>NW_027397066.1:160756619-160838100 GCF_003265705.2 Callorhinus ursinus
TGGAGCACTGGGTGTTATGCACAAACAATGAATCATGGAACACTACACCAAAAACTAATGATGTAATGTATGGTGATTAACATAACAACAAAAAATTTTAAAAAAGTAAAATAAATAAATTTAATACATAGAGGTGGGGGGTGGAAACTAAAAAAAAAAATCAAGGAAATAGTCAAGTAGCTTAATACAAGTATAGGAATTCCAGGAAGGGAAGTGTGGAGAGGAAAAAAAAAAAAAAAATATATATATATATATATATGTGTGTGTGTGTATGATAAAATAATTGTTAAAATTTTTGAATTTGAGGAACAGAAGCAGAACAAAATGCAAGCACCAGAAACATGAGGAAATCTACACCAGGGCACAGCAGAAGCAAACTAGTTCTAAACTGCTTAGAACTAGTGACAGACAAAATCTATTTTTTTAATTTTTTTATTGTTATGTTAATCACCATATATTACATAATTTGTTTTGGTGTACTGTTCCATGATTCATTGTTTGTTCATAACACCCAGTGCTCCATGCAGAATGTGCCCTCCTCAATACCCATCACCAGGCTAACCCATCCCCCCAGCCCCTCCCCTCTAGAACCCTCAGTTTGTTTTTCAGAGTCCATCATCTCTCCTGGTTCGGACAGACAAAATCTTAAAGAACCCAGAGAAAACCAACTCAAGAGTTAATGAAAAACAAATATAAGAATGACAGCAAATTTTTCAATGGAAACAATCGAAGTCAGAAAACAGTAAAGCAAAATCTTCAGAGTACAGAGAGAGAGAGAAGAAAGAAGAATAAAGAAAGAAAGAAAGAAGAAAGAGAAAGGAAGAAAGAAAGGAAGAAAGAAAGGAAGAAAGAAAGAAAGAAAGAAAGAAAGAAAGAAAGGAAGAAAGAAAGGAAGAAAGAAAGAACCTTTCAACCTAGAAATCCATAGCCAACAAAAGTATCTTAAATAAAGTGAAGGAAAATAGTTTTCAAACATACAAAAGCTGAAAAAATTAATCAATAGCAGACCTGCATTATAAGAAATAGGTAAAATCCTTTCAGCAGATGGAAAATGATATGAAGTGGAAATCTACATTTACACAAAGGAATAAAGAGCATTGGAAATGCTAGTTAAGTGGATGTAAAATACTTCTTTTTTATTTAAACTTCTTTAAAAGATAACTGTTTAGTTGTAAAGCTGTTCAAAAAGTAACTCAGCAAGTTCTGTGAGTGGAAATGTAGTGCTCAAGTCACGTTCTGCTTTAAAAAGTTGTAACAAATACAAAAATTAAAAAAAAAGATAACTGTTTAAAGTAAAAATAATAAGGAAGTATTACAGCTAACACATGTAGAAGTAAACTATAACAACAATGGCACAAAGATTAAAAGAGAGAAATGGAAGTATACTGTTATATGGTTCTTATACCATATATGAAGCATATAGTATCACTTGAAAAATTAACTTAAAAATGTATATTCTTTTTTTCAATTTTTTTATTATGTTATGTTAATCACCATACATTACATCATTAGTTTTTGATGTAGTGTTCCATGATTCATTGTTTGTGTATAACACCCAGTGCTCCATGCAGTACGTGCTCTCTTTAATACCCATCACCAGGCTAACCCATCCTCCCACCCCCTCCCCTCTAGAACCCTCAGTTTGTTTCTCAGCATCCATAATCTCTCATGGTTCATCTCCCCCTTTGATAGCCATCACTAAAATAAAACAAAAAGTTATGACTAAAAAGCCAATGAAAGAGATAACATGAAATCATACAAAATACTTCACCCAAAGGAAGACAGGAAAAGGAGGGAAAGGAAACAAAGAACAGATAGAAAGCAAATATTAAAATGGTAGTTTGACTCAATCATATCAATAATCACATTACATTTAAATCTTAAAAATCCCAATTAAGAGGTAGATATTGTCAGATTCAATAAAAGCCAAGAAAGCATAAACAAGACCCAACTATGATGCCTACAAGAGACCCACTCGAAAAGTAAATGCATAAATAGGCTAAAAGTAAAGGATAGAAAAGCTATAGTATGCTAAATTAAACACACACACACACATACACACACACACACAGTTAGAGTGGCTATATTATTTGCACACAACATAGATTTCAAAGAAAAGAATATTAACATGGATGAAGAGAGTTATTTCAACTTGCTAAAGGGGTCATTTCATCAGAAGAATACAACAATCCTGAATGTTTATGCACCTAATAACAGAGCTCCAAATACATAAGCAAAAACAGAAACAAATGCACTTCATGTCTGGGGATTTCAATATCCTTCTCTTAATAATTGACCAAACAAGTTAAAAGAAAATCACTAAAGATATAAAAGACTTGAACATTATTAACCAGCTTGACCTAATTTACATTTATAGAACATTCTCCCAACACCCAACAACAGAATACACATTCTTCTCAAGTGCATATAGAATATTTACCAAAATAGACCATGTTCTGGGCTATTAAAAAAGACTCAGTAAATCTAAAAGAATTGAAGTCATACAAAGTAGGGTCTCTGACCAATAAAATTAAATTTAGAGAATCAATTACAAAAATATATCTGGAAAAATTAATAAAATATTTGCTTACTAAATTAAATACTTCTAAATTATCTTTAGATCAAAAAATTCAAAAGGCAAATTAGAAATCATTTTGAATTAAATGAAAATTTGGGGGCTGAGAACTAAATGTAAAATCTGAAATTGTAAAATTTTTGAAGAAAACAAGAAAAAAAATTTGCAATTTTTGCTTAGTCAAAGATTTCTTAGAGATGACACCAAAAGCATTATCTATTTAAAAAATGATCCTTGGGGCACCTGGGTGGTTCATTTGGTTAAGTATCTGCCTTTGGATCAGGTCATGATCTCAGGGTCCTGGGATTGAGCCCCACATGGGGCTCCCTGTTCAGCAGGAAGCCTGCTTCTCCCTCTGTGCTCTCTCTCGCTCTCTCTCTCATCTTTTTTTCTTTCAAATAAATAAACAAAATCTTTAAAAATGATCATTGGATTTTAGTGATAAAGATGATTGAACTATTGAGATATGCAATAATGTGGATGAATTATTAAATTAAATAATCAAAATAATTTAAATAAAATTACACTTAGTTGAAATAATTTTATTGAGTGAAAGAAGTCGGAAAAAAAATCCGACAGTGCATATTGTATGACTCCACTCATAAAAGAGTTGTAGAAAATGCAAATGAATCTATGGTGGCAGAAAGCAGATCAGTGGTTGCCAGGAGTTGGGGAGGAGTGAGGGAGGCATTACAAAGGAGGGGATGATGACTATGTTCATTATCTTGAATGTGGTGATAGTTTCATGAGTGTATAAAAAGGTCAAAACATCAATTATACACTTTGAATAGGTGCACTTTATTGAATATCAATTATATATCAATGAAGCTTTTTAAAAAGTCCTTTGTAGTAAGTCCTTTTGGTAAATACATCTTACTGATGCACAGTCTTAGCCACATAGTGGTAAGAGATATCTCCCAGGTTTTACACATAGGTGTGGCCAAGCTTACTTGAACTCAACTCTGTCTGACTATAAAGCTCATCTCTGCACTGGAATATGTCTTTCTTGTATAGAATGTTGCCTCAGCATTCAGGAAGTTCATATGAAGCTAGTACATTAGATCAGTGCGGGCTTTCTCACACAAGTGGCTTTCAGGTCTGGACTCCTCTAAACAGAGCTGTTGTAGTTGTGAACATATGGAGTAACCTGGTGCTCAATGCTGAGCTTTGGTCAATTCTCTGACTACACTCTCTCCCTGGGTGATATCAGTCAGTCCTGTAGCTTTAAACACCATCTTTATGTTTAATAACTTTCAAATTGCTCCTTCATCCCTGAGTTCCAGACTTATGTATCCTATGTGTTAGACAAAAAAAAGGATTACTTCTAATGCAATGGACTGAAAGTTTATGTCCCTCCCAAACTCTTATGTTTGAAATCCTAATCCCCAATGTGATGAGAAGGAGAAGCCTTTGGGGGGTGATTAGGTCATGAGAGTGGGGCCTTCATGAATAGGATTAGTGCCCTTATGAAAGAGACTCCAGAGAGCTCCCTTGTTCCTTCTGCCACTTGTGGACTCAGTAAGAAGACAGTAATCTGTGAACAAAAGAGCAGGTTCTCACCAGACATGGAATCTGCCAGAATCTTGATCTTGGATTTTCAGCCTCCAGAACTATGAGAAATAAATTTCTGTTGTTACTAAGCCACCCAGTCTATGGTACTTTGTTTGGTAGCCCAAATGGACTTAAGACACCTAACAACAATGAAAATATATGCTGAGAAAAAATCTATTGACAAAAAGTTGGAGGTATCTACTTTAAAATAAAGCAGATGAGTTTATAGCAAGGAAAAAAAAAGGCTTTATTTCATAAAGTACACCTGGAATTAGACAGGAAAACATTTTCTTCTTTTCTTGTCTTCGTCACATCACAGAGACCCATGTATTCTACCTCTTCCATCAGTAATATGGAAATACATTGGGGAGTAGTATAATTCACATATTCCGTGTATTGGCAAACACTGGATACAGACCAGTTTTAGCATATCGAGAACTACACTATAAGAAGTCAAGGGAACATCTCCTGATGACTCAGAGGAAGAGCAGTACTCCAAAAACATATATTACAGGATGAAAAGAGGAATTTCAGAAAACTGTTTGCCATTTTCAATAGAATGCAAAATAATGGGTTTCCAAAAAGAGTAGGGACAAATAACAAAGAAAAATAGTAAAGGAATAGAGGCAGAAAATTACAATGTAAGAACTAAATTTTAGGGGCGCCTGGGTGGCTCAGTCAGTAAGCGGCTGCCTTCAGCTCAGGTCATGATCCCAGGGTCCTGGGATCGAGACCCATGTCGGGTTCCCTGCTCTGCGGGAAGCCAGCTTCTTCCTCTCCCTTTGCCTGCTGCTCCGCCTGCTTGTGCTCTCTCTCTATCTCTCTGTCAAATAAATAAATAAAATCTTTAAAAGAAAGAACTAAATTCTACAAGATATAGCAGGATGAATCAAAGAAAGGAACAATATAGTGAAGAATTATAAGAAAACCAAAAAAATGAAAAAGCAAAATTAAAATCCTTTTTTGAGGCTGAGAAACTGCAATGGACCAGAAGATACAATGGAGATACATGATGACTAAATGCATTTTGGTATCCTGAATTGGATCTTTGATCAGAAAAAGGACATTAGTTAAAAAAAAAGGTAATGTAATTTGAATAATGAGTTTCATTAATAATAATGTTAAGTTCTACGAATAGGGCCTCCTCAAAGATGTCTACCTCCTCATCCCTGGAATCTGTGAATATGTTACTATACATGATAAAAGGGATTTTGTGGGTGTAATTAAGAATTTTAAGATGAAGAGCTCTCCTGGATTATTTGGTTGAGCCCAATGTAATGACAAGGATCTTTATAAAAGAGAGGCTAGAAGGTCAAACAGTTAAG
Source organism: Callorhinus ursinus (assembly GCF_003265705.2). Classification (NCBI taxonomy): domain Eukaryota; kingdom Metazoa; phylum Chordata; class Mammalia; order Carnivora; family Otariidae; genus Callorhinus; species Callorhinus ursinus. The sequence continues at coordinate 160,762,071 of NW_027397066.1, forward strand.
AAGGAGATGAGACAGAAGCAGAGGTTGGAGTGATGAGCTTTGAAGATGGAGGGAGATGCTGCAAGACAAGAAAAGCAGGTGGCCTCTAGAAAACAGAAAAGGCAAGGAAGCACATTCTGCCCTAGAGCCTCCAGAAAGAAGGCAGACCTGTCAACCCCTTGATTTAGACTTCTGACCTTCAAAACTGCAAAGGCATAAAATAACTTTGTGACTATTTGTTACAGCAGCAATAGGAGACAGATACACTTGGTTTCATAGTGTGACACATGATCCATGGTAATGTAAGATGTTAATCTTGCGGGGAAAATGATGACAGTGTATGGAAACCGTCTGTTCTATTTTGGCAACTTTCCTGTAAAATGTGAAAGTATTCCAAAACAAAATTCATTTTTAAAATTCTTATCTGAGACCTTAAAAACAGAAATTGTTATGGCAAAGAACCACTTGTGTAGAGGTCAATAAGAGTCTCCCCTAGAATATAAGAGAAAACAATGTAAAAGTGATCACCAGCCAGGTTACAGATGTGGAAAGCAAGAACAAATGTTAACTTTGGGTAACTGGGATATTGGAAGAAGAAATCAGAACAAAGGAAATAGAAACAATGAACCTACTGTGATAGAAAAAAATCTTCCTGAACTAAGAAAAATTGGAGTTTCTAAACCTATTTTAGAATTAAAACCAACAACAACAAACAAGAATGAAGAAAAGAAACCTGTAAAATTCCATGCGGAAAAAAAAAAGAAAAAAATTTCCTAGAGCGGGCACCAGTCAAGCTGGCCACCCAGATGTAAATGATTCCCTTGTGTGGCGCTGACCTTCAGCAAGCAGTGGTGGGTCCTCTGCCTGCTAGAGTTCAGCATCCCTCCAGAGCTGTTAGATATGTTGATAGATAGCTGATTCAAGCGAGGCCAGTCTGACTCTCTCTCCCAGGAATAGGAGACTTGGGTAGAAACACTGAGTTGTTGAAAATGTTCAAGCTAAATAGCATCACCCTAGAAAGATCCATGAAGCACCTATAATTACCTTGGTTCCTGACCTTCCCAAAGCTTGGATTTCAGCTCTTCCTTTAATTCTGTAAAATAATCATTTAAATAAATCCCTTGTTTTCTTAAGTTAGTGTTGTAGTCCATTTGGGCTGCTCTAACAACAAAAGCAACAACAAAACCAAAAACAGACTGGGTAGCTTATAAAAACAAATTTATTTCTCATAGTCCTAAATGCTGGAAGTCCAAGATCAGGGCACCTGATTGGCCACATTCTGTTGAAGGCCCACTGTCTGGTTCATAGCTAGCACCTTTTCACTGTGTCCTCACATGGTGGAAAGGGAGAAGGATTTCTATGGGGTCTTTTATAATAACATTGATCCCATTCATGAGGGCTCCACCCTCATGACCTAAGCACCTCCTAATAACATTTCATGGGGCATTAGATATCAACATATGCATTTTGGGGACACAAACATCCACATAATAGCAATTAATCAGAGTCATCTCCTTTTCCTACATCCAAAATTATTTTAATTTATATAGTTACAGAAGAATCAGATCACACTGGCCTCAGAATTCTCTATAACACTGAAAATCAGGAGATAATGGAGCAACTTTATAGAATGTTAAATGGAGGGAGTTTATTATGCAATAACTCTATAGTTATTCAAATTTTCTGAGTAGATATTCAAGTGCCCAGATAATGTTAACACCAGATACACTTCAAGCAGAAAATTACTTGAAGTTACATTACTATGCTGAGGAAAATAAGAGCTCAAGAGTGGGAAACTATCATATAGAAGGGATGATGATGAGTCCTGCAACCAGTAAAAAACAGAATTAAGTCTTACATTGTAAATTTGGTACAAAATGTCTCTTGAAAGAGAGAGTATTTATTGTAAGATTTAATAATTTGAAATTGATAAAGTAGCTGTAGTTTTAACAAATTATATTACTGCATATTAATACAATTATATTAACAAAAACATGCAAAGGTGAAAGGGAAGGAGGGAATATGTAAAAACCCCAACTTCTTGCCTGAGGGGTCCACAAATACAATGCCAGCTGTTTTTCCACTTTGATAATTAAAGATATGCAGATCTGGAAAATGCTTCTGAGAAACATCAAACAAATCATCATCATATAATTTCAGAAATAATGGGCATGATAAAGAATAAGATAAATAAAATCCATATAATGAAAGGCATTAAGGAAAGAAAAGAAACTGCATGGAAAACTCCATATGATAAGACTGTAAAAGTAAGACTAAACTTTTAGTTATGGCAGTAGTCAAAACAATTAAACAATATTTTAAATGTATTAAATTCCTCAGTTAAGACAAAGACTTGGGGATTAGCCAAAATAGTAAAGTAAGTTATTTCATGAAGACAAAGCTAAATAAGACAAACTATGACAAAACTAAGTAAGAATAATTAAAGAAGAGAAATAAACATATATCAAAGGAAAATTTTTCAAAAGACAGCAAGGGCCATAGTTTTAATATTATGCCAAAGAAAATTAAAGGCAAAAAGCATTCAGTAGGAATAATGGAATTCCCACATATAAATTTCAATTCAATTCTTTATCCAATTAATGTAAAACACTTTTTTTCAGTGCTTATGAAACATTATAAAATGTTATCATATAATAGGCAAAAACGTCAATAAATTTCAACAAACAATTACTATAGGTGACATTCTTTAGCAATGATAACATAATTCTAGAAAATAATAACAAATTTATATTTTTAAAAATCCATAATCATTCAAAATTAAAAACCAAACCAAACCAAACAAAAACCTCTTAAACACTTCTTGGTTGAAAGAGGAAAGAAAATGTGATTAGAGACTACATATAAAAAATAACAAAATAAATCTTTCATATCAAACTTATGGGATATAGTCCAAATTACATTCAAAATGAAATTCTTAGCTTTAAATGTTTATAATTTTGAAACTATGAAAATAAATTAATTGAGCACTCAACTGAAAAAGTTTGGAAGAAAGACATTTTCATATGAAAATTAGGGAGAAGGAATTAATGAACATTTTTTTAAATTGCTGAATTCAAATACAAAAAAGAAATTCAATATAATAATACATGCTCTTTTCTTTATATCATACTACCTCTTAGATTAACTATAAATTCCATTTTTTTCAGTGCTGTGATATTCTATGTATTCAGATAATCTGAGAATATGCCATAGGGGTAAGTGGTCAACTGGATCTTTATAGCAGGTTGGCTGTTGGGAAAGCTGTGGGGTGGGAAAAGAGGGTTTCCACTAACAAATGAAGAAACAGAGTTTGACCAAAAGTATCTTGCAATCCACTGTACTATTCATAGAATAATGGAACACTGGTCTGAAATTCCCAAATGCCATATACCACCTGATTTTTCCCAACCTCACCTCTCCATTACTTGGCCTGAACAATCAACATTCTCAGAAACAAATGATGGCACAAGTCATAATCCATGGTATAATCATTGTTATATAACAATAATCATGCCTTATTTTTTCCAATTTATATTTTCTCTGGTATTTCAGAAGTTATCAAAGTGGTCATTATATTTTAGTTGGGCTTCCTTACACTTACTTTACAGTTTAGTGTTGGCTTTATTGAGTTACACAAGGAGGAAATTGTTTCAGTTCCTAGGACGTCTAATGGTTTTAACTGAGTTCTCTTCACAAACATCTCATAGAACCCTACAGTGGAAACACTATGATCTCTGGAGCCACAGAGCTCTAGCTTTAAATCCTAGCTCCACTAATTTTAAGTTGTATGACTTTGACATTGATTCCTCTTGCTAAAATGGGGTCTGTCTCTATCTTTATGTGTCATCCTCCCTGTGTCCACATAGCCTTGTTACAAGGAGTCTTTGGATTTAGGCCTCATGCTAATCCAGATGACCTCATCTTAACTTAATTGCATCTTCAAAGACTGTATTTTTTAAAAAGTGGTGACATTTACAGATTCCAGGGGGACATGAATTTTGGGAGGCCACTATTCTTTTGTATCTTGTTTCTTTAACTCAACATTAGGTTCATCATATTTGACCATGATATTACATGTAGCAGATGTTCATTTTCATTGCTGCATGATATTCTATTATATGAATATACCTTATTTATCCATTCTACTCTTAATGGATATTTGGGTTTTCTAAGTCTGGGTTTACTCATATATGCTATATACATTCTTGTCCATGTCTCCTGGTATACATGTGCATACATATCTATTGAATATATACCTGTAGTAGGTTAAAAAAAAAATGGCTCCCAAAGATATCAGGTCCTAATCTTTAGAATCTGTAAAGTTCACTTTCTTTGGGAAAAGGGTCTTTGTAGATGTAATGAAGTTAAGAATTTTGAGATGGGAAGATTATCCTGGATTACCTAGGTGGGCCCTAAATGCAATCAACCACAAGTGCCCTCATAAGAGAGGGACAGAGGGAGATTTGACATAGACAGAAGAGGATGAAGCAATGTAATCATAGAGAGAGAGATTAGAATGAGGCAGTCATAAGTCAAGGAATGTCAGCAGCCGCCAGAAACTGGGAAATCAAGGAACCTCTTCTTTCTTAGAGTCTCCAAAGGGAACAGACCCTACTGTTACCTTGATTTTGGCCATGTAATACTGATTTCTGACTTCAGGTCTCTTGAAATGTGGAGAATAAATTTCTGTTGTTTTAAGCCATGGAGTTTGTGGTAATTTTGTAGTTATAGCAGACATAAGAAATAACACAATGCCTGAAAGTAGAATTTTCCAAGCATGGGTATGCAAAATTTCAAAGTTAGAATATAATGCTGAATAGTTTTCTTAAATGGTTGTAGCACAATACACCATCAGTATAGAGGAGTCCCTGTTATCCATATCCTGGGAGTGGTGTGAAAGGCTCTAAGCTGCAATTAAGTTATTCTGTGCAGGCTGCAGAAATTTTGAATCAAAAGCATTAGTGAGATTCCTGGTATTAGACCTCTGAGAGTAGATGAGCTATCCTTTCTGACGTTAGGAATTGAATAGACACAGGAGAGACAGGGCTGGCATCCACAGTGCAAATCTAGTTCACAGCATTTAGCCAAGGTGAAAATTCAAGGAGTTGACTTCATTATTTAAGAGGTAAAATATGTTTCACCAACACAATAGGTGATCTCTAAATTACTGGGGCTCAGGAGCCAGTAGCTTCCACATTTCTGGGTACATGGAAATGACCAGATATATATTTGGCATGGAGTACCAGAAGATCTAGGAATAAATACCTGGTCAAGGAGAGGGCAGCTCACAAAATTAATATCAGGCATTGAGTTAGTTTAGGTGCCACTTTGTCCTTTAGAAGATGCAAATAACCAGGTGGAAGTATTGACACACAAAAATTCAGGGACAGAATTCCTTCCCCCAGAAAAACAAAATACCTTAGCAGGAGGGGACTTGGCCAGATATCAAGGTGACTGTTGCAGGTGGTTTAGTCAGGACATGCCAGGGGAAAGGAAAGAAAGACAAGAGAGATGTATTAAAACAGAAGGTGATACAGAGTTTAGCAGACATAAAGTTTCCATGTGAGATTTGGGTTTGGGCTGCAGAAACACTAGAGGAACTGCTTTAAGTAGGGAGAGTAGTAAGTACTTACATATAAGTAGGGAGAGCAGTTCAAGGCAGAAGTGGGTCAAAGTGAAACTTTCCAAAGATAGGGATTTAAGCTCTAGAGAAACAGTTGCTGCCTAAGACAAGATGTCCCATCCAAGGAAGATGGTCAAAGACAAGGCAATCAAGAACGAGGTTGGCTGGAATTCAGAGAGTAGATCCAAGGCACTCTAGAACATAGCCAGGCAAATTCTTGAGCCTTTTTGTGAACTGTAGGGTCTGCAGCAAAATTTATTGAGTGATAGGGTGGTGCCCTAAGAAGAGTTTAGATTTTGGAAGCAGACAAACCTAAGCTCTCATCCTGTAGTAGGTCTACTATTTCCTAGCTCTACTATTTACAGGCCATGTGATTGTGTTCATGTGATATAGCCTTTCTAAGCTTCAGTTCCTCATCTATAATTTCAGAACAATGATATATTATTGGTTTGTTATCATGATTAAATGAGAGAAGGTGTGCAGAGAGTGTTTCATAGTGCCTTAATAAATGCTAGATATCCTCCTCTACACCACCTCTTTCTCTGCTCACCTTTCTCTTCGGTACATAATAAACCAAATCCCTGGAACCAGTGAAGGCTGTGATTTGGTAGACAGGCAAATACCTACTGTTCATCCTGGAGACACTAATTTCCAAATCCATACCAGCCAGATTAATTTCAGACCTCATTCCCTGGTGGGCTGAGAATTCTGATTTTTGTTCTTTTTCCCTAATCAGAATAAACTTATAAATTTGGTGAGAATGAGTTAAATCAAAAGGTTGAGGGCTGTAAAGACCTATTCAACAACAGCTACGAAGGCAGGAAAGGCAGGATCTGATGCTGGATAAATCAGGAGGAACTGAAAGAGTCTTCTTTTAAAATACCAAGCTATTTCTAAAGTGAAGTGATGGACATTTAAGCAAAGCTGTAGAGAGCTGAGGACCTCATTAAGTGACCCAGGAACCTTACCTACTTAGGGGAAGACCATCAAAACAGTGTGCATCCAATTGGGAGAGACTTTTCCAAAAGATGGGCAATTGCTTTCTTCTTAAAGTTATATATACCTCCAGCAAGACCTGGTTATTCTGGAATTTTTAAAAAATACAACAATATTTCTGGATACCCTCACTTCCACTAGCAATTCACACCAGTAAAAGTAGGACAGACTTCCTTCCATGCATAGTTATCCATAGGTAACTATGTAGGAGTTGAAGTTCTAAACAAAACAAACAAGACCAGTCAAGCTTATTCTCCATCTCCTGTTCCAACCTGTAACTTCACGTTCCCCAATGTCTGAGTGAAGAATTAGTTCAGCAACTCCTGACTGAGTCCCTTTGACCTCTCACCTGCTAACCCTAAGTCTCATCCCCAAAAGGATCTCAGAACTCCACCTGTACAGACCAAATTCCCATAATAGTCATTGTTCAAAGGCACAAATCCTGAAAAGAGAAATGTTGAATGAAACATAAAGCAGGAAGTTAGTCTGTTTGGCTTCTTGTTACCTCTCTTCTAATATGGGAGGCTGTTAATTGCTTGATTTACTGTAATCGTCATTCTGCCAACAGCAATAAATAAAGTTAATTAATATAAGGTAACTCACTGCCAGGAAAGCCAGTAATTATCAGGAAATTGGAGAGAAGTTCTTTTCATGATAACTTTAGATGAGAAAAATACAATTACCATCCTCATTTTTAGTACTTATCTTATTCATATTATTATTATTTGCTTGCCTTGATCTTTCTGTAGAAATACCCTGAGTTCTACCATTAGTTTTGTCCCTTCCCTCCAATCAGATGGCTACACATTTGTTGAGAAGTAACTGGAGCAATATCTGTCTTCAATTCTGGTAGCATGGGAAGCCAAAATGGCTTTAAAACATGAGGTCAACCTGATGGGGTTTCTGAATATATTTAATCTCTGCTATCAGAAGGGATCCACCAGAAGAAATGGAGATTATCTTGTCCTGACACCAACACATTTTTGCTTAATTTTGCTAAGCCAGGGCTCTTTCTAAGATAGGACTTAGAAGTGGCATGCAGTAATAGAAATAAGGACAGTCTTTGGAGTTAGAGACTTAGGTTTATACTTAATAGATGAGAAAATTTAAAATAAACATCTTAAACATCTTGGACACTCAGTTTCCTGTTCTGTAAAATAGGAATCAACACTTTTTGCATAGCATTTATTTGCAGATTAGATGGGATAATTGCTTAATAAATATTAGCTGCTCTTCTTCCAGCTTATTCTTACATCTTTCATTAAATATTATACCAATTTTTCTTTGTTACCCATCTTGAGTTGGGTGCTATATAGCTTAGAGACAAATTTATTTCTCTCTTTACTAAATATACAATGTGTACCATGTGTAGTAACCACTTGTGACATCTTATCTTTGCTATTCTGATTTTTCCTTTTTCTCCCTTTTTCATTTGAATATTTTAAATTTTATTTCATCTCTTTGTGTATATTAATGAAGTCATCTTAAATCCCTTCTAGATGAAGAGTTTATGAATTCACACATGCATACACATATATGATAGTTAATATATATATGTATATTTATGTATGTATGGTATATTATATTCTACACTATTCTCTTTTTCTCAGAATCATATACAGCATGGTTTCATTCACTAATTGGTAACAAGTATGTTCAATAACTCTTGCCTCCCAGCCAAAATCCTAACTCCACCTATGATGTGAATAGATTTTAATCTCAAATATTTGTTGAATTGATTTAAATCATACAGCTTTGTTATTTCCTTTATTTATAACAACTATGTGCCCCAATCCCAAAATTAAGACAAATCTGCCCACTGAATATGAGATATTTGGCTTGCAGAGTCAAGGCTCTTTCCAAAAGAGTAGCAATTTCTTTTCCCTCTGCACAATAACCACTATAACCATATATCCCCTCCACAAAATAGAAATCCATTTTTTTCCCACATAACCAAATTTTATGCTACTTTTAGCAAGGCAATCTGTGATGAATGAATCACTAGCTAAAACTTTAGTTGTAGTGTAGGGACAATGAGTATTTTTGAGGAAAATGTAGGACATTTTATCTCCATACCTATAAAATCTGACTAGTCACAAAATATGTGCTCAATAAGGGCTGACTGTATTACTTGAGTATCACAAATTAAGGCCAGGAATTCTTGACTTCTTGACACTATGCCTTTTGCTTTCTCTTATTAGCATTCTTCCTATTTCCCTGGCTATGGAGTCAAGTACTCAAAGAATTTCACTTCTCCACTGTCCATCAAAGCAAATCCCAAATTAAGGCTCTGATACCAATAGTACATTATTTTTTCCAAGAGTTATTTATTTATTTGAAAGAAAGAGGTAGAGAGGGGAGAAACAGGGGGAGAGGGAGAGAGAATCTCAAGCAGACTCCACATGCTGAGCATGGAGCCCAATGCAAGGCTTGATCCCACGACCCTGAGATCATGACCTGAGTCAAAACCTAGGGTTGGACACTCAACCAACTGATCCACTCAGGCACTCCAACTATACACTATTTTTTAAGGCATGACTAGAAGTTTTTTCTTCAGTTAAGTGATCATAAGCCTATAGGTGTGGGTTTAGAAAAGGGTGACAGTATGGCAAGGGTCAGTACACAGAAATATAAGGGAGATATATATGAAAATTACAAATGCATGCAGAAACTACTTGATCAAGATCTCTTATGTGCCACCTCTACTTGATGTTGGAGTCTTATGGGCATACTGAAATACATAGTTTGATGGATCAGATATCATCCAATTTATGATGGACAGTTCATGTCAATATTACCCATGTCTGTCTCTAGCAAGCTAAGGACTGTTTTCCAGAAAAGGAAGAAGTTCTTTGTTGAAGAAATATGGCATTGCTCCAAAATCCTAGGTCTCAAACTTGAGACTGTGCTCTCAAAGTTTGCTGCAGAATCTATAAAGCATCTTAATGTGTCTTTGAAACCACTTTAATCTCCTTGGATCTACAGGATCATAGTAACTAAGCAGCAGTGCTAGTTACACTGCACCTCAAAGCTGATAACCTTGGGGGTGATCTAAGATTGTCAACTAATATGTGAATGAGAGCAATACATCCAAATAATGTGTATGATATCTCTAAAGTCCAGAGACCCTCCAAGCATTGTGCATTTCTCTTAAACATAGTGGAAGCAAAGACAACTTGTTCTTCACTTTGGAGGGTTATTTCACATGTCCCTGACTGAGGTGGAAGGCCCCTGCATTATCAAGGAATTTGTTTCTTTCCCTGTGGCAGACATATATCTTTTTTGGTTACATACTGCTTTTAATTATCTAAGTCCTATTATCATGATATCATCAGTGTAGTGGGCCAGGATAATGTTCTGTGGGATGGTGAGATAATCAAGGTATCTGAGGACTAAAATATGAGCCAGAGTTACTGTAATTCTCAGGAAGGACCATAGGCGTATATTGTTATCCCTCTTAGGTGAAAATAAATGTACTGTTTTGGTTTTGTTTTATGGAAATAGAAATAAAAACATTTTCCAGATATATAGGATCATATCATATGCAGAGTTGAGGGGATTTGCTCCAAAATTTAAACATCTGGAACAGCAGCTTCCACTGGAGTCACCACCCAATTGAGCTTAGAATAATCCAGTGTTATAGTCTCTAAAACCCAAGAGTTACCATTTTTCTACACTAGATAAATAGGAAATTAAGTAGGGATCTGAGAGGGAACACTATGTATATTAGTCAACTATTAGCTGAAATATGCTGGATAATATATTAGCCCAAAATATTGGTTAACTGAAATTCAGCTGATGAAGCTGGTCTCTAGGCTTTAAGATCTAGGCTTCAGGCTCTAGCCTCTGATCTCCAGGTCCAGACTGCAGTTTGGGTTCATGTCTCCACATTTCCCTTGAGCTAGCAGCTACCCAGGGCATGTCCTCTTTTTGGTGAATTATAGGACCAGAGCGCTAAGCTAAATCATACAAGCATAGCCCACTGGATGCATTCCATTGGCTAAAGGAAATCATATAGCCAAACCCAAAAGTTATGATTCAGTGACTATACTCCTTCTCAAGGAGAAAGATAGTGTAATGAATATTTGCTGAAAAATTATCCAGTCTATCACATCAACTCTGTATATTCTAAACTTTGATTTTGGTGCTACCTCTTGTGATTTGTGCAGGGTTGTGGCATTATTTTTTTTTATTATGTTATGTTAATCACCATACATTACATCATTAGTTTTTGATGTAGTGTTCCATGATTCATTGTTTGTGTATAACACCCAGGGCTCCATTCAGTATGTGCCTTCTTTAATACCCATCAGCAGGCTAAACCATACCCCACTGCCTACCCCTCTAGAACCCTCAGATTGTTTCTTAGAGTCCATAGTCTCTCATGATTCATCTCCCCCTCCTATTTTCCCCCCTTCATTTTCCCTTCCTACTATCTTCTTTTATTTAACATATACTGTATTGTTTGTTTCAGAGGTACAGGTCTGCGACTCAACAGTACACAATTCACAGCACTCATCATAGCATATACTCTCCCCAATGTCTATTACCCGGCCACTCCATCCCTCCCACCCTCCACTACTCCAGCAAACTTCAGTTTGTTTCCTCAGATTAAGAATTCCCCATATCAGTGAGGTCATATGATACATGACTTTCTCTGATTGACTTATTTCACTCAGCATAACACCCTCCAGTTCCATCCATGTCGTAGCAAAAGGCAAAATCTCATTCCTTTTGATGGCTGCATAATATTCCATTGTGTATATATACCACATCTTCTCTATCCGTTCATCTGTCGATGGACATCTTTGCTCTTTCCACAGTTTGGATATTCTGGAATTGCTGCTATAAACATTGGGGTGCACGTACCCCTTCGGATCCCTACATTTGTATCTTTGTGGTAAATACCCAGTAGTGCAATTGCTGGATCGTATGGTAGCTCTATTTTCAACTGTTTGAGGAACCTCCATACTGTTTTCCAGAGTGGTTGCACCAGCTTGCATTCCCACCAACAGTGTAGGAGGGTTCCCCTTTCTCCGCATCCCTGCCAACATCTGTCGTTTCCTGACTTGTTAATTTTAGCCATTCTGACGGGTGTGAGGTGGTATCTCATTAAGGTTTTGATTTGGATTTCCCTGATGCTGAGCGATGTTGAACACGTTTTCATGTGTCTGTTGGCCATTTGGATGTCTTCTTTGGAAAAATGTCTGATCATGTCTTCTGCCCATTTCTTGATTGGATTATTTGTTCTTTGGGTGTTGAGTTTGATAAGTTCTTTCTAGTTTTGGGATACTAGCCCTTTATCTGATATGTCATTGGCAAATATTTCCTCCCATTCTGTCGGTTGTCTTTTGGTTTTGTGGACTGTTTCTTTTGCTGTGCAAAAGCTTTTTATCTTGAAGAAATCCCAATAGTTCATTTTTGCCCTTGCTTCCCTTGCCTTTGGCGATGTTTCTAGGAAGAATTTGCTGCAGCTGAAGTCGAAGAGGTTGCTGCCTTCTCCTTTAGGATTTTGATGGACTCCTGTCTCACGTTTAGGTCTTTCAACCATTTGGAGTCTATTTTTGTGTGTCATGTAAGGAAATGGTCCAGTTTCATTCTTCTGCATGTGACTGCCCAATTTTCCCAACACCATTTGTTGAAGAGACTGTCTTTTTGCCATTGGACATTCTTTCCTGCTTTGCCAAGATGAGTTGACCATAGAGTTGAGGGTCCATTTCTGGGCTCTCGATTCTGTTCCATTGATCTATGTGTCAGCTTTTGTGCCAGTACCGTACTGTCTTGATGATGACAGCTTTGTAATAGAGCTGGAAGTCCGGAATTGTGATGCCACCAGCTTTTCTTTTCTTTTTCAATATCCCTCTGGCTATTCAGGGTCTCTTCTGGTTCCATACAAATTTTAAGATTATTTGTTCCATTTCTTTGAAAAAAGTGGATGGTATTTTGATGGGGATTGCATTGAATGTGTAGATTGCTCTAGGTAGCATTGACATCTTCACAATGTTTGTTCTTCCAATCCATGAGCATGGAACGTTTTTCCATTTCTGTCTTCTTCAATTTCTTTCATGAGTCTTTTATAGTTTTCTGAGTACAGATCCTTTGCCTCTTTGGTTAAATTTATTCCTAGGTATCTTATGGTTTTGGGTGCAATTGTAAATGGGATCGACTCCTTGATTTGTCTCTCTTCTGTCTTATTGTTGGTGTATAGGAATTCCACTGATTTCTGTGCATTGATTTTATATCCTGCCAGTTTACTGAATTCCTGTATGAGTTCTAGCAGTTTTGGGGTGGAGTCTTTTGGGCTTTCCACATACAGTATCATATCATCTACAAAGAGTGAGAGTTTGACTTCCTCTTTGCCGATTTGGATGCCTTTGATTTCTTTTTGTTCTCCGATTGCTGTGGCTAGGACCTCTAATACTATGTTGAATAGCAGTGGTGATAGTGGACATCCCTGCCGTGTTCCTGACCTTAGGGGGAAAGCTCTCAGCTTTTCCCCATTGAGAATGATATTCGCTGTAGGTTTTTCATAGATGGCTTTTATAATATTGAGGTATGTACCCTTTATCCCTAAACTCTGAAGAGTTTTGATCAAGAAAGGATGCTGTACTTTGTCAAATGCTTTCTCTGCATCTATTGAGAGGATCATATGGTTCTTGTTCTTTCTTTCGTTAATGTATTGTGTCACGATTGATTTGCGGATGTTGAACCAACCTTGCAGCCCAGGGATAAATCCCACTTGGTCATGGTGAATAATCCTTTTAATGTACTGTTGGATCCTATTGGCTAGTATTTTGGTGAGAATTTTTGCATCCATGTTCATCAAGGATATTGGTCTGTAATTCTCCTTTTGGATGGGGTCTTTGTCTGGTTTGGGGATCAAGGGAATGGTGACCTCATAAAACGATTTTGGAAGTTTTCCTTCCACTTCTAGTTTTTGGAACAGTTTCAGGAGAATACGTATTAATTCTTCTCTAAATATTGGTAGAATTCCCCTGGGAAGCCATCTGGCCCTGGGCTTTTGTTTGTTGGGAGATTTTTGATGACTGCTTCAATTTCCTTAGTGGTTCTAGGTCTGTTCAGGTTTTCTATTTGTTCCTGGTTCAGTTTTGGTAGTTGATACATCTGTAGGAATGCATCCATTTCTTCCAGGTTATCTAATTTGCTGGCATAGAGTTGCTCATAATATGTTCTTATAATTGTTTGTGTTTCTTTGGTGTTGCTTTCGATCTCTCCTCTTTCATTCATGATTTTGTTGATTTGGGTCATTTCTCTTTTCTTTTTGATAAGTCTGGCCAGGGTTTTATCAATCTTGTTAATTCTTTCAAAGAAACAGCTCCTAGTTTCGTTGATCTGTTCTACTGTTCTTTTGGTTTCTAGTTCATTGATTTCTGCTCTGATCTTTATGATTTCTCTTCTCCTGCTGGATTTAGGCTTTATTTGCTTTTTTTTCTCCAGTTCCTTTAGGTGTAGGGTTAGGTTGTGTATTTGAGACCTTTCTTGTTTCTTGAGAAAGGCTTGTATTGCTATATACTTTCCTCTCAGGACTGCCTTTGCTGTATCCCAAAGATTTTGAACAGTTGTGTTTTCATTTTCACTTGTTTCCATGAATTTTTTTAATTCTTCTTTAATTTCCTGGTTCACCCATTCATTCTTTAGTAGGATGCTCTTTAGCCTCCATGTATTTGAGCTCTTTCTGACTTTCCTCTTGTCATTGAGTTCTAGTTTCAAAGCATTGTGTTCTGGAAATATGCAGGGAATGATCCCAATCTTTTGATACCAGCTGAGTCCTGATTTTAGACCTAGGATGTGATCTATTCTGGAGAATGTTCCATGGGCACTCGAGAAGAATGTATTCTGTTGCTTTGGGATTGAATGTTATGAATATATCTGTGAAGTCCATTTGATCCAGTGTGTCATTTAAAGTCTTTATTTCCTTGTTGATCTTTCGCATAGATGATCTGTCCATTTCAGTGAAGGGGGGTGTTAAAGTCCGCCACTAGTATTGTATTGTTGTTAATGTGTTTCTTCGCTTTTGTTATTAACTGCCTTATATAATTGGCTTCTCCCATGTTAGGGGCATAGCTATTTACAATTGTTAGATCTTCTTGTTGGATAGACCCTTTAAGTAGGATATAGTGTCCCTCTTCATCTCTTATTATAGTCTTTGTTTTAAAATCTAATTTGTCTGCTATAAGGATTGTCACCCCTGCTTTCTTTTGGTGTCCATTAGCATGGTAAATGGTTTCCCCCGCCTCACTTTCAATCTGGAGGATTCTTTGCATCTAAAATGAGTGTCTTGCTGACAGCATATTGATTGTTCTTGTTTTTTTTATCCAATCTGTTACTTTTGATTGGGGTATTTAGCCTATTTACATTCAGAGTAACTATTGAAAGATATGAATTTATTGCCATTGTGTTGTCTGTAAGGGGACTGTTACTGTATATTGTCTGTGTTCTTTTCTGGTCTATTTTAGTTTTAGGTTATCTCTTTGCTTAGAGGACCCCTTTCAATATTTCCTGTAGCGCTGGTTTCATGTTTGCAAATTCCTTTAGTTTTTGTTTGTTCTGGAAGATTTTATCTCTCCTTCTACTTTCAATGACAGCCTAGCTGGATATAGTATTCTTGGCTGCATATTTTTCTCGTTTAGTGCTCTGAAGATATCATGCCCGTCCTTTCTGGCCTGCCAGGTCTCTGTGGATCGGTCTGTTGCCAGTCTAATGTTTCTACCATTGTAGGTTACAGATCTCTTGTCCCGAGCTGCTTTCAGGATTTTCTCTTTGTCTCTGAGACTCGTAAGTTTTACTATTAGATGTCGGGGTGTTGACCTATTTTTATTGATTTTGAGGGGGTTCTCTGTGCATCTTGGATTTTGATGCCTGTTTCCTTCCCCACATTAGGGAAGTTCTCTGTTATAATTTGCTCCAATATACCTTCTGCCCCCCTCTCTCTTTCTTCTTCTTCTGTGATCCCAATTATTCTAATATTGTTTCATCTTATGGTATTGCTTATCTCTCGAATTCTGCCCTCATGATCCAGTAGTTGTTTATCTCTCTTTTTCTCTGCTTCTTTATTTTCCATCATTTGGTCTTCTATATCACTAATTCTCTCTTCTGCCTCATTTATCCTAGCATTTAGAACCTCCAATTTTGATTGTACCTCATTAATAGCTTTTTTGATTTTGACTTGGTTAGATTTTAGTTCTTTTATTTCTCCAGAAAGGGTTTCTCTAACATCTTCCATGCTTTTTCCAGCCCAGCTAGTATCTTTATTTTCATCATTCTGAACTTTATTTCCAACATCTTACTAATGTCCATAGTGATTAGGTCCCTGGCAGTTGGTTCTGACTCTTGTTCTTTTTTCTGAGGTAATTTTTTCTGTCTTGTCATTTTGTCCAGAAGAGAATAGATGAATGAGTGAACAAAATGGTAACAGGGTAAAAATGACCTCAGAAAAATATACACTAAACAAATCAGAAGAGATCTGGAACTGGGGGGAAAGAAAGGGAAAGAAAGAAAAAATAAAAAAAGAAGAAAAAGATAAAAAAAAGAGAATATGATCAAATATGATCAGGCTGGTGCATAGATCAGTGCCACACACTAGATTTTGGGCGTATTTTGGTCTGTTAGAAGAAGGTGCTTCCCAAAATTTTAAAGAAAGAAAAACTTACATATGTACAAAAATAAGAGTAAATACAATGAAAGGATGGAATATGACTGTAAAGATGAAAATTATAAAAGATTTTATAAAAGGAATTGATAAGAAGTTTGTTGAAAAAAGAAAGAAGAGGAATTAAAAAAAGAAAAGGAGAAAATGTGATCAAGCAGAAGACTAGAACAAAGCCATATACTAGAGATTTAGGGTATATTTTGGTCTGTTAGAAGAAACTGTATCCCAAATTTTAAAGAGAGAACAACTATAGATATACCAAAAATAAGGTTAACTACTATGAAAGGATAGAATATGACTCTAAAAATGAAAAATAAAAAAGTTTTTAAAAAAGTGATAAGATGTTGGTTGAAAAAGGGAAAAAGAAAAATTCAAAAAAAGAAAATTAAAAAAAAATTAACTTTGAAAGACTAAAGAATCATGGGGAAAAAGCCATGAATTCTATGTGCGGTATTCCCCTAGTGCTGGAGTTCTGCCATTCTCATTGATCGGTAAACTTGGTCTTGGCTGGCTGTTCTTGCTGATCTTCTGGGGGAGGGGCCATTGCAGCGCTTCTCAAATGTCTTTGCCGGAGGCGGAATTGCCCCGCCCTTGCCGGACCGGGCTAAGTAATGTGCTTTTCTGCTTTTGTTCCCTGCAAGCTTTCTGTACAGGTTTGGAGGACAAGAGTGAAAATGGCGGCCTCCCAATCTCCACTCTGGAGGAGCTGAGAACTCGGGGCCCCACTCTTGAGTGAGGCCCCAGAGAAAAGCAGTCATTCACTCCCATCTCCCTGGTTTCTGGCTGCACTCCATGCTCACCCAGCCTGTGACCAAGCATTTCTATCTCTGGCACATGACCCCATGTGGAGTCTCCAATCCCAGTGGATTCCTGTGGTGCGCTCCCACGCTGCTCCTCCTGGGGGAGTAAGGGGAGTCTCCCTGGATCTGCCACTTGTTGGGTCCCTGCTGGAAGAGCAGTGGCCCGACTGTGCCGCGGGTCATAGTTTATGACAACCCCGAGCTGAGAGTTCACTCCTCGGCTCTGTCTCTACAGCCAGCTTCCTCACTCCCATACCTGGGAGCTCTGCCACACTCAGGCACCCCTGGTCTTCCTGTGACCCTGAGGGTCCTGAGACCACACTGTCCCAGCAAGTGTTCCACCCCCAGCTTAGCCACTGGAGCGCCGTCCCTTAGCGGAGCCGACTTCTAAAAGTTCCCATTTTGTGCTCTGCTGCTCTATCACTTGCTGGTAGTGGCTGACAGAGGCCCCCTCCCCCACCATCTATCTTCCCAAATATTGCCTCGGATTCACTTCTCCAGACGTCCTACCATCCAGAAAGTGGTCACTTTTCTGTTCAGAGAGTTGCTGCTATTCTTTTCTTCGATCTCCTGTTGAGTTCGTGGGTGTTCAGAATGGTTTGATCCCTATCTAGCTGAATTCCTGGGACCAGATGAAATTTAGGTCTCTGTCATATTGTTCCGTGGCATTACTTTTCATTTACTGTAAGTTTTAGCTTCCTAGAGATACTTTCACTCCATGACTCCTTAGGGTATGATGGAAAGTGATTCAAGATATAGGTATTGAAATTAGGAGAAAAGGTAGGGAATGGGCTGTTAGAAGAATTAGCTTCTTTTTGCAAGGTAATTCTTTCAAGTGAAATCATTACAGGGTCTTCAGTCAAGGCAATCAGACAAGGAAACAGTGGGCTGTTTTGGCAATAAATGATACTGACAATGGCTCGGGGTCAGCATAGTTTGAATTTTGTTATATAACCCACTGCAAGTTTTGGAGTGCCACTCTTTCCCAATAAATGTCTTAGCCTAAATCTGAGAAATATAATGAAGCTATGAACACAAGCTGACAGAATCAAAATATGATCCTGGTTTTTGACTGTCTCAAGCTTAAATATGGAAGAAAGAAGGGTCTTTTAGTACACTCACAGGAAGTTCCTGGCTTTTAGTCCAAGACTTGCATGTGGAATTTACAAGCTTGATCCATTCATTCTTTCTTTTATTTTGTACCACTACTTGAAAAATATTTCCCACCAACAGTGATTAATCTTACCATTCATACTGTTCCATGTAATTGGCCACTTGATTCCCCAAAGTTTTACCTTCAATGGTGACATTATTATAAAAAGACCACAGAAGATAATTTGATAAGTGGTTTCATTATTGCAGGCCATTGTCAGAATTCTATCCAACAATGGAATTTGGATATTTCTTTCAAAATTAGTAAGACCAGACAATCAATTTCAGGTCACCTTTCGTCTCCCTGAAAGTCTGTTGTCTTTGATCATTCCTCATATCAATTTTTTCATCAGTCATGGTTCTTAACTGCAAGCAACAGAAACCAACTTTAGTTGGTTTAAAGGAAGAATAATTTATCAAAAAGAAATTGGGTAGCTTATAAAATTTCCAGGAGGGTCAAAGAACCAGAATCAATGGCTACAAAGTCAGGGACACAGCCCCAATCACGTCACAGAACTAATCAAAGGAAGACATCTCTGCTGCCACCTCTGGGCACTAGATGTCACAGGTTTTTCTGTGGTTACTACAGACATTGGACATGAGTTACAAAGGCCAGTCTTGCCCTTGGGCACAAATGTGGCTGCTGCTGTTCCTGCTATTATCACCACTTTCTACCAAATATATATTCTGCACAGCCCTTTTTCTCTTTGTAGCCAATTTACAGTAAGTATGTGTGTCTAATTGATGAAACTAGGACATGCATCTCTACTCAACTGGAAAGGTAGTCTAGGATAGTGATTATATCATAGCTTTTGGTTAGATATAATAGAATATTCATTATATAATAGTAGTCATGTTTTACCTTCTAAGTTGGGGAATTCCTTCAGCATATTAAGGGGGTACCATAATTGTGTGGCCAAAAACAAATGTCCATTTAATGGAAACATAAGGATTCAATGAAAGAAAAGAAACACTTTACCTGGTTGTTTGCAGGATAAAGTGTTTGTTATCTTTGGATAACACAGCTGGGTTTTTTCCCCAAAAGTCTGTTCTTTGCTAGCATGTGAATGTGAATGTGTGTGTGTGTGTGTGTGTGTGTGTGTGAGAGAGAGAGAGAGAGAGAGAGAGAGATGTAAAATCCTTGAAAAACAATCTTTTAGTAGTTTCTATCACACACTCACACACACATCTAGCTGTTTCAGAATACCTTCATCTGACACTGCAATGCGCTTGATGTTTCCAATGTTCTTCTTGTCTGGCTTTTAAAAGCCAAACAAAAAGAGACATCTCATCAACCCCAGACCAAATGTACCTGGTACTTTCCAGGCAAAGCTGGGCTTGGGAATCACCTAGGGAGGAGGCAAACCACAAAAGCCTGGAATTTGTAAATTGCTGAGTTTGGAGGCTTGGCTGGTGATGTAGATCTCAATCAGGGATGAGACACAGCTCATAAGCACATGCCATGCTTGCCATATGCCAAGCGTTTTCAGGTTTCAGACACCTCTCTGTGAGTCTGAGAGATTCTGACTGCCTACAACAACTGATACAGAAAAATTGGTTTGGAAAAAGGGAATGACAGCTCTTAATGACCCTATTCCAGAGCCTTGTTGAAATGGCAACTAATCGTCCTGCTAGGGTGTATGAGGAGTATTTGATAAGTGGTTCATATGATATCAGTCATGCTTCAACTGCTCTCAGCCAATGGGAGGGAGGCAGGGAGAGAGTTAGAGGCTTGTTTAGAACAGACGGTGCATGAGAAAAGCATGTGGAGCAGTGGGTGGGGTGAGGTAGGGAATGGAAGAGACACTGGGATTGAGGTTTATATACCAGGTGCTGCTTGGCTTCTGAATACCTCAAGCTATTCTACCCTCTGGGAAACATTCCCAACCTAATTATAACATGGCTGTCAAGCTGTTTTCCCTGATCTGTGTGACCCAAGACAGGCTTGGCTGGATCACTTGAGCACCACAATGTCTCACTTATATATAAGGAATTTGTGGACAGTTCTTGGCCTCTTTCCTAAAACACTTGCAGTAAAGTAGGAAAAAAGGGAGGAGTTCATATTGGCCCAAGGACTGACACCTCTGCCCTGTCACAGGTTCAACTTGTTAATCTGGCCTCCCTACTCAGCCTGAACTATCCTCTTTCTTTCATTTTCTTTTCCACACTCTTCCATCCACCTCTCTATGCGTGGCACCTACCCTCAGAAATTGTTCCCTGGTGTACACTTGGGTGTACACTTAGTTTTATAGGAGGAAGCCAGGATACCAATTTCTGGACTGTGGATGGTCCGGGTAATAAAGGTTCTTGAGAAGGAATATTTTGACCCCCTGGGAGATACATTCATCAACCAAAATTAGCAGTTCAAAAAAGTTCCAAAAATCTTAAGTGTGGACATTTACTCTGAGAATACCTCAGGCCATTCTTTAAATATTAGTAGCTATGACTAATTCCATTTATTGTCATCCTTCACCATCTTCCTCCCCTTTCTGCTCCTCTTTCCCTTCTCCTGTCCCTATCTTTCCTTCTCTCATCACATTTGCTAACTCCTCCTCCACCAAAATCAAGCCTCTCCTCCAGTCAAGGCCAAGTTCTGAGCAGCCTGCTGGAGTGGACCAGGACACTTTGAGTTCCAATTTGTTGCTTAGCACCAAGGTTGCTTAGATACATCTCTCGGTGACAACTGGCCTTTGCCTTTGACCACTTATGCATATAAGCTTTGTAGCAAGTATCCCTGTTCAGAGGGGCATTGGGCCAGAACCAATTTTCACATTGAGCTGCCTGGGTGGCAGTGGGAATGGGGGTTGTTTTAAAGGAAAAGAGAACTGAATTTTTTTATGCTGAACTATAGGTAGTATTTAGCAGTCATAAGGAACTACAGAGTGAGAAATGAAATAAAATGTCCTGGTGAACACAGCTTGGGGGCTGTCTTCATACCAGTATGTGAGTAGGTCGAGGGAACTATAGCCAGGACCTTTAGGAAAAAAATAATTTATATCTTCCTCCCCCATGAATCATCACCTGTATCTGTGATTTGTTTTTTTTTTTTTTAAAGAGAAAAACTGTTGGGGTGTGTATGTGTGAAGATTGGGAACATGTGAAGGGGAGTGAGGAAAGAGAGAAAAGGGAAAAACAAAATAGGACATTTAGACAAATGCCAAGGCAAAGTGAGGAATTAGAGTCTTGGTGTATAAAGACACCAAGGAAATAATGAAACGGTGTTAGAGTTGGAGAAGCCATTGTTCCATAGAGTTCTCAGACATATCCTTCTGGACCTGTTTGACAGTGACTACTTCCACCACACCTCCTGTAGTAGAATGAGGGGAGAGAGTGACATCCAAGGTGGCTGGCAGGGTAGGGTGGTGGGGAGGAGCATGCCAAGTTTATCTAAGAGATTAATACAGATGCACATTTCTCCCAATGTTCCACATGCTTGCTGCAGCATTTTCTCTTTTTTGCTAAGCAATGATCATCACTGCCATCTTCAAGCTAATGTGTCTTTGCCGAGCACCTACTGTGTATAAAGTCTCATATGTGGAGGATACACAAAAGGTATCCCCCCTGCCTTGTTGAGCCTAGTCAGAGGGGCAAGATGTATGAGAACAAACAAGCAGCGTGTAATGAATGTCATGGCAGCACATGTGCTTTAGAGTATATTACATGAGTTCACAGAGGAGAGAGATGGGGCAAGCTAGGAAGAGAGAAAGAGGAAATTAGAACAGACACGAGGAAGAAAACAGATGAGTTTTAGTGATGTGGCACTGAGTAGGGACTCACCTTTCTGGGCCTCAGATTCACCTTCTGAAAGTGGGAAGGTGGGGTCACTAGATGACTTCTGAGCCCCCACCAGATTTCACATCCTATGGTTCTAGGATGATACCATGCCCAGTGGGTCTCTAAATTAGAAAGTCAGCTGATGACTTTTCACAGCATCACTCTGTGATGGGGAGAGCAGGGACCATGATCACATGGTCCCTGCTCTCCTGAACACTGTGCACCTGTACTACCTGTGTTTGGAAGTTTTTTGCCAGTGACAAATGGGCTTGGTGTATCGAAGAGAGAGAACATATGTACAGCAGAGAAAAAAGCTGAGATGGCTTTTACCAATATAGAGAGGGGTCTTAAGCACCTCCTCCCTTGCCCCATATCCTGGTGAATAGATGGTGTCTCAAAACTGTAGGTGTGGATTTACTTGTATCAAGCTACAGCCCTATCAATGGCCAACAGTGGGGCTAGGCTTTCCCTTGTCCCCACTTCTCCTGTATGAAGCCCCTACTGTACACTGTGCATTAACTCACATGAAACAGGAGACAAATCATTTGGATTAGAGATAGGTTGATGGGTAATTCATTACAGTCACTCTGAACTATAACTTTTGAGGCAGCAAGGTAAGGGGGTTGGGGAATTGGGACTTCCAAGGGTGACATGACATTTGATTTTCATGAAGTATTGAGGTAGGAAACTGTACCTTCATGTTTCTCATGATTTTTCAGTCATTTCACCAATTTTAGTATGAGCATGTTGCACAAAATTTGGTGCCCTGCTTTTTTAACAGGGTTATAAACATGGAAAGGAATCTTAGAATTTCTGAGAGAAAGTTGGGATTTAGAAAAGGGAAATGATTTGCCCCAAGTCACTTAACTAATCAGAGTGATCAAAGAGACCTGGGCTCAGAATTCAGGTTCTTGGATACTGGTCCTACATCTGTCCGTTCTACCCTCTCCCAGAAAGTCTGGGTTCCAAGGGCCTCTGCAATAGGAAGAGACTTACTGAAATACAGAGACATAGTTGGGATCACAGTGGGTTTGAGTGGCAAGGGTTATTGGGATGTGGGCACAACTCTTCTAAATGGGTGCACTAGCTATTTATCTCTCACATCTGGAATCCTCTTTCTTTCTGACCCTGCAGATGAGCTCTTTGGTAGAAAGCCAGACAGAGAAGCTGCAGTCTTCTTGTTTCTCCCCTGGGTTCTGCCAAGGTTTATTAATTAGGGCACAAGTTTGGCAGAGAGGGAGAAACATTAACTCTCTTGCTAAATAACTATGTAACCTTGAAAAAGTCCCATCTATGGCTTTTGTTTCCTCACCTTTAAAATGTCAAGACAGTTCATTACTTAAGGGGAAATACACACTCCCAGTGTCCTTCCAGGACATGGTGGTGGTCCAGGAATCTATTTATAACAGGCTACTCAGGTGATTCCTATGAGCATCCTGGCATGCCAACCACTGAAGTTTCTTCTGGCCTCACATCTTACGTGTAGATGGGGTGTGAGGAAAGACTCCTCAAAACTAAGAGGTTTATATTCTTTGGCTGTCCTCATCTAGAATAGAAGCAGGAGAAAGAAAAGCAATAGATTTAAAGGTGAAAATCCCCTGGGGCACCAGTTTTTTTCTTTCTAAGGTTCCTGTGAGATGGGCCTACTACTGGGCATTGGGCCATCTCTTATAAACCAGATTGTCTAAATTGGTATTGCTTTTTGTCCTCATTTTCCCAAAACCTTTGGCAAAGTCTTGTATAAATGTTCAGCCTGGTTGCAACCGTGCTATAAAGTATTATGCATTGGATCATAATTAGTCCAAACATACGCTGTATAGTCAAAGGAAAGTGCTGACCCTGTCCTTCCCACCCTCAGCTGAGGTCAAAGTAATGTCACATCATTGTCAATGACACATTCTAAAAAGGTCAAATGCAGCTGTCTGAAGCAAAACTGAATTATCTAGCTGTCCTCCCCCCAAAGAAATTATCCTTCTAATGTTTGCCTTGGAGGTCATGAGGTTTACTTTAATTACTAAAGTGACTTTTTCTTCTAGAAAATCCTGTAGGGAAGATGTTAAAGAGAATCTGAGGTATTCTGCGCACTCACTAAGAAGACATTGGCAACACTGGCATGTCAGCACAAGCCACCATGAATTGTATTTGTTGAAGATTGTTTGGGACATTGAAAGAGCAGTAAATATTTGCAGCTGACAGATGGAACCCAGGTTTGTGGCGTCAAACGTCTCCCAGACTCCAAGGCTAGTACACCTGAGCTTTTTATAGGCCACAGACCAGGGATGCCATGCTGTGGTGTTCTCTGTCCTCACCCAGAACAGCATGTTCCAGATTTCCTAAGAGCAATAGGATGTGTTGGAGAATAGAGAGCTTGTCTCTCTGATGAGAAGGCAAATGGGAGCCACTGGAAGACTGGTTTCCCTCCCCAGTGAGAACAATAATGATGGCTGTGACCAGGGGCCAGGTGTGTTCAGGCATGTACCGGAGCCAGCAGCCACCATCCAGAAACTGCCAAAGCACTTTTGTTGGAATGATCACCATCAGAAGAAGAACAGGATTTGGAGGTTTGGGGTTGCTGATGGTTAATACTATAATTTTGTGTGGGCTCTGGAGCAATAAAGCAAACAATTCTACAATTCTTCTTGGTCCTGAAAAGGTGGCAAGTCCCTGAGTGGATGCAGCATTGTGAATTGCCTTTCATAGATAGCATAGCCCCAGGAAGGCCATCACTATGATTCTCTTGATGGCTGTCACCTGTGATGGCACGTGTGTGCACACGTGTGGGTGTGTGCACACTCATATGGGTACACATGAATGCCCACACATGTGTGCCCTTATACACATGCACCTGTGCCCACATGGTAGATGCTCCTGGCTGCAGTGCCAGGTGGAGCTCCTGCCATTTACCCATAATGAGACACACAGGCTTGCCTTCTGTTCAGGGTGTTTTCCCTCCTTTATCATTCACATTAAGTGTTACAGGCACTTGACTTTATGACTCCTTCATTCCGCACATTAAGCAGCTGACACAGGCAGCCTCCTCCTGACAGCAACCTGTACAAGCCTGCAGCACTTTATTTAGAGTTCCGTCTTGAGAAACAAGAGACAGAAAAGGGTGTTTCAGGTCATGCCAGGTAACCCTTAAACCTCAATAGGCTTCTTCCCATTTTAAAGTTCTTCTTTTGTCAGGAAAAAAAAAATGAAAGAAAGAATCAGGGCTTAGAGTTCTTGCCACTCCCATGCAGAGGCATAGCCAGCTTCTCAGCCACTGCAGATCTCGGACTGCATAGTACCTAGAAAGTTCGGATGTGTTTTTTCTCCTTTCTTTCTTTCTTTCTTTCTTTCTTTCTTTCTTTCTTTCTTTCTTTCTTTCTTTCTTTCTTTCTTCCTTCCTTCCTTCCTTCCTTCCTTCCTTCCTTCCTTCCTTCCTTCCTTCCTTCCTTCCTTCCTTCCTTCTTTCTTTCTTTCTTTCTTTCTTTCTTTCTTCTTTCTTTCTTTCTTCTTTCTTTCTTTCTTTTTTAATGTATTTGAGAAAGAGAGAGCACATGTGTGCACAAGGTGAGGGAGGGGCAGATGGAGAAGCAGACTCCCCGCTGAGCAGGGAGCCCCATGTGGGTCTTGATCCCAGAACCCCGGGATCATGACCTGAGCTGAAGGCAGACGCTTAACCGACTGAGCCACCCAGGCGCCCCTCAGATGTGTTTTTCGAAGTAATTCCCACTGGGACTTGTTGGAGGTGTTGGAGGTGATAGCACCAGCATATGTGGAAGGCTGCTATGACTTTCTGCTTAAAGTCATCTGGAAAGTAACAAAAGCTCATTGGGAAAGCTGCCCTTTGCTGACCCCAGGTTGGAATCTGATTCCGGGAAGAGAGAATGCCTTCCTCCCTCCTTCTTTCCTGCTCTCATTTGCTCCCTTATCTTCACCTCCATTTTGACTCTCATCCTTATCTTGGCGTCCTCTCTCCTGACTTCGGACCTGGACTCCCTCTGTATTTGCTAATGAGAAATTCTTAGAAATTTGACAATCTGAATCCCAGAAATGACAGACAGCTCCAGCTGTTCATTCTAAAGGTGAAGAAATGGAGCACCAGAGAAGCAGGGGACACTCCACTGGATATTTCCCCCTTGATATGAATGTTTTCCATCTGACCTTCTAACTTCCCATTTATCGCTTACATTCTTCTCTGCTAAGACTGACTGCTTCATCCTCAGCTTCCCCACCAACGTCTATGACTGTTCTGCTTGTGAGCAGTTTTGTAATGTCAAGGTATGATTTAGAGGCTCAGGACCAGCTGCCAAGGAGCCATTCTTGCTTTGCTTTCCCATTTCCCTTCTCTCCTGGCCCACCAACCAGGTATGAAAATAACCGTGCCCTAGGTTTACACAGAGCCTCTCATCCAAGAAATCTCAAAAAGGTTTTGCCAGCCAGTCTGATTACACTCATTTTTCTGGGCAAAAAAAAAAAAAAAAAAAGGTGTCTTTTCTAGAAGGGAAATGGATTGTCAAAGACTGTTCTAACTACCCCTGGGAGGAGCTACAGGACTGGTCCAGGCAGCTCTCGCACTGGCTTCTTGGGCCACCTGCTGGTCCCACCTTAATCTTTCCATGTATGGATTTAGATATGGGCACCATAGGTCAAAAGGTTCTTCTAAAGCAGGAATCCAGCCCTAAAATTATGGACTAAAGGAGAACAAGTCACCCCCCAAGATATTCTTTGTCAGTTTTTCTAGCTAAGTAAAAGATAATTATGACCTACCACAGTTTTCATGATCCTCAATTCAGGTAAACTCCATACTCCTAGAAGAGGTGTTCTCATGAGTGCCTCAGTGTCTCACTTGATTGTTACTCTTCTGTGACTCTGGCCAGCCCAGGTAAATGCCAGAGTTTTCCTTTTCTCTTTTATATGAACATAAATACTAGTTAAATTGCTTCCATACTACCCTGCCTTCTACCTCATTCTCAGAAGCTGGAGGTCTGTGTATTTCGGGTGAAGAAAAGGATAAGGAGGAGGGGAAATGGAAGGAAGGGAAGATGGGAGAGAAAAGAGGAAATGGGGAAGAGAAAAAAGGCAATAGTGAGAAGCAGGGGGAGGGGAAGACAGGAGAAGAAGAATTAAATTTGCGCTATTTGCAGAAATGTGTATTCTATGCCAGGAGTTTTAGCCATTGTATTAGTTTGCTAGCACAGCCAAAACAAAGTAACAATACTGAGTAGTTTAAGCAACAAAAATTTATTTGTTCAAAATTCTGGAAACTGGTAGTCTGAGATCTAAGTGTTAGCAGACACCTTCTCCTGACTCCTCTCTCCTTGCCTCGCAGAGGGCCACCTTCTCCCTGTGCCCTCACATGGTCCTCTTCCCATGGTCTGTGTCCCAATCTCCTCTTCATATTAGAGCACCATTCATTGGATTAGGGCCCACCCTACTGACTTCATTTTAACTTTATCACTTGAAAGGATCTGTCTCTAAATAGTTACATCCTAAGGCACTAGTAGTTAGAACTTCAATATATTAATTTGTTGGGCATGGGGGCACATACAATTCAGCCCATAACAGACAAATTATCCCTAATCTTTATGCTACCTCTCAGAGATTAATGGTGTCAAATGGAAACATAGGAGAGATTGGGCCACATGTCCCAAGTCCAACTAAGCTAGGACGTGACACAAACGGAATGGGCACCATGCCCAGCTCTCTCCAAAGCTGAACCACTGTAGCCATGCCCCATGGCCTCTGGACAGAGGAGAGGGAGCCAGAGAGTGGACAAAAATCATAGCCTTTGGAGTCACATCAACCCCAGCTCCATCAACCATGGCATTGCCATGACTATGATTAGCACCTCTTTGTTTCAGATATCTCATCTTTTAAAATGTGTATAAGACCTGCAATAAAAAAGCATGACTAACAACAAATACCTTTCCCTCCTTATAGTCATTCTGCATGGTATACACATACATGCATGGGGGTATAAGAATCTAAGGCCAAAATCCAGTTATATTATTACTTAATACATGCACACACACACACACACACACACGCAAGACACAAAGGACAAATAGAGATCTAAATTCCTGACATGATCAGCTCAGAGCTGACTTGGTCCCTCCTATTATAACTACAATGATTTAACTATAATGAGATGCCAAGTTGAATTGTGGTGTTTGTTTTCTTACTCCTATGTAGACAGTGGTATCTCTGAAGGCAGGGATACCTACCACTTTTCCTGTGTCTCCACAGGGCTTAGCATTGTGGTAATATGTAGTAGATGCCTATAAAACACGGAGAAACCTGTGGAAAAAAGATTTCAGAACCACATGAATAAATCCTTATATTAGTTAATCATTGTCACAGTTATGCCAAAAAAAAATGACCACAAAATATTAGGGGCGAATAACAGGGGCAGTTCCCTTTCAGTAAGGGCAGGCCTGAGTGGCTCTGTTCTACAAGTCATTTACCCTTCTCCTGCCACTAGTGGGCTAGGTAGGGCATGTCTTCCTTAAGGAAATGGAAGAAGGCACAGCCTCTGCAGCCACTAAGGCTCTAACCATTGAGGAAGGCATGCCCACATGCATTTTAAGGTCCTGCCATCCTCACATCTACTAACATCTCCGGCCAGAGCAAGTCCCATGACTGAGTCTAAAGTCAAGGGGTAGGGTGAAACCATGGCAAAAGTTGGTTCCCAGGAAGGGTGAAGAACTGGGGCCAACAATCCAATCATTCAATAGTCCCTCTTCTGACTTCCCAGATATTGTTAAGACTCTGCCATTCTGTCTCATTCTGTACTCCCCATTCATTGTGGAAATTGTGGAAGAATATCAGCCTTTTTCATCTTTCTGAGGATGATGCACCAAGAAACCTTCTTCTGAACTGAGGAATTGATTACAGGATGCCATGACATAGTTGAGGCTGGAAATGTGAGGTTAATCTTAGAGTAATCAAAGAGTTAACATCACCAGTGTCCTGTCTCAGAATAGGCCTGTACTCATGCTGTGCTTATAATTCAGTTCATGGAGTAACACTAGATTTTGACCTTCTCTGCAAGATCAGATGGTTCCAGTCACTGGCTGTGAGCCACATCTCCAGTTAAAGAGTAAAACTGGTAGCCTGCAACCTAGAAACCGAAAGCCCCCTTCAGGGCTCTCCCACTCTACTCTGCAGTGTTTTGCAGCTCAGAGAGGGTTTTTTAAAAACCTTTTAATTTAAAAGGACCTTTGAGCTCAATCCTTGGGCAAATACAATCACATGAAGGCATGATAAAGTGATTTCTTAAGTGGGCAGCCTGAGGCAGAGCCAAAGGGCAGCCTGGAGGCTGAATGGAACAACCAATTTCAAGGGAATTTCAGTTTGGTGCAATCTTAAGTGGCAGAATCTCTCCTCACACCCACTCCTACCCCAAAACATTAAGCAAAGCCCAGTGTCTGGGGGATATGTTCTACTTTATTTAGGCACATTTTCTTTAACAGACATCTGTGGGTAGGCACGATGGAAAGTGACCAGGTAGCATGATGCATATGCAAGGAATATTGAACGTATTCTATATGTAAAATGACAATAAAACGGTTTCCCATTTGTTTATCTGCGTGTCTGTTTAGAATAGCCCACCTCCATGAGGATTAGACAGGAGTGAGCATATTTCTGGAACTACAAATCAGACACATCATTGAACCAATAATGGTTATATCACTTACAGATCAGAGAGTAAGTCCCCCGGCTCTGCTGTTCTCAATGTGAACTTGGGAAAGTCACTTAATCTTTCACAGTCTCCATTTTTCATCTATAAAAGTGGGGTTAATGACCCTTGCCTCAAAGGATTTTGGTGATGAATAATAGAGATAATATACTTGTACTTGGTAAGCAACTTTTAAGCAAGTTTCATTGCATGCAATGAGAACGATGAAAACAGATTCTCTCAGTGTTTCACAGTAACTGAGTTTTTGAAAGGCTTAGTCTCCTAAAATAGGAATGGAGACCACAACTGTAGCTTAACCAGTTGCTCAGATCTTGACGCCTGCCATTTTCATAGTGTCTGAGGGGCAGAGTGGGTTTTTGCTGGCATCAGCTCAGAAAGTGCCATAAGTGGCTGTGGAGAATGGGAACACATTAGGGCAATAAAAACTTGGTCCCAGAGGAACTTGCAGGCTCTGACAGAGACCACCTTGGTATGGATCTCCAGACTCAGGACAAAGGCCTCTCTGCAAGACCACTCAGTCTTGGGCCATTCTGGTAGGTGGGTTGGAGGGATAGGGATAGAATCCAACACATTTTGTGAGAGTTTTCAATGTCTTCTATGGTGTTTCTAAATACATGTGCCTCTTTGACATCTTTACTTGAGGTAAATAAGGTGAATATTTTGTCATTCCAATTTTCTAGAAAAGGAGATGAGCTCAGAGGATCGCATAATGTGTCTGAGGCCATCCAGAGCTAGGTCTATCTGACTCCAAAGCCCATGTCCCCTCAGCACCATCACAGCCTCTGCAGCCACTAAGACTCTAACCATTGAGGAAATGAGAAAGTGAGAACAGGAGCGGGCCCAATCCAGCATTTACGGCAATGCAAGCAACATGGATGAAGAAGGAGCTCACACTGTTTTAAACACAGTTTAAGGCACATTTCCTCTAGGGCAACTTTCCTAGACTACTCCAGTACTGGTTCTTTGCCCGCTCTCAACACCTGCAACACCAAGAGTTGGAGCCATACAAAGTCCATGTACCATGTTCTGGGTGTTCACCTTGTTTCTTACTTGGGACCACTTTCCCAAGGCACTCTACCCATTTCTCAGGAGAGTTGAAACACACTTTTTCTCTAAGTCCTCTGAAAGTTTGACACAAACTTCAGCCCCAAACATTCCTGTTACTCTAAATTTTAAAAATCCTCTGACATTTGAATGGCAGACTTGTTTCCCTGCCCAGCACCTCCAATTGTCATTCTTTGAGCTGATGGTTGCTGTGAACAATGGGAGTTTTTGGTAAAGACAGACATAGTAGCTGTATGATGTGAAAGAGATCCAGGTAGTCCAAAGGAGGAGAAATGCAGAAGGCCTGGTGATTCAATCTGATGAGAGTTTTAGGACCATCAGCCCCCCTCATGCTGGATTAGAATAGGCATCAGTTTGCTGGTGTCCTACAGGAAGCAGGTTGGTGGGGTAGTGGCCAGCACTGCTGTCCTCCATGCACTCTTAGGTAATATGGTATGACTCAGGGGTTTGAAAGAAAGGGAAAACAATTTCCTCTACTCTTTAAGTTCTTCCAGGTAGACTAAGAATTAAATTCACATGAGACAAGTTGGCAAGAGGGAAAAAAAAGTTTGATTACATGTGCATAGAGCCCCAATAAGGAAATTGAGACCCAGAGAAATGATCAACCCAGGCAGTTTTTATACTTTTTAGACAAAGAAACAATAAATATATGAGGAACTGAAAGGACAAAGAAAAAGTAACTTTGGGAACTTTATACTGGTAGGGAGTTCTAAGCAGAATTTGGCCTGGGGGAGTAAATTAGTAAAAAGTAACAAGGATTGTTGATACTGACTTCTTGGCCCTAAATTTCCTATCTCCGGTGATCAGGTTGTCTCTTTACCTTCTGGTACAGGGACGGAAGCCTTCACAAGGGAGACTTATTTCCTGCTTTCAGAGAGATGGAGGAGGGTCTGAGTGTCCTTCTTGAACAGGCTGTCTCTTAAGGAACTTTTATTGAAAATAATCAATATGCCAAAGTTGCACATTTGGGGGCACCCTGCCTTTGGCCCCTGTGGGCTGATGGGGAAGGCTCCTCCTTATCTCCCCCTCCTTAAGAAAATCTCCTGCTCAGAAATATCTCAATTCTGAAAGTCCACTATTCAATATAATTTCTTTTGATTTTATGCTTATTCTACTAACATGAAAGCTTATTCATTAAATTATTATCTGTATTCAGTTAGTGAGTTCTCCTCTTGAAAGGTAACAACAGAAGCAAGAAGATGGCACTTCCATGGAGGAATGTGACAGAGGATTCAGATTTGATGGGGGCATATGAGAGCTAGATCTGGTACATGGGAGGCTGCTTGGTGACAGCAGAACATTTGGGGGGAAGAGAGGGACAATCATGCCACATCTTTTTATTTGCAATGGCAGCTCTGGAGGTTTCCCTAGCCAGGGTTCTCAGCCTTTTGAAGTTTGATCCCATGTATCTGGCTTCACTCCAAACTGCCTCTCTAAACACATCACCTGCTCCCACCTCAGGGCCTTTGTCCATGCTATTGCAGCAACCTACAGCATGTTCCACATCTTGTCTGCCTGCAGAACTCATTTACTTCTCGAGATTAAACTCAAGTGCTACTCTAGGAAGAAGCTTCTTGAACCCGTTCAAGTTTTGAGGTGTTCCTCCCTGTACTACCCCAATATCATTTATGATTCTCCAACAGAACCACCCCCTTAGGCTGCAAGTTTCCCAAGAACAGAAGCTAGAGGCCTAATGCCTAGACACTGCCTGCAAAAGTAGGGATTCTAAAGCCTTCTGAGGAAGAAGCAGTTGGGGAGGAAAGGAAAGGCTGGGAAAAAATGGACTTGAAAGTGTGCCACCTGGGTTTTTCTCTGTCTTCCTGACGACCAGTCCCTGCGTCAGAACCATTTGCCTTCAGAGTGAGAAAATAAAATCCACTGGGGAGGAAATAAAATTTATTTGACTCTTTTCAGTGAATTATAAGGAACCCAGAACCTCTGGCACTCCTGTGCTGCAAAATGAGGAGGGCAAGATTTACCACCTGCCACCTGCTTTAGGTTCTTATGACCTTCACATTTGGCAAAATCATTAGATCTTTGAAAAGTGAGAAGAAAATCTTGTCCATCATTCTTAGACTCACCAAACATCCAAGTTGTTCAGTGCTGATTAAAATTAACTATTCTGCATAATCTTATAGTGGGAAGAAGCCATTTAAGCTGACTTTGTGCAAAGGCCAGAGTCAGCCTCCCCTTTCTGATTGGCATGATGTCTAATACATAGTAGACACTCAAAAAGTAGTTGTTGAGTGAATGATGGAAAGAATGCCAAAAGTCCAAGGCTACATAGCTTGTGAGGGTCAGAGCTGGTCCCCCAGTTCTCCTGTCCCCCAGGCAAGTTGTCTTTCTAAGATGCCATCCAACCCTGACCACGACTTGTGTCTCATTGCAACTCCTAAGTATAGCAATCACTTTCTTTTCCATTTAAAATATTGTTGTGTGCTATTTCAATTTCAAAAGTAAGACACATGAATCATTGAACTGTGATGAATCACTGAACAACAGAAAAATGTATTCCATGTGGTAGAATCCAAGCTTATTTTCCATCAGATGGACAGACATTATATACTGAATAAAGATACAGCTCCAGCTACAGCCTTGCCTGGTTCTTGAACATCAGAATTGTGTGGCAGACCACAGCTGCTGGGGTCTCTGAGGTGAGGAGGTGTGCAAAGGTTAGGGAGTATTTCTGCGTGGGCTGGCTCCAGAGAAATGGAGGCCAAAAACCTCAGGCTTCCTCTCTTATTTTTGTTTTAAATATTTTATTGTAGTAATAAAGGCCATCCCATAAATCTGAAGGCAGGACAAAGTGTTTTGAGAACACATAAAATAATATTGTTCTCAAAACCCTGATGTGTCCTTAAGAAAGGATCTCTCTCTCTCTCTTAATCTATTTCTAACCACAGTACAGGCAGTGGGTGGATGATAAGGGAGTTATTTCAGAGAAGTGTGTGTACAGCATAGAGAATGGTGCTGAGGCAACACCTGTAGGCCAGAAGAGCCAGAAAAGTGCAACAGATAAACAACAACACACACGGAAGAAGGCTGCTCAGGACTTTCCCATTAGGCTAGAATGGGTGGGATGGGCTTCCAAGAACACTGCACAGGAAGAGATGGAGAGTCCACAGACTGTTGGCAGTGGTTATGGTGCTGCCTGTGATGCTGCTCTTTTGCACAAGACAGAGCCCAGGATGGCTGCTATGGTGACTGAGAGCCCCGTCCTGACCCAGTAACTTGGTCCTGATGCCAGGGCCTCTGGGCCCTTCCTTAGCCAGTCCACCCATGCTACTGGCCTCTTACAGCCTTACTCAGTAGAACACCAAGGGAAATGTTTGTTTCTCATTATTCCTCCCTAAATCCCTGCTCCCCCACCCCTTGCCTTCTAGGTGACCTCATTCCCTGGAGCCTGGGACATTTATATGTCCATCTTTCTCCCTTATCCCAGTCATTGCTAAAAAGAAGGGCCTGATCAATAAATTCTCCACGGGATATAAAAGACTAATAAAGTTTAATAACTTGCCTCTCCCAGGAGTATTTGCATTTTAACAGGGGAATAGCAGCCTAAGCTGAAGGAATTAGACTGTAATGGTACAATTTCAGGCACCATCAAGCAACTGAAGGAGGTATTTTTGGTGGGAGAGAGGGCCCCCCAGGTCCCTGGTGCTACCCTGTTAGATGCTACCTCCTCCAGATTCTGCCAGTTGGTCAAGAGGGAGACAGAGCAAGCACACCAGTGCCCTGAAACTTCATTCCCAGTAAAATCCACAGGCTTATCTTTCCAGAGTGGTTTGCTCCTTCACCATCACCTTAGTCTCTCATTCATCTACTGTTTCTGTCTGCAAACACTGACCGGGCCTGCTATGTGACTGGAGACCTTATGCACATTGGCAGATCCAAAGACCGTCAATAACTTAGGGGCCAAGAACAAGGCCCTGAAGTCAAGCTGCTTAGGCTCTGCTCATGCTGCTTGTTTGTGTGCCCCTCCCTCAGGCTTCTTCTCTGTAAAAAAAGAAAAAAAAAGGCTAATAATATTACCTACTTTTAAGAATTAAATGTTACATGCAAAGTTATATAATAACTGCTTGATAAATGTTTGGTGTTATCATAATATTAATATCTGTAGATTCCAAGAGCCTATAGCCAGAAACAGAGATAGGCATACAAACAAACAATTCCAAGGCACATTGGAATTTTCTCTTATTTTTCCAGGCTTACTGGAGAACAGTCATACTGCTGGAATTGCTCATTCTCAGGAAGGACAGGGAAGGGAATGTACAAGGAACAACCAGTCTGGCTTCAAAGTATCAAAGGCAGAAAGCAGGGTGGAGGGACCTTGAGTTCTGGGGAGCATTCAAGGTCTTCTTAAACAGGAACTCCATCTGTGTTTTGAGAAAACAATTCTGGCCATAGAGGAGATGAACCATAAGTAAAGAAAGCCATTAGGTGGCTGTTTGCAAATACAGCAGGTCAGACCTGAGACACTGGGTGGATACGGGGTTGGGAACTTGGGAGGATGAGGAGGCAGTATATTTCTCATGAGGCTGAAACTTTTTTTCTCATGCCATTTGTGGAAACATTCCAGAATTGCATTCATATTTAAGGATTTCAGGTAGATGGGATTGAGTATTAATACACAGGCAAATGTCTCCGTTTAAAACATTTTAAACGGTTATTTGTGTTCTTAGGAAGTTCCCATTCCCTACTCCCATCCAGGCCAGTTTGAATTGTGTTTCTCCTTCTTCTTACTTTATATCCCCCATCATTTCTGAACATCTGCCTACAATGACTTTTGGGCCAATAAAGTATTTCACGTGTCACATACAAGAGATACTTTCATTGTGTGTGTTCTTTCATGACTCCCAGCATCCCTCTTCCACCTCAACAAAGTGTCCTCTAGAATTTGAGGCAACCTCTGGAAAAGAGCGACTGCTTCCATTCTTCCTAAAGGGAGGGAACATCAGTTCCTGTCATGTTTGTCGAGAGCATGGGCTGTTGCAGGGCCTCAGGAGGCAAGGGAGAGGCATGGGCTCCCCATGTAGTGGATATAATAGTGGATATAACACAACAAAAGGATTTGGTCCAGCAGGCCCCACTCCTCCTCCCAGTACTGCCCTCAGGAATGGAGCATGGGTTGGACAGATCCAGGTAGAGAATGAGATAAGGCAGGCTTCATACCAACATGGAACGTTCCCTCAAATATCTCACCATATCATGGAAAGGAAGGGCAGAAGAAAGTAGTATGAAGGGACAGAAATCCAGTGGGTTGTTTACACAATCCCACTAGACTGAGGACCAATAGCGGGCAAACACTGGGTCTTGCTCATATTTGTGTCCCCATATCCCTGCTTCTCAATGCTCAGCACAAAATAAAAATTCAAGGGCAAAATGAGATCATTGGCAGTTTGAGGGAGGGCGCGTGGAGGGGAGAAAGTCAGTGACTTAATCCCCAGTGCCTTGGGGTCAGTAACTATATACATACCTTTGCCCAGTTTCTGAACCAGTTCTAACAAGAGGAAGCAATAAACTAATCACCTTTGGCTTGCCAAGGAATACGATCTAGAATTACTCTTGACATCATAGGCCAGGTTTCTGCTATACCTGGGGAGAGCCCCAAGCACCTGCTTCTTCAACTCCCTGAGTACCTGCCAACTACCAGTCTTGACTGGCTAAGAAGTAGCTGCCATCTCTGATGGCCTGCCTCCTCCACCATTCTCTGTTTGGCCCTTTTGGATACTGATGACAGCCCAAATCAAGCCTGTGTTTCCCCTGGATTTCTGGGAGTCATATATTTAACTATAGGTAGTCCTACTTGGGGCCCAGCCCAGCTCACCTTCACACCTGGCTGTGTTTTGGCAGTCCCATAGTGAGGCTTAGAGGAGGCAGGGAGAGTCCTGGGAGATGTAAGCCTGAGGATCAGTGACAGTCTCTCAGAGGGGAGCAATAATGGAGTTTTTATTGCTTGTGCTTCATTGCATTTGATCCTAATGCGAGGAGGTTATTGTTCAGATTTTTTTTCAGGTCAGGGCTAATTAACTTTATTAATGCATTTTTGGTGAAGGGAAAGCAATAGAGCTAGGTTCTGTTCTTATTTGTTTGGCAGCATCGGACTTGGCATGTCTATTTAGAATTTGGGGCTAAGAGGCAGTGACATTTCTGGGCGGTCCAGAAAATTGGAAGCAGAACCCACAGGGCCAGGAGAGGGCCATCTCTTAGGGAAGGGAAGCAGAAAGAGGAGAAAGCATCTCAAAAGAGATAAAGACAAAAACCTGTGGGTGAAGTAGAAGGAAAAGCAGGGCAATGTGCTAGAAGGAACCCTGAACTTGGAGTCTCCCCTCTATTCCATACATGCTATATGTGCCTTTGGCACATGTTTTCATTTTTTCTTCCATAAAATATTGGACAAGGACCATGTCTTACATCCTTTGGCATCACCACCTTGAGCTTCTGACCTACATGTAATATACCCTCAATAAAAGTGGACAAACTCACATCCTAACTCCAGCTCAAAAATAGAGACAGAACAGTGAAGTAGGGACTCAAATGGTTCTTCTAGCCTATGACTCAAAGTTCCTCATGAGAGGTCTCATTTTTGGTGATAACCTCTGCCATTTTGGCCAGGCTCATTTCCACAATTTTAGCCCAAAGAGGCCCAGAAAAGACTTTACCACCTCCAGAGAAGAGGTGGACTATGGAGGTAAACCCAAGCTCTAGAAACATCTTTTTCTCTAGGATAGGAGCAAAACTGAGGTCAAAGTTTATATTTAAAAACTTAGGAACCCATCATGTCAGAAAAAGAGTTTGGAGCTCCATGGATCTGAGAGCCTTCGAGTTCTCCCAGACTGTGCATGACATATGCCTCAGAGTGATTCCTTGAGAGATGCTCATGAGTTTCATTAACAACCAAGCACTGGGATAATCTCTTGTTCTTCTCAGCATTGAGAAGAGGAAAGGGAAGGAGTCTTGGAGGCAGGGTGCATGGGTTCCAGGAAGGTCTCTGGCTAAGGTCAAAATAGTGCTTTCCTAAAGAAGAATGTTAAAACTAGGTCCCCGTGACAAATAGAATCCAAGGACTACAGAGAGTTCTGGGTCACTGTACATTTCTTTTTCCAGTTAAAAGAAATTAAAGGAGGGGCACCTGGGTGGCTCAGTCGTTAAGCGTCTGCCTTCGGCTCAGGTCATGATCCCAGGGTCCTGGGATCGAGCCCCGCATTGGGCTCCCTGCTCAGCAGGAAGCCTGCTTCTCCCTCTCCTGCTCCCCCTGCTTGTGTTCTCTCTCTCACTGTCTCTCTCTGTGTCGAATAAATAAATAAAATCTTAAAAAAAAGAAAAATTAAAGGATGGGATAAAGAAGTTTAGTGTGTCAGGGGTTATAGAACAGTGATTTCAGTAGGCACATTCTCAATAATGCACACGTCTTTAGTCTCTGTATTCCTTATACAAACACACAGACCACAAATACAGCCTCTAGATTCCTTAGATATAATTCATTTCTATGCAAACTATCCCCTACCCAAAATCTTATAGAGCATAGGTATCTGAGTGAGAGTGTAAGACAAATGCACAAACACTCATGCTCATAAGCACACCCTCTGGCACACAAGCAAATCCCTGTGAGGAATAGCCATTAGGGGGCTCTGCTGTGTTACTCTTTCCATTGATTTTTTTTTTTTGACAAATACATAAATAATAAAATAGTAATAAAAACTCCATTACAGTTCACCTGCTGACATGGAATGACTCATCTCGGTAATTCTTCTTCCATTTCCCAAGTGGCTCCATAGATCACAGAACAGATTAAATGTCCTTATCTGTGATTTGGAGCATTTGCACAGCCAAGGACTAACAGCACGCCAAAAAGGCCAGGCTTTTCCCAGCGACTAGCTGCAATGCTGGGGAAGCATACTGGCATGATCTGGGTTCGAATCCAGCTCTGCCACTTCTACTACCTCATCTTAGGCAAGTTGGTTATAGCCTTTGTTCCCTTGCCTAGAAAATAGGAATAAGACCTTACCTAGCTGTACTTCATGAGGTTCAAGGAGGTAATCTTTGTTGATGCAAGTCTCTCCTGTTTCTTAAATGAATGAATGACCTAACCTTTTTTCCATTAAATGCATGAACATTCTAACCATTTCCTTGGTGCCTCTGGATATTAACATATTGACTGTAGTTTCCTACTTGATTTCGACAGTCCCCCTTAAAAGTGTATCTTCCTAATTATTTATTTGTTTAAATTAAAGTGATTAAAGATTATCTTGAATTCTGACAAAATATTAAAGACTCCCTAGGGCTTCTGAGAAGATTAAAGGACTAAAATCCTGTAGCTGTAGATGATAATCCCTAACATTCATATGGAAATTCGCCTTTTAGAATAATTTCTCATATAGCAGGTCCTCAAGGGGAGAGGAAGGCTGAAGCAGTGAAGGCAGCCAGGCCCCAGAGCTGACCTGACGCTGCTGGTCACCTGCAGTTTGCAGAACCTGTCAAACAGTGTCGGAACTGGTGGCACTGGGTCCCGCGTCCTCATGGTTGACCCTGTGGAAGCTGGACAACAGTGCTGACCCTGGTAGGGCTCTACCAGCATGGTGCAGGCCTTACACGCAGTAGGGCTGTCTCCTGGGCACAGCCACCATGGTGCAGCCACAGTGCTCACAAAAGGCCCTCAGACACGCCCCTAGCTGCCGTGGCCAGACTCCCCCACAGACTCCAGCCAAGTCTGAGCAGGAATCAGACTAGGTTCTTCTTTAAATTCTACAACTCCCACCCACACTCTGCTACACACATCCTAGCTGTCTGTATTCCTTTGAGTTCTATTCTTAGAAGTGGAATTCCTGGCTAAGAATGTGTTTAAGGCTCTTGATAGAAATATCTAAATTGCTGTATGAGATTGTCTGTCTGTCTCACATCTTTACCAGCGCTGAGCTGGTAAACTGTGTGTGTGTGTGGGGTTGGGGGGAGTAAAGAATCTTTAGTTATGGTATCAGCACGGAACACACCAGGATGTGTAGAAAATAGATATACTCTCCTGACACCAAAGGGCAAGAGGTCACCAATAGAATGCATATTCTACTGTACTATAAATTATTGCAATTTGGTGAGACTGCTGTTCTGGATTGGACAGCTGGGGAGTGTGTACCTGGGCTGAAGGTGGTGGGGTACATTCCCCTCCTGCTTCTCTTCACCAGAGAATGATCACTTTGGGGAAGTTGAGGCAATGCCATTGTTATCAGTGTCTTTCCTTGTCCTGTCTTTCAGGACCCATTTACTACAGAAAAGTCTTGATCAACCAGAAAGTGAAGGGACCTGTTTTCTGGAGATTTGATTTTTGATTAAATGAACGTTTATTTTATTTTTTTAATATATGTTGACATAGTGTTTGCCCTCTGCCATCATGTCACAAATACTTACTCATTTAGTTCTTATAGAACACCTATGAATGAGGAATGAGTCCCAGTATAGCTTATTTAAAAAATAAGTAAACTGAGGTACCTCCATTTACTGGGAGGTTTCATGTCCACATGCTTCACAGCCTCTCAAGGCTTTATTTAACATGTTTTGTTTCAGAATAAAGCACTGTTATTAAAAGGTTTTTAAAAATATATGTATACTTCAGCAAGTGAAGTAGACTCAGGATTTCCTTGGGTGATTTGAAAATCCCACATGGTCTTGAGGTCATTCTGATGAGTTCCTGCTCTCAATGTAGAGGCTCATGGATTGGCCAACAACAGGTTCAGGAACCTGGGACAGGTTCTCCCTTCGCTCCACCACCTGCCCCTGGAATTTTTTTTTCCATTTCCTACCAGATCGCTGCTGTGAATTTGTTTCTAGAGACAGCACCAGGTTTTGAAATGAGAACACATCCCTGTTCCATTGCCCTTAGCTGGGTAACTTTCAGCATCTCATCTTTTTCAAAGGTCCTCACTTTCCTCATCTGTAAAATAAATTGCTGTATTTGTAATGATTAAAGAAAAGATAACTTATAACTACTTAAATTAGTGGGCAGCAAACTTTTGTAAAGAGCTAGATAATATTTTAGATTCTGCAGACAAAGAGGTCAATTTGAGGTATATAAAAAAAGAAAATTTCCTCAAACACGTTGTTGACAAAATTCAAAATGTGAAATAATAATATGTAATTAAAGCGATAATAATTGAGATAATATTCCAGCTTTATTGAGGTATGTTGACAAATAAAAATTATATATATTTATATACTACATATAAATATATATATCATATATATATATTTACAACCTGGACTCTCTCTCTCTCTCTCTCTCTCTCTATATATATATATATATATATATATATATATATATTAATACAACCTGGACTCTATTTGCTGAATCCCACTTACCTGGATGGCAGCCCTTTAAGTGGAGTGATGGCTTCAAAACATTTCAAGACTTCCTTCTTGGTCAAGTCTCACACCTGGCTCCAGCTGTCCGTAGAATTGGGAGAAGCAAGTTTTTTAAAGTATCTGTGCCTCAGTTTTTCTCTTCCAGAAAATGGAGATGAATGTGTTCTTTGTGTTTTATAATCCTGCCAGGCTAATGGTGGGAAGTGGGAACAGTATTCAGAATGAAGAGAGAAGGAAAAATTGTGTTAAAATAAGTATCTGTGGAGAAAGTATTACAAAATATATATCTGATAAAAGACTTGTATCTAGAGTATATAAAGAACTCTCAAAACTCAATACCAGGAGAACAAACAACTTAATTTTTAAAAGTGGGCAGGAAATTTAAACAGACACTTCACCGAATAAGTTACAGAGATGAAAAAGGAGCACCATAGATGGTGCTCAATATCATAAATCATTAGGGAAATGCAAATGGAGAACTCAGTGAGATACTGCTATACACCTATTAGAATAGAGTTGAAAGGGGGCAAACAAATGTCGAAGACACAGAGAGCCGCGTCTGAACGGAAGCCCTTGCATCTTGCTGGTGGGATTGGGAAATGGCACAGTCAGTTTGGAAAATATTTCATCAGTTTTTATAAAGTTAAACATCCACTGGCTGTATGATCCAGCAAATACCCTAGATATGCACCCAAGAGAAATAAAAACCCACGCTCACACAAAAATCTGTGTGTGAATGGGTACTGTGGCTTTATTCATAAACGCCTCAAACTGAAAACAACCCAGTATCCATCAACCAGCAAATGAGTCAACTGTGGCACATCCACATAATTGAATACGCCTCAGCAATGAAAATGAAGGAACTATTGTTACATGCAGTAACACGGAGGGAACGCAAAAGCATTCTGACAAGTGAAAGACCAGACTCAACAGGCTGAGTACTGTTGGATTCAGTTCAAATGACATTCTGGAAAAGACAGACAGAGAGACAGAGAACAAATCAGTGGTTTCCAGGGGCTGGGGTTAGAGGAGGGGTGGGTTACAAAGGGTGGCAGAAATGTTCCAGATCTTGACTGTGTGATTACAGGCCTGCATGCATTTATCCAAACTCATAGAACAGAGAATTCACAAAAGAGGGGTGAATTTTACCACATTAAGTTTTCCTCAATCAACCTGACATTAAAAAGAATAAGTAAGCATGTGTCAAGTAGTGAAGATTCACTGGTGGGCCTGCATTCCATGCTGGAGTGTGTAACAGGTCATGCCAGGAATAAGTAAAAGGGGCACTGGGTCTGGGTGGCCTGGAGAAGGCAAACTGTAAGTCTAAGAGTTCCTTCTGGATGGATGTTTGTCCGCTCTCTTCTGCCCTTCTCTCCTCTTTTCTGCTCTCTCCTTACTAGTCCTCAGACCCAGCTCAGCGGAGAAACTCCAGGGCCACCTGTCCCTTAATCCTTCTCTAGGATGTGGAGGTTTCCCCATATCAGCCCCACAGCCAG
The DNA here is from genome assembly GCF_003265705.2 of Callorhinus ursinus. Lineage (NCBI taxonomy): Eukaryota > Metazoa > Chordata > Mammalia > Carnivora > Otariidae > Callorhinus > Callorhinus ursinus. The sequence continues at coordinate 160,804,666 of NW_027397066.1, forward strand.
GACTCCTTTGTGAGTCCTGGGAGAGGAAAACCAGATTACAACCCCTGGAGCAAGTCATCTTGCTGGCTCCTGGCTGGTATGAAAGATGTAAAAAGAAGGAAGTCAGTGCAAAAAATTACAGAAATCATGAGCTCTTGCTCTATGTAGGCCAAGTTTAATCAGGAGGGCCTCTAGATGCTGGCAACTTCCAAATTTATATCTCTAATGCAAACCCCACATCAGAGCTTCATTCTTGTATATTTAATTGTCTATTTGACATCTCTATTTGGATATATGACTAGTTAGGCTCCCCATGTCTGAGCCTGAGCTCTTATTCCTCTCAACTGTTTTTTTCTCCAGTCCTCCCCATCTCAAGAAATGGGAACACTACCTATTAAGTTGCTCATGCCAGAAAACTGGGGTCATCTGATCTCCTCATCCTCTGTATCCAACCCATCAACAAGTCCTGTCAATTCTGTTCTCAAAATACCTTTTAGAAGCCTCAACTTCTTTCCATCTTCATGTCACTTGCACAATCATTTGCCAAGATTATTGCAATATCTTTCCAACTCTTCTTCCAACATTCTCTATGGATGTCATCAAATCCATCCGTTATGTTAGAAGGATCCTTCCCTGTTGCAACTCTGATAAAATCTAGCTATAGGAGCCCATTTTTACCTCATTCTTTCCCCCATGCTCATATTTGCAAAATGTTTAAGTGATGGCAGGCCTCTTTGCCATCCTTTCATTTTGTCTTTTTATTGGATTCCTGGAATATTTCTACTTATTGGAACTGTGCTCTTCCTATGCTGCACAGCTTCTCATCCAACAGAAAAGCCAGTCTGGTGGTCAGAATTTGTCTGTCTGCTCTCAGAGTGGGGCTCCAGCACATCTTCTAGCTATTCTTCTTAGCACACTTTTAGGTTCCAGTTTATAGTTTGATGTTAATCCTGTATCATTCATTAGTTCACTGTGGAGAATTAACTGCTTGTAGAAGGGCTGGGAGAAATTGAAAGTTGTGTAAACAACTATTGCTATCAACTCCATGTTATTTCTTGAGAAGCATATGGAAAACCCCAACTCTGTCCCAAACACCTCTCTTAATGACTTGCATCTAGCACCTGGAATTCCCCCTTAGAATCATTCATTCAATCACTGTCTCCAATGGGAAGAATAAAAAGTGGTTACCAGTCATTAGTGATTCTATAGAATGGGAGGCATGGGGCCTTGTAAAAGGGAGATCTAGCTGGGAAGATTTAATAGAAGAAAGGAAAGTGCTGATCACAACAAGCTGGCAGGTCTGGAGATGAGGTGGGGCAGCATTGGAAATTGAGGGTCACAGCACAAATGGCAGGGGGGTGGATGTGGCTGAAATGAGCAGTGGAAGGGTAGAGGTGCTTAACGGACACACCTCAGCATACCCTAGTGTTGTCAAGGGCCTTGCTGACTTACCTTTCAGCCACAGGTTCTCTTCTTCCTTTGATTCTCACTGGCCTGTGACTTCGGTCTCCTCCTGTAGACAATAGTCTCCTAATGGGCAGATATGCTCATTCATCATTGTCCCCTCAGTACTTCCCATGGGGTCCAGCATATAATGTCTCCTCGTTAAACATGTCTTGCATTCAAGAAAGAAGGATTGCTGTGTGCTACTCTGAGAGCAGGCAGGGGTAGAGACCTCAGAGATACAGAGTTATAAGTGGGCAACATTATCATCTATCAATTCTTAAGTATGTCCTGAGGAACTTATGTGTGTCTGGTCCCTACCAGACAATGCAGAAAACCTAAGAGCTGAGTAAAGCACCACACCCTGTCTTGATCTAACCAAGGACTTACATGTAGAGATAAACTAAGTATAACAATGTATGTAGTAGAAGTTGTAAGAGGGAGGGATAGGGGTGAGCTGGATACACACCCCCAATGAAGATGCACATAAAAATTTCAGAGGCCAGGGAAAAAATGGCATTTAAAGAAAGAAGAATAGGAGCCCACCTGCACAAAGAGGCAAAGGCAGAACTGAGCATAGTTCATCTTTCAGGTGATGAGAGGGCCGACCTGCGGGATCTGAATTGAGTCAACAGGTTGGGAGCCAGGGGAGATAAGGCAGGTTTATCTGGGTGGATGCAGATTACTGCAGGGAGAAAGATCCAGGCGCAGGAGTCTGAGATTGGTGAAAAGGACAGGGCATAGAGGGGAGGAGAAAGATCTAGAGCAAAGTTCAGGAAGAGCTGAGTTTTAGATTTGGCTGTCATTTTAATTTCCTAACTTATCTTATTATTGTATTGTATTTTATTATTATTTTTTGAGGGGAGAGGGGCAGAGGAAGAGGGAGAGAGAGAATCCCAATCAGGCTCTGCGCTGAATACAGAGCTTGACACAGGGCTTGATCTCATGACCCTGAGATCATGACCTGAACTGAAATCAAGAGTGAGACACTTAACCGACTAAGCCACCCAGGCGCCCTTAACTTCTTAATTTGTTAAAACGAGGAGATTGGACTAGAGGATCTCTTATATCCCTCTCAGCTCTTATTTCTTAGATACTCAGCTGGAAACCTCTGGAAGTCCTACCAGAAACACAGCTTAGAAAACAAGTATGCACAAAATGCCTAAGAAAACGGATAGCCAGGCTCCTTGGAAGACTCCCGGGAAGTGCCTGCAGGAATGGCTGTAGGATGGGGGAGAGAGTGGAGGATTAGAAGCCAGGAGACTTGAATGGAAGTCTATCACTTCATAGCTGCATGACTTTGGATCAGTCACTTCTCTTTCCCAAATGCCAGTTTTCACCTATAAAACTGGGGTTGGAATACCTGCCTCCCAAGGTTGAAAGCATCTGATGTGCTAACCTAGTCCTCAGCGGAGCCCCCGCGAGTACTGCTGCAGGGGTGGTGAAGTTTCAATCCTGCTGTAGTGAGTGCTCGCAATCACACTTCTGGGTGGAGGAGGATGCGGACTCAGCCTCCAGAGCAGGCACCCCTCATTAATGCTGTTGTTGTTCTTTTCCACTCTGCTAAGCCCATTGCTGGCAATGACAGCAGTGGTTGCAGCCTTCCTACAAAGGGGCTTCCTGTCCAGTGGCCCTGAGAGAGCTGGAGACAGTGATTAATAAATGCCCAGGATGCCGGCCCTTCTGAGGAGGGTGCTGCCACTCAGCATGAATATGCATGGACCGCCAGGGTGCTGCCACTCAGCATGAATATGCAGTCTTGAAGCCTGCAGAGGACACAGCGGGCTGCCCCAGAGCAGAGAGGAGCAGGCAGGCCAGTCACCTGGTTACCTGGGAGATGCAACAAGCCTGCTCCCCTCCTCACGAGCGAGTGGAGCGGAGCAGAGCGGGTGGCTTTCATCAGCAGCACCATCAGCCTCGCCATCACCCGAGAAGACAGGCTGGCAGATGTGAACATAAATACATCCCCTTCTTGCCTCACTTCAGCGCCCTGAGGAGCTATTAGAGACTTAAAATTACCATTTCAGTAAACGGAGAGAGAGAATTGAAGAGGAAGAGGCTGTGTTTGTTAACTTGGGACCATTGTTGACTCCACTGGGTCTTTTCTCTCTGTGGCACCCTGGAGAGGGGTGGAGATGAAGCTGGGTCTTCAGAGGTGCAGGAGAGACACCTTCAGATCCTGCCCTGTCCCTTTCTGGATCCCTGTTAGGAACTTGGCCTTGACCAAAGGCAAAGAGACATCCAAACAGCATTGCAGAGGCTCTGTGATTCCAGGGAGCTAGAAAGGCACCAAGCCCTGAACCCACTCTTCCCCCCACCCCCTGAGGAGGTGGGCTGGGGCCTGAGATCACACAATTAGTCTTCTATCCCTAAGTCCTCATGGAACCTAATCCCACTATAATCAGTGGATAAATGTTTACTTAATTTGAATGTTTGAATTCTAGATAAATATTTGGTGATTGATGATTGATCAAAGCAAGCAATGTAATTTTAATCCTTGGTAAAAAAGCTAACTCTCTGGAAAGAGTCACCTGATATGCTGAAGCAGTCATTTACACCTAAATATGTCTTGTCCTGACTTAAGTTTGGGTTTGGGTAGAGAAGGGAAAGGAGACACACACACACACACACACACACACACACACACACACACACACACAGAGCTCAGCACCCATGGAGCAGATAAGGATTTCCACCAGTTCCACCGTGCTGCAGGCCTATCCGATTCATCACTGTGTCCCTCATCATTTATTCACACCACAAGCATTAACGGCCTACTTTCCACATTGTTCTATACATAGGGAATAGAGATGAAGCCAGGTCTGCCCTCATGGCCCTAACACTAATAGGGAAGTCTGAAAATAAACAAGGAAATAAACAGTGCAGTTGCAGATTCTGAGAAGCCCCTAACGTGTCTTCCCTGCATTCTGAATTTGTCCCTCCACTCCCAAGAACATTTAAAACAGCACACATAGAATTGGTATCTGGCTTTCTAGGATTCCTGGACAAATTTAAACTCTGAGTTGTTACCTTCTCGAACTGCATCTCAATAACAGGACAGGGAGCATCTGCCTGTCCTGCAAAGGAAAGTGTAAAGAAGCCGGCCATGGCCCACATAGCAAAGCTCAGGTTTGGAGTCATTTTGTAACCTGGATGATTTTTCATTGAACTCCTTTTGTAATTTTCTCAAGCATATCAAGGGGGTGGATGTGTACTGAGGTCTGAAGTGGATTTCCTTTCCTCTCCATATGAAGTGGTCCAGTTCATTCAGCAAAGCCAGCTTCAGGGCTATACAATGTGGGCAACTGTGCAAAGCCGTGTTTCAAAGGTCCCACACTTGGTTTAAAACTCTGCAGTCACCAATTTGAAATTCCTAATACTTTTGAACAAGGGGCCCTGCATTTTTATCTTGCCCTAAGTCTTGCAAAGTTTGCAGTTGGTCCTGCCTTTCAGGAATTGGATGAAGCTTGACTTCAGGTCTCCAACCTCACTTTCTTCATCTAGAAAATGAGGAGGTGTTTGTTGTAAGGCTTCTTCCAGGCCTCATGCCCCAGAAAGGAGCCTCTGAATATCATCCCTGACTAAATCTCTTAGAATGGAGATCAAATTCTTGAGAAGGGGCAGCCCAAGACAAGCAAGCAAATCCCAATTCAAACCCCATCCTTTCCAGTGTTGTTTGCCGGATCTGGATCTCTGTCCTTCTGAGATACTGAGAGGCTCATGGAGCAACTTAGTAGATGGGGATCTCAGTCTTTCTTTCAGGGTAATAAAATGTAAATCAAAACAAACACAAACAAAATCCCTCTTCGGATCACTACCCTTCACCCTTTGAGCTGAATGTTAGCCACTAGATCAAGACTGAAGGAGAGGTAACAGAGAATAGTGACCTAATTTCTCAAACCCTTCCATATGATTGGGCTCTTCTGAAAGTTGGGAAGCAGGTTCCACTACAGGAGAGTCAGTGTTCTAAATACACTAGTTCAATCTATAGCAAATCAATAAAGATATGCTTGGTTATAACAAGTGACACTTGTTCCTTGGTGGCTTAATACAACCAAAGTTCATTCTTGCTCAGGCTCTGTGTCAAGTGAGGATTGGTTGTGGAGCTCTGATCCTGCTGATCCCTCAGAGTCACAGGCTGATAGAAGCTTCATCTCAACATGTGCTCACTTAGTCACTGTAGCAGGAAGGGGATGTGTGGCAAATTGTACTCTGGATCTTAGAACTTCCACCCAAAAGTGACATATGCACTTCTGCTCACATTTTATTGGTCAAATCAAGTCACATGGTCATAACTAACTTTACAATCCTACCATATGTTCAGAAAGAGGGAGAACTAGAAATAATTGTGAGTAATATCAATGACTACCATGTGTGTCAAGACTGAAGATTCCTTTTCTCCACCATATATGGTGTCATGGGAGAAATGACAATGAACAGGATGTAAATTGGGCAAAGTCTTTCTTCTCTGTTCCTATTAAAGGGGCTTATACCTTTCCTGTTGTCCTCAGAGATTATGTGAGAACCAAATGAAATCATGGATGAGCATAATGGATAACAGTGGCTGAATATTAAGTTCCAGGCACCACAGTAGTCCTCTGATTCTCACAACAGGGCTATAACATAGGTCAATTATTGCCCATACTTCCCAAACGAGGAAACTGAGGCAGAGAGCATTATATAACTGGTCTACGATTACACAGGAAGATGTAGGATATAACCCATGGAGTCCAGCCCAAAGCCTGCTCTTAAGCACTGTGTTGTGTTGTGCTGAGAAGCCTTCTAATGAAGAGCTTCCAAATGCTGTGCTTTCTGTGTATTTGCCAGAGAGAGCCCCACCACTTCTACTTTTGACTTCACTTGGGTTGTCAGAGGCCTCCAAGAGGACACTGAAAAATCACTGCTTTTTCCTGGGGACTCCCACTCATAAACAAATATCTGGGGTCCGTTGGGCTTGGTATGATTTCATCAAACTGTTCATGAGCTCAGAATCCAAGGCAGGGGCTGACTGAGACCCAAAGCCTCCAAAAGCCAAGGGGGAGAAAAAAAAAAAAAGAGTGCCTTTTCTGTTTGAGCCTTCCCCTCACCCTGATCAGCTTCTCATCTGAGGAGGAGAATAACACCAATGCATAGCCTCTTTCCTTTCCCTCCTATGACACTCGGGAGCTGTGAATTTCACTTCGGGGCACCTTCCATAAAAGTAACATCTCTCAACACCAGCAGGCCTGGGGCTGAGGGCTCACTCTGTTGCTCAGACACAGCTCCTAAAGGGGATGGTGGCTGAGAAGATGCCTGTGGAAAGCTCTTGAGGGACAGTCTCAAGGGTGAGGAAGGTGAGCCAGGCAGGAAATGGGACCAAACTCTTTGTTCTGCAGATGCTCCAGAAAGTAGAATTGTTCTGCCCAACAATGGGGGACTGTGTCCATCCTAGCTGTGAGCTGCTCTGAGGCACTTCCTCAGGTGCACTCTTTCTGCCAGACTCCCTGTGCTCAGGTGTTGGAGTCAGGGTCTAGTCTGACTTGAGTCTAGCTCAATTACCACTGAGCTCAGGTACCATTTGTGGAATATGGGGAACATCTAAATGCCTGAAGATACAAGCTAAAATTTACAACCCCTGCTCATAACCGCCAGATTAATGTGGCCCCCCACCCCCAGAAGACCATAGACAGACCCCCCTTTTGACAGAATTTGAGGGCCACCAGCAGCTCCACCTTCTCTTAAATATAAAATTCAATGTGTGAGCCCTCAGAGATTTCCTTTGCGTGAATCCTTGTCTTCTTTCTAGATGTATTTTTTCAAGATGTAAATACTCTCATTGTATTCCCTCTAACTTTGTTTGAATAAGCTCATGGGCTGTCTCCTCTTCTCTCAAGCGAGTGTGGCCCAGCCACTATGAGATCCCTAAAAAAGGCTGTGTGCCCTGCAGGCAGGACAGAAAGGCCTTCTTTTGGGGGCCCCCCAGGTATTGTAGAGTCTGCCAGTGAGTGATGCCTCAAAAGGTGTCCAGGATGATCCAAGCATGCATCATAGCATTGGAGAAAACATTGGCAGTCCCCAGCCTCATCCCTGCATTAGGGAAGGGGAAACTGAGGCCCAGGGAAGGCAGTTAGATCATTACTCTTGATAGACTAAACCTGACTCCAACACCAGGGACCAGTGGGCACAGCTGCCTTAGGACCTGGGCACCAGGAGCTGAAACTTGGACATGGAGGCAAAGGTCAAGATTCAACTGTCCTTCCTGCTGCTCTGGCACCTGTCAATGTGAATGGAAGCCTCCCAGCCACATGGAGAATGGACCAGACCCAGCTTTGGCCCAGCTGCCTAGGGTCTCCCCCAGGAGCTCAGCCCATGTGGCTTGAGTCCAGATGCCAGCTTCCCAGCAGCCCTTCTGAGAAACTAGGGCACCTGGGGAGGGGTCAGCTGGCCAGCCTGGGGCCGTTCATCTCATTAAGCCTGGCAGCTGGTGGCAGGCACAAGCTTAGAAACTGGCTCAGATTAGGAGGATTTCAGGGCCCCATTTAACCTAATTGGGCCAGCAAACAGGCCACAGGAACGCCAGGCCCACCATCGTCTTGTTCCACTCCTGGCTTTGAAGTCACGCCTGATCGCGTTCTTAAACATGAGACGCAGGCATTCGGTCGCTCATGTTTAATGTGCAACACAAGAGATCAAAGAGCAGATAGAGATGGAAGACATCAGGGTGATAATTAAGGATTACTCAGAGCTGGCTGGCTCCCCACCCCTCCCAGTGCCTGGCCTGCGCCCTGCTCAGACCCTCTCCTCTCCTGGCCTCCTCCCCTCTCCCCATCTGTCTCCTCCATTCATCTCCTGCTTCCCTCCTTCCACCTCTCTAACCTTCTGCTTCACTCCCTTTCACCTCCTGCAGCAGTGGCCTTGGCTTCCCAGGTTCCCTTTGTCTTTCCCAAATCAAAGACCCTCCTCTTCCCCTAGTCCCTTGCCTAGTTTATTTCTCCCTTCCTCCACACTGTGCCTGCCTCTAGAGTCGCCATGACAACAGGCCTCCTGGACAATTACAGCCCAGGCAGCACAGCCTCTTTCCTTCAGGGACTCTAGCACTCACTGAAGTCTACTCCCTGACTCCTTAGCCCTGGCAGTGAATTAGCCTCTACAGTGCCTGGGGGACCAAGGGAATGGAGTCTGTCACGAACCACACAGGGGGAAAAGCAAAGGAGAGAAGTATGGAAGAGAATGAAAGAGGGGTGCTGAAGCTTTCTGTGTCCATTCTGGTTGGGATAGAAAGGAGGACAACTAGGAGAAGGGGAATTACAAAGACCTGGGAGTGGATTAGCGCTTCTCTCCTTCCATCCAGTGGCTCAATGGAAAGCAACTATTTTCCCTTAGGTTGAGAGAGAGAAAATGGGTTGCAACAGCCAGTGTTAAGAGTGTGAAATAACTCCAACTCCAACACCTTTGCCTGGTTCTTAAGATTTTTAACACTTTATTATTATACTTTGATTGGGAAGGTATTTCCTGGCCACATGAGTACTGCACTGAGCATCTACTTCATATGCAATACAGAGCAGACAATCATGGACTTCAAAGAACACAACACACCCTGACGTAAACAAATTACAGTCTGTTTCTAAGATGCCAAGTAACCATACATTAAGACTTAAATATATAAATAATGGATAAAAGTTTTAAAATGCAAAGAGACACAATCTCCTCCAAAAACATGAAATACATGTAAGAATAGAAAGGTCACTTGCTGGCTGGGCACTCTGACAGGCTTTAGGGAATGGATCTTGAATTTCCTTAGAAGACTAAGTAAGGTCTGAGTAGGCAGATGAGTTTGGGGAGGGTGGCTCTTGCAGCGTGGAGCCATCACTCCGCCACACTATGAAAGGACTTGAATGCCAGGCTGAGTAGTTTAGACTTAATCATGTAGTTTATAGGGAAAGCATAGAGCACAGGTTGCAGCAACTTACCTACGTATTAAGAAGTCCGGGACTTGTGTAATTCATTTTAGACAAAGTGAGTGGCACTAAGAGTTGTACTGGAAATCCTGTGCACAGGGGGAGAAGAGAGTTCCAGTGTGTGGCTGTCCACCGCAAGCCTATAGCTCTGCTAGTCTTGCTCCCAGCCCTGGCCCAGCAGCACGGTCCTGGGGCCACTCAGCCTGATCATGGCAAGACCTGTTGACTTCCTGGCCAGCAATAGATCATCTCTTTGCTTCGTGCTTGAGGCTGGACTGAAGAGATGGGGTTTTACTTCAAAAGCTTATTTTCCTTACCAAAATGCCTCAGACAGAATAATGGGAAGGTGAGCTTGAAAACTCAAACTGTGTAAAATGCCTTGTTCACAGAGAAGATAATCTGTTTATGTCATATACATTTCATTCACCAAGCAGGAGATGAAACAAAGTCAAGATGGCCTTTTGGACAGGCTGGGCCATCTAGTAGAAAGGATGTGTAGCTAGGAGGCAGTATTGGGACCTGGCTGTGCCACCTGCCAGCTTTAAAATATCAGGTGACTTCCTGAGGCTTCCGTTTCCACATTTGTGAGATGGCCAAAATCAAATGGAACCTGTCTGTCTCATGGGGCTGCTGTGAAGACTGAGTGAAACAATAAATGAAATGCCCTCAGGATGGTTAAAGGTGCTGTTGACTTATGGAATACTTGCCTCTCATTGGTGGTGGCAGTGACATGACCTTCAGGCGACCAGCACACCGTGGTCAGAGCTCGGGCCTGGAAAGCTCCTCCGTGGTATGAACAAAAGTTGTGATCCACTCAGGCCTCAATTTTCTCATTGGTAAAAAGAGAAGGCTAGACTAAAGTAACTTTTTCTCTAAAATATGGGGTAGTGGAAATGATTTGAGGTGGGGCATGAATACAGCATTAAGCTACATTTAATTCGGAGTGAGAAATTTATCTTCTTTTCAATTATCTTTCAATCCTTCCAGTCTTGGCTCGGTTCGAGTTTTCAGTTAACACCACTCTAATATCTGCTAATTTACCTTTTCAAGGGAGGGAAAGTAGGCCTCAGGCTCATAACCTTGGCAAGCAGCAGAATCTACCTAGAATGTAATGACATTGCTGAGTTCTTATTGTATTTCTTTTTTGCCTTCCATTTATAGGAAGTAATACTGGTTTTTCATTTACAGCAATGAAATAAGGTCTCCTTTCTATAGATGTTTAAGTAAAAAGGTGAGTGGTATTAAAGGAAAATATTGTATCTATAATAGTGCAGAGATTTCACAGATGTGGTGAAAATCATGGAGGTAGCAGGAGTTTGAGAATTGCTGGGCTAGCTGATCCTTAATACTCCTTTCCACATTTCCTTTCCCTGACACCCTCGCTCCACCTCTAGTAGGAACACATTTCTCTAATGTGGCTTATCTGTACATTGGGAAGAAGAGAGATAATGACAATTCAGACCCCCAGGAAATCCACATTTAGCACAAGAGCAACAGTGACAACCCAAGGAAGGTAAGAATAGAAAGACCCAAGGAAGGTCTTACAAAGTTTCCCAAGTACACTTTAATTTGGTCTCACAACATTTTACAAATGAGGAAATGAGACACCCTTTGTTTACATGATTTGCCCAGAATCACCCTGTCAATGATGAGTCAGGGCTCCAACCACATTCCTCCAAAGCCCTGATTCTTCCCAAAATTCCTTACTGTTTCTATGACCCATTACAATAGGCTACGTATAACATATGAAGATACCAAGAGACATTTTTGAGTTGAAAACATTAATGGGATTTCTTCATTTGAAGGAAGAATCTGACTCTTTCAGACCCAGTTATATGATGGATATTATGCATCCTGCTTCAACAGAATGAAAAGAAGAAAGCCCCAGCCCTTTACTCTTTGAGTGGGAATGGTAGGTGGAGCAGGGATGGAAGGAAGGAAGGAAGGAAGGAAGGAAGGAAGGAAGGAAGGAAGGAAGGAAGGAAGGAAGGAAATGAAGGAAGGAGGGAAAGCAGGAAGAGAGAGAAGGAAGGAAGGAAGGAAGGAAATGAAGGAAGGAAGGAAGGAAGGAAAGAAAGGTGGAGTACGGAAGAATTGATATCATAGCTACTTCCATTTTACGGAAATTTTTCTTGGCCAAAAATCCCTATTCCCTTTTTCTTTTTAAATTTTATTTTATTATGTTATGTTAGTCACCATACAATACATCATTAGTTTTTGATTTAGTGATCCATGATTCATCGTTTTTGTATAACACCCAGTGCTCCATGCAGTACATGCCCTCCTTAATACCCATCACCAGGTTAAACCATCCCCCCACCCCTCTCCCCTCTAAAACCCTCAGTTTGTTTCTCAGAGTCCATGGTCTTTCATGGTTCATCTCTCCCTCTGATTTCCCCCCTTCATTTTTCCCTTCCTTCTCCTAATGTCCTCCATGCTTATTCCTTATGTTCCACAAATAAGTGAAACCATCTGATAACTGACTTTCTCTGCTTGACTTATTTCACTTAGCATAATCTCCTCCAGTCCCATCCATGTTGATGCAAAAGTTGGGTATTCATCCTTTCTGATGGCTGAGTAATATTCCATTGTATATATGGACCACATCTTCTTTATCCATTCATCTGTTGAAGGGCATCTCAGCTCTTTCCACAGTTTGGATATTGCGGACATTGCTGCTATGAACATTGGGGTGCATATGGCCCTTCTTTTCACTACATCTGTGTCTTTGGGGTAAATACCCAGAAGTGCAATTACTGGGTCATAGGGTAGCTCTATTTTTATTTTTTGAGGCACCTCCACAATGTTTTTCAAAGTGCTGTACCAACTTGCATTCCCACCAACAGTGTAAGAGGGTTCCCCTTCCTCCACAAACTCTCCAACATTTGTTGTTTCTTTCCTTGTCCATTTTTGCCATTCTAACTGGTGTAAGGTGGTATCTCAATGTGGTTTTGATTTGAATTTCCCTGATGGCTAATGATGGTGAATATTTTTTCATGTGTCTGTTAGCCATTTGTATGTCTTCTTCGGAGAAGTGTCTGTTCATGTCTTCTGCCCATTTTTTGACTTTTTATTTGTTTTTTGGGTGTTGAGTTTGAGAAGTTCTTTATAGATCTTGGATACCAGCCCTTTATCTGTAGTGTCGTTTGCAAATATCTTCTCCCATTCTGTGGGTTGCCTCTTTGTTTTGTTGACTGTTTCCTTTGCTGTGCAGAAGCTTTTTATCTTGATGAAGCCCCAAAAGTTCATCTTTGCTTTTGTTTCACTTGCCTTTGGAGATGTATCTTGAAAGAAGTTGCTGTGGCCAATGTCAAAGAGGTTACTGCTTATGTTCTCCTCTAGGATTTTGATGGATTCCTGTCTCACATTGAGGTCTTTCATCCACTTTGAGTTTATCTTTGTGTATGGTGTTAGAGAATGGTCAAATTTCATTCTTCTGCATGTGGCTGTCCAGTTTTCCCAGCACCATTTATTGAAGAGGCTTTTTTCCATTGCATATTTTTTCCTGCTTTGTGGAAGATTATTTGACCACAGAGTTGAGAGTCCTTATCTGGGTTCTCTATTCTGTTCCATTGGTCTATATGTCTGTTTTTGTGCCAGTACCATGCTGTCTTGGTGATCACAGCTTTGTAATATAGCTTGAAATCGAGCAACGTGATGCCCCCAACTTGTTTTTCTTTTTCAACATTTCCTTGGTGATTCAGGGTCTTTTCTGATTTCATATAAATTTTAAGATTGTTTGTTCTAGCACTTTGAAAAATGTCATTGGAATTTTGATCGGGATGGCATTGATTGCTCTGGGTAGCATAGACAGCACCCTATTCCCTTTTCAAGTCACCAATGCTTCCATAATCATTTAAATGAATCACAATGAAAGGATCATCTATTCACTCATTTAACAAACTTTGTACAGGAGTTTAAGACATATGCCATGAACAGGAAGATTATAATCTTAAAGAAGGGATTAAAATTGAAACACAAATAACTATAACACAAAGCAGAATGTGATAAAATAATAATGGTGATTATGACATATTATAAAATACACATTTATGAAAGTTAGCTGTGTGCCAGGTACCATTCTAAGAATATTCTATGTTGTGCATGTGTGTGTGCATGTGTGCATTTTAATCTGCCGAATAATCCTGTGGGATAAATACCAGCAATATGCTAGTTTTTAGATTAGGTGACTAAGGTTTAGATAAATAACCTATTCAAAGTCAACCAGTTCCTAAATAGCAGAATCACTCTCACATCCACCTGACTTCAGGGCCTGTAGAATCCCACTCAGTGTCTGGTGGAGCTGCATTCTGTACTAAGCATCTTCATCCACTACCTCACTATTCCCTTCCATTAGGCAGTGTGACTGAGCGCACAGACCTGGAACCAGGCTACCAGGTTGAATCTCAGCTCTGTTGCCCCCAGCTCTGTGACACTGGGGAAACTACTTAACTTCTCTCTGCCTTCATTCTATCTTTAAAAGGGGTTAGGTGTAATGATTAAATGAATTAATATACAGAGAGTGCTTAGAAGGCTACCCAGCACATAGCACATGCAAGAACTGGATGAGCAAAAATTATTATTATGATGATATAGATATCATTAATCTCATTTATTGGCAAGAATATGAAAATGCCCAAAATGAAGTAGCTTTTGCGAGATGTAATATCTGCTCTTTCTATTATGTAAATCAGGTAGTGTTTAGAGGAAAGAGTAATCAATTTCAATCTAAAGAAGAGGGCGAAGGGAGTTTAGAGACTAGATAGACATTTGTTTCCAAGTAGAGGCAACATGATGAAAACCACTGCAGGGGAGAAAAGAAGGGAAATGGTCAGTAGATCCATGGGGTTAGAATGTGGGGCTAGAAATGAACAGTCATCTCATGGAAGGCCTAGAATGCCAGAAGACATGGCAAGTTGCCAAAGGCTTCCATCAGAGGGGTCATAACAGAACATGCAGTAGTGTAAAAGAGAGATAGAGACTGAGAAGTTAGTAAGATAGACCCAGTAAGGGGTTTTGTATGGGTGGTGGCACTTAAAATAGACAGGTGGGAAAAAAATAGCTAGGTTGAAATTATTTATATATGCATTCACTCAATAAAACTGTGGTGAGCACTTACTACGTACTAGGCACTGGGGATATAACATGTAGCTAGCAAGATCCAATACCAGTCTATGGAGAGATATTTGAATTTTATTCAAATAGGCAATAATAGTACAATGATAAGTACTATCATTAAATTGATGATAATACAATGATAACTGTGGTGAATTAAGTGGGAGCAGAAACTAACCTGGACAAGAGGGGTCAGAAAGGTCTTCTGAAAGAAATGATAGCTGAGTAAAGAGTAGGAGTTAGTAAGAGCAAAGATGCGGGCAGGTTGTGTTCCAGCCAGGGAGTAGCCTGTGCAAATGCCTTAAAGCATGATAGATCATGGCTCCTTCAGAAAGTAGAGTAAATTGGTGGGAGTTAGATAGAGACGGAGATAGTTTGAGATATGCAGCTGTAGCTATAGCATCCAGGTCCTTTTAATCAGCACTAATGAATTTCTATTTGATCATAGGGACCAAGGGAAGTTATTGAATGGCTTTAGGTAGAAAAATCATAAGCTCGGGCTTAGTATTTAGAAGGACCACTACTGTGTGCATTGGAGGAGGCAAGAGGGATTGCAAGGTGACCTGATGGGTAGCTAAACCTGGCTAGAGGAGACAGTGAATTTTATAGAGATATTGTCATAAAAATATAAAAGGGAGGATTTAAAATAAGTTTAGGAGGTAAAACTGACAAGATCTGGTGACAATTGAATGTCGGGGTGAGCAGGAGAAGAAAGAGTGAGTCAAATCATCAAGAGTGATGAAGCTGTGAGGAGGGAAAAAAAAACAAAACGTGGCAAAGGATATAATCCCTACTGGAGAAGGAAGAAGAGCCAGAGAGGGAGACTGAAGTCAAGGACAGAGAGCATTTCAAGCAGGAAGATGGGGTCCCAGAGTAGTATGCTTTAGAGGGGAGGACAAGAGCACTCAGAAATTTTCACTGATTGGATTATTCAGGTGTTTATTCAATGAGTTTGAAAAAGAATGTATTTGATTCCTCCCAGTGCCAGGCAGTCTCTTGCCAGTGCCTTTCCAACTAGCTCCTAGGCATTTCTCTTGCATTTGGAGCTAGCCTGGATTTTCTGCTGGTGCATCATCATTCATCCTATAACTTCCAGGGAGTCCCCTGGATCAAGCATCCTCCAAGCCAGCTTTTCCTTTCTTGAGGGTATTCTGGGGACCTGTGTATTCCTGCTGTGTTGATCTGTACTTCTCAATGTGTTCCACACATTTCATGCATGCTACTCTAATTTCCCCAAATTGATCTCTGGATCCTAGGGAGACATTTTAGGCATGAGGCATTTTATACTTGCAGAGCTTACCAGCTTCCCCATGCCACTTACACACCTGCCATGGGCCCAGCAGAGTGTCTGCAACCAAGATGGCCCACTCAACTGACTGGTGACTGCTGTCCTGCTGACCAGCTGTCTACCTTTGCTTCCCTCTCTGGCTGCTGCCAGAATAACTACTTTGAAATCACAGGTAGCATCATAAGCATTCTCTGACCTGAGTCCCTTCCAGCATCACCTCTTTTAAAACAGCACCTCTGACTCCCAGTGTGTCTCATAATGGTCCTTCAACATCTGGCCTGAAACTTCTCTTCTCCTGGTTTATTCATTCAACATTTTTTCAACAAATTCTATTGAAAGACAGATAGTGAACACAGGGGGATAGAGAAAAGTAAAAACAGCAACTGTTCACATGGGCTACACTCTGGTGTAGAGAGAAAAAAGTAAATGAATAGGCTTGAATTTCGGGTAGTGAGTGATAAGCTATGAAGTCCCTAGAGCAAGATTGGAAAATGGAGAGTGATGGGTACCACCTCATATGCAGGAGGGGAAGGGCCTCCGTGGGAAGGAAGCATGAGCAGAGATCTAGATCAGGTGAGGATGAGAACTATGTCATAGCTAGAAGGGGGTTAGGACAGAAGGGATACAGTAGTAAAGACCCAGAGGAGTGGCAGGACCTACCTGGGTGTTCTCATCCAACTATATTCTCCAGAATCCCTTGCAGCTATGACTCTGGTTATCAATTCAGTTTTGCCAGTAACCTCCACTTGTATGAGATTTGAGGGGTAAGAGTGAGGTTGTGGTCTCCTTCCTGGGGTTTCTGGCTGTCACTCTGTCTGGGAAGTTCATGGTTTTCCTGTGGTGCTTCTGTTTGTTCTCTGGCTTCCTGGTGTCCCCCAGCTGCTCTGGTACTGGTTGCTGCTTCCTGGGAACCCCAGTCTCTCACCAAATGTCTGGACCTGCTTCTCCTGCTGATGCTTTGGGCCTGGGAAACAAGCACTGTACTCTTTGCCAGTTCCTGGTGTTTTCCCCAGGCCTTGTTGGTACCCCTAAACCTGCCCACGCCTTTGCGCCCAATCCCTTCACTGAGCTTTCTTCAGTTACTCTCTGGGGTGTGCCATGTACTTCCCGAGAGGGAGTTAGCCAAAGAAAAGACATGCCCTGACCTGAGGGAAAGGCTGTAAACTCTGGGCTGAGGGACCAGTGATGTGAAGTGAATGGTTCAAAGGGGTAAGGAGCATTTGAAGAACCAGGAGAAAGGAAGCGTGGCAGGGCCCAGAGAGCACGGAGTGTGGAAAGGCTGGCACAGTGGTCAGAGGCCCATCCTGTGGAGTCTGGACAGCTACACAGATGCAGGGTGACCAGGCCCAGCCAGTAATCAGGTCTGACTCTGAAAGCTATGATTTTTCTTGTCTTGTCCCACTATGACCTCCAGGGCCTGCCCTTTTTACATGTTTGCTACTTTCTCTATGTCCTTCCCTCCAGAAATCTCACAGTCATAAGTGGGTGAAAGAGCCCCCTGGGGAAAGATACACAGGAGCCAGATTGCCCTGACATTGCTGCAATCCTGATCTGTCACTGCCAGGACAGAAGGGCTCTGAACGAACGCTGCCTGTAATGTTTTAGGAGAGGGTACAAGGTTATAAAGTCCACCATGCCCCAAGAGGCTGGCTTCCATTCCCTTCTCCCTGATGGACCTCACGGCCAGGCCAGCAGAGCTTCTTCTGCAAGCTTTCTATTGCTTTGCCATGGTGCCTGTTGCCCACAGCAGTTCCTCTGAAGTGCTAAGCACGAGGTGCATCACAGATGTGCTTGCTTTTATTGTCCCTCAGCTATTAATGCACTTGGGTGGGAGGATGTATTTCCTCAGACTTAAGGGCTATCAAACTTCCCTGTAACAAAAAGGTTCCCAAGCTGCCCTTAAAGCCTAAACCTTAGCACCATCCACAGGGAATTCAATGAAGTGTCAGGTAGTTGGAAGAGGACTTTGTATTTGCAGGATGGACACTTTCATGGACACTTCAGAAATCAGTAAGAGTCAAGGCACCTAGAATCTCTGGGACAACTCTCTAAACCCTACTGTCGGAACCCATGGGACTGGTTTTGAAAATCTCTCTTTGGCTAAGCTGAAACCTCTGGAATTCAGAATCATTGCCATTTTAAACTCAATTTGAATTCATGAAAAATCTAAAATCATGGAGTGTTAATGAATGCAGCATATTTCCTTTAAAGTGCATTGAACTTCTTTCAATTTGTGATTTGGTGTAATGAACATGTAGGCATCATGTAGGATCCACATAAGCATTGGAGTTACATGAAGAGCAGGCTCAGGAATTGTCAAGATGCCAATACCTCCATGCTTCAAGGAAGATTGCTTCTCTGCAATCTTGTTTATTCTGTTTATCAACAAAAAAAAGTACTTGAATAAACCACTCTTGCCAGCCAAATGCTCGCCATTCTTCTTGGCCAATTCAAGGTCTACTTCTTCCATCAAGGTGGTCTCTTCTCACTGATCTTACCCATCCTGACTTGCCATTAAGTTTTTTATCTATACTACTTATTTGCACTGAATTATTAAAATAGTAGACTGGTGGAACTTTAAACATGTTAAGGACCACCTAATTGGGAGGTATTTTGAAATGTTATGGGGCTATTTTTGGTTCTCATAATAATTATAAAGCAGTGGTAGTATGTGGTGAAAAGAGAACTGGGATCTGAAAAGCTCAGCAATGCTGGGGACAGTCCTGCCTGGCCTAGAATTGCCTCATCTCCTACATAAACCTTGAGTGTCCCACTGGACACCCAGAGGCTGACCTGAGGGAAAGGCTGTAAACATGCTTTGACATGTGGAAATATTTCACATAAGTGATATGCTTTCCATGATGACTTGTCACTACCCTATCCCATGTCACAACAACAGACATTATTTTGACACTACATTTATAATATTTATAAATAAAGATAAGCTCATTATGAGAAATAACATGCTTCCTCATTTTCTCTACCTCGACAGCCTGTAATTTGAATTGGTATGTTGTCCCTGCTTCAATTAAAGCTATTTCTCTCTCTTTCTCTCATTTCATGCACAAATAAGTCTGGTCTATTTCTAGTTACCTAGTCCTAGAATATATGTGTTTATACCTCTGCCCTTTAATTTAATGTACTTCTTGCACAGAACAACTTTTGACCTCACTTTTCTTGAACCCAAATATATTCATTATAAGCAGGTGCAACTAACTGACTACTTCATTGTATCATCTATTGTAGCTGTTTCTGAAAATTTACATTTTGAAGTAGATATTATTTATTTTAAAATACTTGCTTTTTATTTCTCATTTAAATTGCAAAATTTAAATTGCAAAAAATTGCAGCAATGTCAGGGCAATCTGGCTCATGTGTATACAGTTGGGGCATTATACTGACTTTTATTATGTGTATAAGTATGTTATAATATCTGCAAATTTCATTTCAATTTGGTAAATGAGGCATTACAAATTATTTGTTATAAAAGAGGATATTAAATACAGTAAGTTTGAGAACCACTGATCTATTACAATCCCTCATTTTTCAGAGGAAGAATGTAAGGTACAGAAAAAATAAATGATCTGATCAGCAAAGTTGCTGATCTGAAATTTAAACCCTGATCTTTCAGTCCAGTTCTCCTGTTTTGTTCTCTAATTTCAGTTGAATAATGAGTAGCCCTCATTTCAACAGAATTACACTCAGTCTCCTTGAGAACAGAGCCATTTTGTACATTCCTTTTTCTGTAATCATCACAGTGACTAACACAGCATTAGACATATAGCAGTTACCTAATATATACTTAATATATCAGTTGGATTGAATTGAATTGCATCAAGTTGAAATTAAATTATTTGAGCTGAATAGTGAAGTGTTAAGGTTTTATGGAAAGTAGTGCCTTCCAATACAAAATAATCAGAGCCATCAGTTCTGAGCCAGGAAGTCACTGTTGGCACAACTACATCAGATGTCCCTCTCCACCTCCCCTCCTATCCCTCACTTGTTTCCAGGAACTTGTCATGGAACTACATTTTTATTTCCCCTCTTCCCTCAGCTGAACTTCTTGGCTCAGAGCTCTTCCAAAAGACCTACTAGCATTCATCTCTGGCTGTCCTTTTACTAGCCATATTCCCTGGCATAAAGACTGGATGCAATGCTGGGATAGGTCCTCCAGGCCTTAAGATATTTTCAAGGAAAGAGTTAAAAGTCAGTTTTTCCCTGTTCATTTTTTTCAGGTTCTGAATTATTTTTTTTCCTGACTCTTTCCAAATGTATTAAGAAATTTGGTCTTTTGTGACACACTTTGTTGACATGCTACAGGAGCTAATTTTACATGTCAGTGGGAATGGCATCAAAACACTGACTCAAGCACTATTCCAAAAGTAGATTGATTGTTCTATCTTCCCCGTGAATGTGCGTGCGTGCGTGCGTGTGTGTGTGTGTGTGTGTATGTGTATGCACATAAGGGGGAGGGAGAGAAAAGATCACTCCTTTTTGGCCATACCTAATTTAGCTGCCAAAATTGAAAATGAGTAGCAAGGAGATGGGAGGTACATGAAGGAGTGTCAAAAGCTATTTGCAAAATAGTAGAGTCATGAGAGTTGTGACCAGATAGCAGGACCTACAAGGATAAAATTATCTGAGACAATAACAGAAAAATATATGTCATAGGTCTAGACACTGCATAGGCCAAGCTAATTAGACATAAATATTACTTTCACAGATGACACTCTAAAACACACACACACAAAACACTGCCGCCGCCACCACCACCACCACCACCACCACCAGCAGCAGCAATAAAAAAAACTAACCAAAATAGTCCTGCTTTTGATATAGATGAAAGTTATGGGATCTTTGTTTCTGCTAAACAATGATAAATAAATAAATAAATAAATAAATAAATAAATAAATAAACGTTCTAAACACTATCAGAGGACTGAAGACACAAACTGGAATGAACTAAGAAGAGAGAGCTCCCAAGGCATTCCTGGCTTTCCCAAGACCTTTAAAGTCTGGGAAAATGGCCACTAGCTGAATGCAAACTTCCAAAGCATAGAGAGCAGCAAGTAGGACTTGGTGGCAGACAGAAGTTATTAATGACCCAAAACTTTCCATTCAGTTATAAAATAGGGAGAAGTCTCCCACGTATCTGAAAACTAGTGGCTCAACTGGAATCAGAGCAAATTTCCAGAATGTCACCAGTTGTGAGATCTTATTTCCTAATGAAAAGAAAATACCCATTCTGTTCTCAAGGTATTGGACTCTAGTGGGGAAGGGAGTGAAACTAAAGGGGTGACAAAGCCTAGACCAATTTTGACCCAGGCTAATTCACCTCAGATTGACTTAGCCCTCACTCTTATGGTGGAACAGAAAAACAAGAGTGAAGCGTTACAAAAGCAAACATTATTGATTTCAGTTATTAGTGCTCTTTTGTGTGTTATAAGAACACAAAAAGGCAAGAAAAGGTAATCCAAAGTCAAGACAGGAAACATGTTGTCAGTAGAAGCAGTTCCAGAGATGCCTAAATGTTGGAGTGATCAGAGAGAGGCTTTAAAATAATTATGGAAAAATGCTAAAGGATCTAGTGGAAAAGCAAATACATGTGTGAAGAATGGGAAAGGTCAGAGACATGGAAGCTACAAAAAAAAAAGAAATAAATGTAAATGCTAGAAATGAAAAATATAGTATCATAAATAAGGACTTTATTAAATGGATTAGCAGAATACTGAACACAGAAGAGGAGAGGGCCAGTAAACCTAAAGATATATGAACAGAAAATGTCTAAACTGAAACACAAAAACAGAAGTGGGTGAATAAAAAATAGAACAGAACATCCTGGACCTGTTGTATAGTAGCAAATGTTTCAACATACAAATAGAGTCCCAGAGGAAAGAAGGAAGAGTGTGGGGCAGCAGAAATATTTGAGGAACGATGGGCAATAAACCGTTGAAAGACATCAACTCACAGATCCCAGAAGGCCAATAAATTCCAAGCAGGGTAATTACAAAGAAAGTCACACCTAAGTACACAGTAACCAAACAGTCTAAAATAAAAGGTAAAAAGCAGATCTAAAAGCAGACCAAAAAAACAAAACAAAAACAAAAAAAACCAGACACAATACATCCTGGGGAACAATGATGAAAAGATGGCTAACTTTTCTCCAGAAATACTGTCAACAAGAGGCAACAGAATGGTATAAAGAGCTTAAAGAAAAAAAAATGTCAACTTAGAATTCTATCCAATAAATATGTCTTTCAGTTTCTATATACTTCTATATAAATATAATTGTATATTTATATGTAAATACATTTTGCATCTATATATTAACATATATACATGTTTTATATTGCATATATATTATATATGGAATATAAATTATATATTACATATTGAATGTAATTATATATACAAATCTAAATGTATTTTAGAAACAAATATATATTTATGCATTATACATATGTTTCATGTATATAAATATGAAGGGTATATTCACTGGGTAAAGTTCTAAGCTGACATATAAATACACCATAGATGACATACATAAAAGACTATTGACTTTTTAAAGCAAAAACAATAGCAACCAATCATAGGGTTTATAGCATACACAGTTATAAAATATAGACACCAAGAGCACAAAAGTTTATATGCAATTATACAATTGCAGACTCATTCACTTTTGTGAAATGGTATGTTATTTTGTGCTAATTCCATATATTATTGACAATTTTTTGAGAGAATAATAAATGGCATTAATTTCAAGGAGGGTTAGGCTGAGATTAGCTTCTTCCTGCTTTTGGTTCTATGTATATAAACCCCCTATTATATTTAAATCCAGAGCATATTTTACTTTCTTTTTTCTGACCCAATGAAATAACACTATTCAAAAGTAGAATTCCTCAGATATTCTGTTAATGTTGCTAGCACAGACAAACTTACTGTAATCATCAGAAGTAGCATGGTGCAGAGCAAAGAGTATTAGATTTAGAGTCAGGCAATCTACATTCTGGCTCTGTCACTTGGGCATTGTGTGACCTTGGGCATTGTGAGACCTTGGGCATGTAACTTTAATGTTCTGAACTCAATTTTCTCATCTGCAAAAAGAAGCCAATAATTTCCCTTTTCATAGTATCATACAGTCTCAAAAAAAAAAAAAAAAAGCCAATTCTTCAACCCCCTTCAAGCTCCAAACCTACTTGGTAGCCAAGAGAAATTAGTTCAATTCTGCATGTATTTGTTGACTTGGAACCTTTGGAAATTTGACTTTATTTCCTTTATGTAAAAGCCAGGGAATGATCTCTTGTTTCAAAAAAAGGTAAAAAGGAAAAAAAAAGTAACATTATTTGAAACTTAAAAAGTCACATTTGAATGAGCCATAGCAAGCACAAGGACTCAGAAACAAGTACATTTTTCTGCAGATGCTTTTAGAGTTCTCAAGTACTTGGGGTCAAATCTGGCAAATTCATAAGAAGATTCATAAAGTCCTAGAAAGCCTTGAGGTGTGTGAGGAAGGAAGGATGAAGAACAGTCATACTTGCCTGATTCTGCGCAACCAAGCACAGCAGCCCGCGATAGCCAGCACACCTCCAGAGGGGCTTCTCCCTGGAAGAGGAGACAGGCAGGCATATTTCTGAGCCCCTGCTCTACCACTTCTAGTTGTGTGACTCAGGGAAAATTCCTTGACATTACTGACCTTCAGTTTCTACCACTGTAAAATAATATAATAAAATCCACCTTCTACAGTTGCTGAAAATAATGAGATCAAGCATATAAAACCAAGGTTGAAAACTAGAAAACTAGGAACCAGTATGCCATATTCTATAAGCTAAATAAAATACATCTGTTAGAATATGGCATACTGTTTCCCAGTTTTTGAATTATTTGCCAATTATTTATAAGATATTTCAAATTTTAAAAATCCTTATTTCTGTATTCTCTTGAACAATTGAAAGATCTGGTAAACTTCTATTTCCCCCAAAGATTGACCAGTTAAAGCTAAGGAGTAACTACCTTCTGTATATATGGCTTATTTTCTCCATATCTCCTCAAACCCCATCTTTCCTTATTGTCTCACCTGTACTGAGGGCCACTTTATTTGTATTACCCGCCCGGCCCTAAGGAAACTGTTTCCCACTAGTGGTGTGAAGTGTCTAGCCCTACAATTGAGGGTTAATAGATATCCTCCTTCCACTCTGCCTTGAAAGTCCCCCGACTAAATGGGGTTTGGAGAGGAGCACACCTGGTGAGATTATTTCCTTAAGAACCAGACCCTTCTCTTAACCTAGCACCTTAGTCAGTTATCCTCATTTCAAGAACATAAATGAGGAAAGGGAGATCGGAGACACATTCTTTGCCTAAAGACATAGACTTCTTTCTCAGCATCTTGGGACTAGTGCTAGCTACAGAAGGACATCATGATGCATTAAATAAATTTAGAAATCTTTTCCAGGAACCTGGGGTCCCTGTGAGACCTCCATTTGATTTGATGTACCTCAGCTGTGGAAGGGAGTAGTATGGACACTGTGCTCTGAAGTTCAGGAGGAGGAGTGGGAAATCAGAGGCAATTTTCCCACAGAGACCCTTAAAGTTTACTGCTCTTTGACTCTTGTCCAAATCCATCAGGGCAAGTTTCATTAAAGGAAACCACAGTCCTCCAGAAGCCCAGGTAGAGCAGTCTGATTCCATCCAAGGCATTAGGAAATGCAGGGTAACTCTGTAGTATGAAGAGGGAAATGCTGGTGGGCTGTAGGAGAGGTAGTGTAGGAGTGGCATTCCATGGGATAAGATTCCTTTCAGCAAATAAGTTTATTATTGCAAAAAAGAACTAGAATGTGTTCGAGAAGTGGGGCAACTGGAAACTCTGCAGCTCAGCCTCTGGCTTACTGCAGCAGGTGACAGATGTATAAATCATTCAGGTCAGGTGAGGGAGTTACTGGGAGCTAGCAGCAGGCTGGTTAAGATGAAAAGCATTCATACATCCAGGGCTTCAACATCTGCCATCTATGATTAAAAATTGACTGGAGGCCTCTGACCTCCCTCTTTCCCCAGAGCAGTCAACTATGGATATCAGGGATAGCCAGGGTCTCTGAATGGACATTTGGAGGTGGGAAAGCAAGAATCATTGAGTCCAGGAAAGAGCCCTTATACCCAGTGAGTGTGCTGGGATCAGATGAGAGTCTGACGGGATGGGATTGTTGACCTCAGCAAGAAGGATTGAGACACAACTTCTTTTAGAAACCTTGTCTTCCACATCTGGAATTCTCCATATTATGACTGGAAGAGATTAAGAAGGTAGCTGGTTCAGTCCCCTTTGCTCTAGATTTATAGATGAGGAAATTACTTTCTCAAACTCCCATACTGAGTTGGAAAAAAGGTGGTGTTACAACTCCTGGATCCATGCCCTTGTGACCGCTGGCAGCCTCCCCAGGCCTCCATCCTGGTCTGGCCTCAACATTCCCAAGCCATTAAAAACTTGGGTAAAGAAGAGTTGGAGTCATAAGCCCCTGTCCTCAGGGACTCTGATCATCTGACTTGATGAATCTGATTCACTTCTTATCTTCAATATGAGGGTCATGGCTGAGGTCTGCAGTGGGGGCATTCTCTAATCTTACTTTGGAATTCAAGCTTTCCATCAATAACTGGAATTTACCTTAATAATAAATCTACCTATTATTTGCTGACAACCTACTATGTACTAGGCATTGGTCTAAAAAAGCCTACTGAGTGATCATGCCCACTTTATAGATGGAAAGACAAAGATGTGTAGTAACCTACCCCAGGTCTCCCCACAAGTAGGCAAGAGGTGTTCCAGTTCTACCTGAAGGTGGAGCCCATTCTCTGGGTCCCCTGCACCCTCAGGCACTCTGAGGATGTCCACCACTAGAAGTGGACAATCGAGTTGGTCAACTGATCTCCCCACATCCCTCCACCAGTGGTGAGGTGTTTCTATCAATCCTGAGACTGAGTTCTGTCACCCACATAAGGGATGTTTCTCACTACTTGAAGGTATCTAGAAAGCTGGCTTCCTCCTCCCTCTGACCAACATGTCCTTGATCGGTCACCACTAATCTCTTTCTCCCCCTGACATCGTTTCCTTCCAGTTGGCAAATGGCTTTGTCAGCTGCTCCTGCAAGCTCAATACAGGCACCCAATACTGCTTTTCCCTTTCATTCTCAGGCATTTATTATTTCTTGCTCTAAGTCATATGATTATTATAAAGGCAGGTCCCCACCTAATGTTTCTATAAAGTACTATATGCCTTTAGCAAGAAAGGTGGGAGAGAAAGCCTCATCACCACAAGAGGTAATTTCTGCCTGTGCTGATGTAAAGTCAAGGGGGTGAGGCATTCATTGCTTACACATTCAAGTCTGACCTCAGTTACTGGGCAAATGGAAGAGAAAGTAATTAGTTTCTTTAATGGCTCAGAAATATACCAGAAAGGGGGGATGGGGTGGGCAGTGGTGATTGTTGAAATCAGCAGGTTTGGGAGTTTAATTTCTTTGTATTCATTAAGCTTCAAGATCTCTCTGACATGCTTCATTATAATACAGTGGCCCAGCTGGAAGAGCCCTATTATTGAGTTACGAAAATGATAAATTAGTGGGACAAAGGTCATTTGTTTCTTGAGCTGCTATTTGAAAATTCTGGGCATAGATTTCTCTATCAAAGGGCAGAAAGGTGAATATATTTGTTTCCCTCTGTTACACAGTATTAAGGAGAGAATGTGGAAATGTTTTCCTGAAACTAACCTGACAATGTCACTCAGCAAGTGAGCCTCACTCTCTCAGCTCAAGCCCTTCTAAGATTAATGACACTGGTAGGAGAGTTGGCCTGAGCTCCCTGAGGCTTGACTCCTCCCATGGCCCCTAACATCAGAATTTTTGAAAGTTATTGATGAAATAAGAAAATAGTAAGTCCTTTTTTTTTTCTTTCTCTTTTTTATTTTATTATGTTATGTTAGTCACCATACATCATTAGTTTTTGATGTGGTGATCCACGATCCATTGTTTTTGTATAACACCCAGTGCTCCATGCAGTACGTGCCCTCCTTAATACCCATCACTGGGCTAATCCATTCCCCTCCCCCCTCCCCTCTAGAACCCTGTTTGTTTCTCAGAGTCCATAGTATTTCATGGTTCACCCTTTTTCTCGTATTTCATTTCATCCATAAAGCAGACAGTGTGGTACAATGGAAAGCACATGGACTGGGGTCCAATCCCAGCCCTGCATGTTGTACTGACACATCACTTAATATCTCTGAGCTTTTTCTTCTGCTAACTAGGAATAATAATATTCTGCAAGATTATTCTGATGATTTAAACTTTTGCATGTAGTATGTATATATCTATGTCCATACTACTAGATGCATATATGCATGTATATATGCACCTATATCCCAACACAGCACTTGCCCCATAGTGAGCACTCCAGAATTGCACCAGATTTCTAATTTCACCATGCTGAGCTTTGTCTTTAATTATATCCAGCTTGAGTCTATGGATGGTACTTGACCATATCCCTCAAAACATTGCATTAGAAAGTCATGCAGAAATGAATCGTTGAACACTACAACAAAAACTTAGGATATGCTAGCTAACTGAACATAATAAAAAAAGAGATTAGCAACAGCTAATAATGCAATAAAACAATTACAAAAATAAAAAAAGGTCATGCAGATTTCATTTAGATTTCACATGGTGAGAAGGAGGAGGTTCTACATGGCACACAACATAGAACTCTAATGAAATTTCCCATCAGACATTTCTGGAAAGGCTGCAAATCACAATCCATGTGATTAACACACTGTGGAAATGTACAGTGCTGGGCCTCCCAGCCTTGCCTCTTGTAGATTCTTACCCTAAAATTCCTTTCCTATTGGCAATGGAGTCATGCCACCTCCCCTTTTGACAGGTATATCTAAAATCATTTCACTTACACGATCCCAACATCTTCGGGCTGTACATTAAGACACCACTAATAAATAGCTCACTAAATTGCTCAGGGAGAGCCCACTGTGGTTCTCACATGTTACTAGGGTATCCTCCTACCTAAGAGGGTATCAAAGTATTCACACGAGATCCTCATATCCCACTTTTTAAATTTTTTTATTCTTATGTTAATCACCATACATTATATCATTAGGATTTCATGTAGTGTTCCATGATTCATTGTTTGTGTATAACACACAGTGCTCCACGCAGAATGTGCCCTCTTTAATACCCATCACCAGGCTAACCCATCCCCCCACCCCCCTCCCCTCTAGAACCCTCAGTTTGTTTTTCAGGGTCCATCGTCTCTCATGGTTCCTCTCCCCCTCCGACATACTCCCCTTCATTCTTCTCCTCCTGCTATCTTCTTTTTTCTTTTTTTTTTTAATATGTTGCATTATTTGTTTCACAAGTACAGATCTGTGATTCAACAGTCTTGCACAATTCACAGCGCTCACCATAGCACAATCCTACCAATGTCTATCACCCAGCCACCCCATCCCTCCCACCCCCCACCACTCCAGCAACCTTCAGTTTGTTTCCTGAGATTAAGACTTCCTCATATCAGTGAGGTCATATGATACATGTCTTTCTCTGATTGACTTATTTCACTCAGCATAACACCCTCCAGTTCCATCCACGTCATAGCAAATGGAAAGATCACATTCCTTTTGAGGGACTGCATAATATTCCATTGTGTATATATATCACATCATCTTTATCCATTCATCTGTTGATAGACATCTTGGCTCTTTCCACAGTTTGGCTATTGTGGACATTGCTGCTATAAACATTGGGGTACACGTACCACTTCAGATCCCTACATTTGCATCTTTGTGGTAAATACCCAGTAGTGCAATTACTGGATCATATGGTAGCTCTATTTTTCAACTGTTTGAAGAACCTCCATACTGTTTTCCAGAGTATTGCACCAGCTTGCATTCCCACCAACAGTGTAGGAGGGTTCCCCTTTCTCCCCATCCCCGCCAACATCTGTCGTTTCCTGACTTGTTAATTTTAGACATTTTGACTGCTATGAGGTGGTATCTCATTGAGGTTTTGATTTGGATTTCCCTGATGCCAAGCGATGTTGAGAACTTTTTCATGTGTCTGTTGGCCATTTGGATGTCTTCTTTGGAAAAACGTCTGTTCATGTCTTCTGCCCATTTCTTGATTGGATTATTTGTTCTTTGGGTGTTGAGTTTGATAAGTTCTTTCTAGATTTTGGATACTAGCCCTTTATCTGATATGTCATTTGCAAATATTTTCTCCCATTCTGTCGGTTGTCTTTTGGTTTTGTGGACTGTTTCTCTTGCTGTGCAAAAGCTTTTTATCTTGATGAAATCCCAATAGTTCATTTTTGCCCTTGCTTCCCTTGCCTTTGGCAATGTTTCTAGGAAGAAGTTGCTGTGGCTGAGGTCAAAGAGGTTGCTACCTGTGTTCTCCTTTAGGATTTTGATGGACTCCTGTCTCATGTTTAGGTCTTTGAACCATTTGGAGTCTATTTTTGTGTGTCGTGTAAGGAAATGGTCTAGTTTCAATCTTCTGCATGTGGCTGTCCAATTTTCCCAACACCATTTGTTGAAGAGACTGTCTTTTTTCCATTGGACATTCTTCCTTGCTTTGTCAAAGATGAGTTGACCATAGAGTTGAGGGTCCATTTCTGGGCTCTCAATTCTGTTCCATTGATCTATGTGTCTGTTTTTGTGCCAGTACCATACTGTCTTGATGATGACAGCTTTGTAATAGAGCTGGAAGTCCGGAATTGTGATGCCGCCAGCTTTGCTTTTCTTTTTCAAGATTCCTCTGGCTATTCGGGGTCTCCTCTGTTTCCAAAGAAATTTTAGGATTATTTGTTCCATTTCTTTGAAAAAAGTGGATGGTATTTTGATGGGGATTACATTGAATGTGTCGATTGCTCTAGGTAGCATTGATATCTTCACAATGTTTTTTCGCCCAATCCATGAGCATGGAACGTTTTTCCATTTCTTTATGTCTTCTTCAATTTCTTTCATGAATATTTTATAGTTTTCTGAGTACAGATCCTTTGCCTCTTTGGTGAAATTTATTCCTAGGTATCTTATGATTTTGGGTGCAATTGAAAATGGGATAGAATCCTTGATTTGTCTCTCTTCTGTCTTGTTGTTGGTGTATAGGAATGCCACTGATTTCTGTGCATTGATTTTATATCCTGCTACTTTACTGAATTCCTGTATGAGTTCTAGCAGTTTTGGGGTGGAGTCTTTTGGATTTTCCACATACAGTATCATATCATCTGC
Organism: Callorhinus ursinus; assembly: GCF_003265705.2. Classification (NCBI taxonomy): domain Eukaryota; kingdom Metazoa; phylum Chordata; class Mammalia; order Carnivora; family Otariidae; genus Callorhinus; species Callorhinus ursinus. Next base: position 160,834,694 of record NW_027397066.1, read on the forward strand.
AAAGAGGGAGAGTTTGAACTCCTCTTTGCCGATTTGGATGCCTTTGATTTCTTTTTGTTGTCTGATTGCTGTGGCTAGGACTTCTAATACTATGTTGAATAGCAGTGGTGATAGTGGACATCCCTGCCGCGTTCCTGACCTTAGGAGAAAAGCTCTCAGCTTTTCCCCATTGAGAATGATATTTGCTGTACGTTCTTCATAGATGGCTTTTATGATATTGAGGTATGTACCTTCTATCCCTATACTCTGAAGAGTTTTGATCAAGAAAGGATGCTGTACTTTGTTAAATGCTTTTTATGCATCTATTGAGAGGATCATAGGATTCTTGTTCTTTCTTTTGTTAATGTATTGTATCATGTTAATTGATTTGCGGATGTTGAACCAACCTTGCAGCCCAGGGATAAATCCCACCTGGTCATGGTGAATAATCCTTTTAATGTACTGTTGGATTCTATTGGCTAGTATTTTGGTGAGAATTTTTGCATCCATGTTCATCAAGGATATGGGTCTGTAATTCTCCTTTTTGATGGGGTCTTTGTAGGGTTTTGGGATCAAGGTAATGGTGGCCTCATAAAACGATTTTGGAAGTTTTCCTTCCATTTCTATTTTTTTGGAACAGTTTCAGGAGTATAGGTATTAATTCTTCTTTAAATGTATGATAGAATTCCCCTGGGAAGCCATCTGGCCCTGGGCTTTTGTTTGCTGGGATATTTTTGATGACTGCTTCAATTTCTTTAGGGGTTCTAGGTCTGTTCAGGTTTTCTATTTCTTCCTGGTTCAATTTTGGTAGTTGATACATCTCTAGGAATGCACCCATTTCTTCCAGGTCATCTAATTTGCTGGCATAGTGTTGCTCATAATGTGTTCTTATAATTGTTTGTATTTCTTTGGTGTTGGTTGGGATCTCTCCTCTTTCATTCATGATTTTGTTGATTAGGGTCATTTCTCTTTTCTTTTGGATAAGTCTGGCCAGGGGTTTATCAGTCTTGTTACTTCTTTCAAAGAACCATCTCCTAGTTTCATTGAAATGTTCTACTGTTTTTTGGTTTCTATTTCAATGATCTCTGTTCTGATCTTTATGATTTCTATTCTCCTGCTGGGTTTAGGCTTCATTTGCTGTTCTTTTTCCAGCTCCTTTAGGTGTAGGGTTAGGTTGTGTATTTGAGACCTTTCTTGCTTCTCGAGAAAGGCTTGTATTGCTATATTCTTTCCTCTCAGGACTGCCTTTTCTGTATCCCAAAGATTTTGAACACTTGTGTTTTCATTTTCATTGGTTTCCATGAATTTTTTTAATTCTTCTTTAATTTCCTGGTTGACCCATTCATTCTTTAGTAGGATGCTCTTTAGCCTCCATGTATTTCAGTTCTTTCCGACTTTCCTCTTGTGATTGAGTTCTGGTTTCAAAGCATTGTGGTCTGAAAATATGCAGGGAATGATCCCAATCTTTTGGTACTGGTTGAGACCTGATTTGTGACCTAGGATGTGGTCAATTCTGGAGAATGTTCCATGGGCACTAGAGAAGAATGTGTTTTCTGTTGCTTTGGGATGGAATGTTCTGAATATGTTTGTGAAGCCCATTTGGTCTAGTGTGTCATTTAAAGTCTTTATTTTCTTGATCTTTTGCTTAGATGATCTGTCCATTTCAGTCAGGGGGGTGTTAAAGTCCCCCACTATTATTGTATTGTTGTCAATGTGTTTCTTTGCTTTTGTTATTAATTGCCTTATATCATTGGCTGCTCCCATGTTAGGGGCATAGATATTTACAATTGTTAGATCTTTTTTATGGATAGACCCTTTAAGTAGGATACAGTGTCCTTCTTCATCTGTTATTACAGTCTTTGTTTTAAAATCTAGTTTGTCTGATATAAGGATTGCCACCCCAGCTTTCTTTTGGTGTCTATTAGCATGGTAAATGGTTTTCCACCCCCTCACTTTCAATCTGGGGGTTTCTTTGGGTCTAAAATGAGTCTCTTGCAGACAGCATATGGATGGGCTTTGTTTTTTAATCCAATCTGATAGCCTCTGCCTTTAATTGGGGCATTTAGCCCATTTACATTCAGGGTAACTATTGAAAGATAGGAATTTAGTGCCATTGTATTGCCTGTAAGGTGACTGTTACTGTATATTGTCTGCGTTGCTTTCTGATATATGCGGCTTTTAGGCTCTCTCTTTGCTTAGAGGACCCCTTTCAATATCTCTTGTAGGACTGGTTTCCTGTTTGCAAATTCCTTTAGTTTTTGTTTGTCCTAGAAGCTTTTTAACTCTCCTTCTATTTTCAATGACAGCTTAGCTGCATATAGTATTCTTGGCTGCATATTTTTCTCATTTAGTGCTCTGAAGATATCATGCCCATCCTTTCTGGCCTGCCAGGTCTCTGTGGATAATTCTGTTGCCAATCTAATATTTCTACCATTGTAGGTTACATATCTCTTTTCCCGACCTGCTTTCAGAATTTTTTCTTTGTCTCTGAGACTGGTAAGTTTTACTATTAGATGTCGGGGTGTTGACCTACTTTTATTCATTTTCAGAGGGGTTCTCTGTGCCTCCTGGATTTTGATGCCTGTTTCCTTCCTCACATTAGGGGAGTTCACTGCTATTATTTGCTCCAATATACTTTCTGCCCCTCTCTCTCTTTCTTCTTCTTCTGGGATCCCAATTATTCTAATGTTCTTTCGTCTTGTTGTATCGCTTATCTCTCGAATTCTGCCCTCGTGATCCTGTAGTTGTTTATCTCTCTTTTTCTCACCCTCTTTATTATCCATCATTTGGTCTTCTATATCTCTGTTTCTCTCTTCTGCCTCATTTATCCTAGCAGTTAGTGCCCCCATTTTTGATTGCACCTCATTAATAGCCTTTTTGATTTCGACTTGGTTAGATTTTAGTTCTTTTATTTCACCAGAAATGGTTTCTCTAATAACTTCCATGCTTTTTTCAAGCCCAGCTAGTATCTTTAAGTCATGATCCTGAACTATAGGTCCGACATTGTACTAATGTCCGTATTGCGTAGGTCCCTGGCTGACGGTACTACCTCTTGTTCTTTTTGCTGAGGTGATTTCTTTCGTCTTGTCATTTTGTCCAGAGGAGAATAGATGAATGAGAGAACAAAATGCTAACAGGTTAACAACGTCCTCAGCAAAGATACTCTATACAAATCAGAAAAGACCTGAAACCAGGGGAAAAGAAAGGGAAAGAAAAACAAAAGAAAGGGAAAAAATATAAAGGGGAAAAGATAAAAAGCAAAAACAGAACAATACAAAAAAAACAGAATATGATCAAATATGATCAGGCTAGTGCATAGATCAGTGCCACACACTAGATTTTGCGTGTATTTTGGTCTTTAGAAAAAAGTGCCTCCTAAAATTTTAAAGGAAGAAAGACTTATATATGTACAAAATAAGGGTTGATAC
>NW_027397066.1:160848100-160848431 GCF_003265705.2 Callorhinus ursinus
TTCTCTTGGGGCGCACTGAGGAGCGGGGCCCCGAGTTCTCAGCTCCTGCGGGTGGAGATTGGGAGGCCACCATTTTCACTCTGGTCCTCCAAAGCTGTACTGAGAGCTTGCAGGGAACAAAAGTTCCTGAGAGCAAACCCGAGGAGATTGCTTAGCCCGGAGGACTGACAAGGGCGGGGCAACTCCACCTCCAGCAAAGATATTTGGGAACCACGGCAACAGGCCCTTCCCCCAGAAGATCACCAGCCAAGACCAAGTTTACCGATCAAGGAGAACGGGAGAATTCCAGCGCTAGGGGAATACTGCACATAGAATTCATGGCTTTTTTACC
>NW_027397066.1:160848531-160934750 GCF_003265705.2 Callorhinus ursinus
TTTCCCTTTTTCAACCAACATCTTATCAATCCCTTTTTTAAAAAAAACATTTTTTATTTTTCATTTTTAGAGTCATGTTTTATCCCTTCATAGTAGTTACCCTTATTTTTGGCATATATAAAAGTTGTTCTCTTTTTAAAATTTTGAGATACAGTTTCTTCTAACAGATCAAAATATACCCTAAATCACTAGTGTATGGCTTTGTTCTAGTCTTCTGCCTGATCTCATTCTCTCCCTTTTTTTTCTTTTCTTTTTTTTTATGAAATCTTCTTTCTTTTTTCAAACAACTTCTTATCTTATCAATTCCTTTTATAAAATCTTTTATAATTTTCAACTTTACATTCATCTTCCATCCCTTCATTGTATCAACCCTTATTTTGTACATATATAAGTTTTTCATAGGAGGCACTTTCTTCTAACAGAACAAAATCTAGTGTGTGGCACTGATCTATGCACTAGCCTGATCATATTTGATCATATTCTTTTTTTTTTGTTTTGTTCTGTTTTTGTTTGTCTTTATCTTTTTCTTTTTCTTTTTTTTTCTTCTCTTTCTTTTTTCTTTCTTTCCCTTTCTTTTCCCCTGGTTTCAGGTCTTTTCTGATTGTATAGAGTATATTTGCTGGAGATGTTGTTAACCTGTTAGCATTTTGTTCTCTCGTTCATCTATTCTCCTCTGGACAAAATGACAAGACGAAAAAAACCTCAGCAAAAAGAACAAGAGGTAGTACCGTCTGCCAGGGACCTACTCAGTACAGACATTAGTACAATGTCGGACCTAGAGTTCAGAATCATGACTTTAAAGATACTAGCTGGGCTTGAAAAAAGCGTGGAAGTTATTAGAGAAACCCTTTCTGGAGAAATAAAGAACTAAAATCTAACCAAGTCGAAATCAAAAAGGCTATTAATAAGGTGCAATCAAAAATGGGGGCACTAACTGCAGGGATAAATGAGGCAGAAGAGAGAATCAGCGATATAGAAGACCAAATGATGGAAAATAAAGAAGCAGAGAAAAAGAGAGATAAACAACTACAGGATCACGAGGGCAGAATTCGAGAGATAAGCAATACGATAAGACGAAACAATATGAGAATAATTGGGATCCAAGAAGAAGAAAGAGAGAGAGGGGCAGAAGGTATATTGGAGCAAAAATAGCAGAGAACTTCCCTAATGTAGGGAAGGAAAGAGGCATCAAAATCCAGGAGACACAGAGAACCCCTCTGAAAATCAATAAAAGTAGGTCAACACCCCAACAACTAATAGTAAAACTTACGAGTCTCAGAGACAAAGAGAAAATCCTGAAAGCAGCTCAGGAGAAGAGATATGTACCCTAAAATGGAGGAAACATTAGATTGGCAACAGACCTATCCACAGAGAACTGCCAGGCCAGAAAGGACTGGCATGATATCTTCAGAGCACTAAACGAGAAAAATATGAAGCCAAGAATAATATATCCAGATAGGCTCTCATTGAAAATTGAAGGAAAGATAAAAAGCTTCCAGGACAAACAAAAACTAAAGGAATTTGCAAACATGAAACCAGCCCTACAAGAGATATTCAAAGGGGTCCTTTAAGCAAAGAGAGAGCCTAAAAGCAGCATAGATCAGAAAGGAACACAGACAATATACAGTAACAGTCACCTTACAGGCAATACAATGGCACTAAATTCCTATCTTTCAATAGTTACCCTGAATGTAAAGGGGCTAAATGCCCCAATCAAAAGACACAGGCTATCAGGTTGGATAAAAAAACAAGACCCATCAATATGCTGTCTGCAAGAGACTCATTTTAGACCCAAAGACACCCCCAGATTGAAAGTGAGGGAGTGGAAAACCATTTTCCATGCTAATGGACACCAAAAGAATGCTGGGGTGACAATCCTTATATCAGACAAATGAGATTTTAAAACAAAGACTGTAATAAGAGATGAAGAAGGACACTATATCCTACTTAAAGGGTCTATCCAACAAAAAGATCTAACAATTGTAAATATCTATGCCCCTAACGTGGGAGCAGCCAATAATATAAGGCAATTAATAACAAAAGCAAAGAAACACATTGACAACAATACCATAATAGTGAGGGAGTTTAACAACCCCCTGACTGAAATGGACAGATCATCTAAGCAAAAGATCAACAAGGAATAAAGACTTTAAATGAAACACTGGACCAAATGGACTTCACAGACATATTCAAAACATTCCATCCCAAAGCAATGGAATACACATTCTTCTCTAGTGCCCATGGAACATTCTCCAGAATTGACCACATCCTAGGTCACAAATCAGGTCTCAACCAGTACCAAAAGATTGGGATTTTTCCCTGCTTATTTTCAGACCACACTTGAAACTAGAACTCAATCACAAGAGGAAAGTCAAAAAGAACTCAAATACATGGAGCCTAAAGAGCGTCCTACTAAAGAATGAATGGGTCAACCAGGAAATTAAGAAGAATTAAAAAAAAATCATGGAAACCAATGAAAATGAAAACACAATTGTTCAAAATCTTTGGGATACAGCAAAAGCAGTCCTGAGAGGAAAGTATATAGCAATACAAGCCTTTCTCAAGAAAGAAGAAAGGTCTCAAATACACAACCTAACCCTACACCTAAAGGAGCTGGGGAAAGAACAGCAAATAAAGCCTAAACCCAGCAGGAGAAGAGAAATCATAAAGATCAGAGCAGAAATCAATGAAACAGAAACCAAAAGAACAGTAGAACAGATCAAAGAAACTAGGAGCTGGTTCTTTAAAAGAAGTAACAAGATTGATAAACCCCTGGCCAGACTTATCCAAAAGAAAAGAGAAATGACCCAAATCAACAAAATCATGAATGAAAGAGGAGAGATCACAACCAACAACAAAGAAATACAAACAATTTTAAGAACATATTATGAACAACTATATGCCAGCAAATTAGATAACATGGAAGAAATGGGTGCATTCCTAGAGTTGTATCAACTACCAAAATTGAACCAGGAAGAAATAGAAAACCTGAACAGACCTAGAACCACTAAGAAACTTGAAGCAGTCATCAAAAATCTCCCAACAAACAAAAGCCCAGGGCCAGATGGCTTCCCAGGGGAATTCTACCAAATATTTAAAGAAGAATTAATACCCATTCTCCTGAATCTGTTCCAAAAAATAGAAATGGAAGGAAAACTTCCAAACTCATTTTATGAGGCCACCATTCCCTTGATCCCAAAACCAGACAAAGACCCCATCAGAAACAGAATTACAGACCAATATCCTTGATGAACATGGATGCAAAAATTCTCACCAAAACACTAGCCAATAGGATCCGACAGTACATTAAAAGGATTATTCACCATTACCAAGTGGGATTTATCCCTGGGCTGCAAGGTTGGTTCAACATCCGCAAAATCAATGAATGTGACACAATACATTAACGAAAGAAAGAACAAGAATCATATGATTCTCTCAATAGATGCATAAAAATCATTTGACAAAGTACAGCATCCTTTCTTGATCAAAACTCTTCAGAGTATAGGGATAGAAGGTACATACCTCAATATCATAAAAGCCATCTATGAAGAACGTACAGCAAATATCATTCTCAATGGGGAAAAGCTGAGAGCTTCTCCCCTAAGGTCAGGAATGTGGCAGGGATGTCCACTCTCACCACTGCTATTCAACATAGTATTAGAAGTCCTAGCCACAGCAATCAGACAATGAAAAGAAATCAAAGGCATCCAAATCGGCAAAGAGGAAGTCAAATTCTCCCTCTTTGCAGATGATATGATACTGTATGTGGAAAACCCAAAAGACTCCACCCCAAAACTGCTAGAACTCATACAGGAATTCAGTAAAGTAGCAGGATATGAAATCAATGCACAGAAATCAGTGGCATTCCTATACACCAACCACAAGACAGAAGAGAGACAAATCGAGGAGTCGATCCCCTTTACAATTGCACCCAAAACCATAAGATACCTAGGAATAAATTTAACCAAAGAGGCAAAGGATCTGTACTCAGAAAACTATAAAATACTCATGAAAGAAATTGAAGAAGACACAAAGAAATGGAAAAACCTTCATGCTCATGGAATGGAAGAATGAACATTGTGAAGATGTCAATGCTACCTACAGCAATCTACACATTCAAAGCAATCTCCATTAAAATACCCTCCACTTTTTTCAAAGAAATGGAACAAATAATCCTAAAATTTGTATGGAAGCAGAAGAGACCCCGAATAGCCAGAGGAATCTTGAAAAAAAAAAAAAGCAAAGCTGGCAGCATCACAATTCCAGACTTCCAGCTCTATTACAAAGCTTTCATCCACAAGGTATGGTACTGGCACAAAAGCAGACCCATAGATCAATGGAACAGAATCAAGAGCCCAGAAATGGACCCTCAACTCTATGGTCAACTAATCTTTGATAAAGCAGGAAAGAATGTCCAATGGAAAAAAGACAGTCCCTTTAACAAATGGTGTTGGGAAAATTCGATAGCCACATGCAGAAGAATAAAACTGGACCATTTCTTACACCACACACAAAAATAGACTCCATATGGTTGAATGACCAAAACATGAGAGAGGAGTCCATCAAAATCCTAAAGGAGAACACAGGTAGCAACCTCTTCGACCTCAGCTGCAGCAACTTCTTCCAAGAAACATCGCCAAAGGCAAGAGAAGCAAGGGCAAAAATGAACTATTGGGATTTCATCAAGATAAAAAGCTTTTGCACAGCAAGACAAACAGTCCACAAAACCAAAAGACAACTGACAGAATGGGAGAAAATATTTGCAAATGACATATCAGATAAAGGGCTAATATCCAAAATCTAGAAAGAACTTTCCAAACTCAACACCCAAAGAACAGATAATCCAATCAAGAAATGGGCAGAAAACATGAACAGACATCTTTCCAAAGAAGACATCCAAATGGCCAACAGACACATGAAAAAGTGCTCAACATCACTCGGCATCAGGGAAATCCAAATCAAAACCTCAGTGAGATACCACCTCACATCAATCAGAATGGCTAAAATTAACAAGACAGGAAACGACAGATGTTGGCAGGGATGCGGAGAAAGGGGATCCCTCCTACACTGTTGGTGGGAATGCAAGCTGGTGCAACCCCTCTGGAAAACAGTATGGAGGTTCCTCAAACGGTTGAAAATAGAGCTACCATACGATCCAGCAATTGCACTATTGGGTATTTACCACAAAGATACAAATGTAGGGAAACGAAGGGGTACGTGCACCCCTATGTTTATAGCAGCAATGTCCACAAGAGCCAAACTGTGGAAAGAGCCAAGTTGTCCATCGACAGATAAATGGATAAAGACGATGTAGTATATATACACAATGGAATATTATGCAGCCATCAAAAGGAATGAGATCTTGCCATTTGCAACGACGTGGATGGAACTGGAGGGTGTTATGCTGAGTGAAATAAGTCAATCAGAGAAAGTCATGTATCATATGACCTCATTGATATGAGGAATTCTTAATCTCAGGAAACAAACCGAGGGTTGCTAGAATGGTGGGGGGTGGGAGGGATGGGGTGGCTAGGTGATAGACATTGGGTAGGTTATGTGCTATGGTGAGCGCTTCAATTGTGCAAGACTGTTGAATCACAGATCTGTACTTCTGAAACAAATAATGTAATATATGTTTAGAAAACCAAGAAGAAGAAGAGAGCAGGAGGGGAAGAATGAAGGGGAGTCAGTCGGAGGGGGAGACGAACCATGAGAGATGATGGACTCTGAAAAACAAACTGAGGGTTCTAGAGGTGAGGGGGGTGGGGGATGGGTTAGCCTGGTGATGGGTATTAAAGAGGGGACATTCTGCGTGGAGCACTGGGTGTTATGCACAAATAGTGAATCATGGAACACTACATGAAAAACTAATGATGTAATGTATGGTGATTAACATAACAATAAAAAAGTGGCATGGTACCAGCACTACTACAAAGTAACTTCTCCCCTGGGGAGAAGGGAAAATAACCACACATACCAGCCCAACTGTAGTCCTAGTAGTTGGCTTAGGGCAGATATCTGGTCTGACAGTAGGCCCCACCTACCGATGAAAGCTTCTCAGAGGACAGCACTGGGAAAGTGCCTGCAGTTTGGTGCTACTGTATCTCTGACAAATGCCTGGTCTTACTCAACTCAAGCACTCACACTAGCCTACTAATAATACAGGAACCAATCTCTGCCCACAACAGACAAGGAGAGTCATCACAGATGACTGGACTGAAGGCAAAGTGGTTTAGCCATAACAGTTGGGCACACACAACATACATAGGAAGCTCCAGGTTCTCGTGGACGGGAACCATTGCACTGAAGGGCACTACAGGACCTATTCTTCATAAGGCCACTACTTTCAAGAACAGGAGACATAACTGACTTTCTTAATACGTAGAGACAAGGTTAGGCAAAATGAGGAGACAGAGAAATAGATTCTAAATGAAAGAAAAGGACAAAATCACAGCTAGAGACCTAAGTGAAATGGTGATAAGTAATATGTCTGATAGAGAATTTAAATAATGATCATAAAAATACTCACTGGACTTGAGAAAAGAGTAGAGGACATCAGTGAAACATTTAACGGAGAGATAGAAATCATAAAAAAGAAACAATCAGAGATGAAGAACTCAATAACTGAAATTAAAATAACACTAGATAGATAATATTAGACTAGAGGAAGCAGAAGAACAGATCAGTGACCTGGAGGACAGAGTAATCAAATACAATCAAGCTAAACAGGAGAGAGAAAAAATAATAATAATAATAAATGAAATAGACTTAGGGAACTCAGCAACACAGTCAAGTGTAATAACATTTATATTAGGAATCCCAGAAGGAGAAAAGATAAAAGGGGGGGTAGAAAATTTATTTGAAGAAATAAGAGCTAAATTTCCCAAATCTGGGGAAGGAAATAGAAATCTAGATTCAGGAGGCAAAGAGAGTCCCCTAAAAAAATAAACCAAGGAGGTCCACAATTACCAAGACACATAGTAATTAAAATGACAAAAAATAGTGATAAAAAGAGAATTTTAAAAGCAGCAAGAGAAGACAGTTACATACAAGGGAAACTCCATAACACTATCAGCTGATTTTCCAGCAGAAATTTTCCAGGCCAGAAGTAAGCAGCTGATATATTTAAAGTGCTAAGAGAGCAAAATCTTACAACTAAAAATGCTATATCCACCAAGGCTACTCTTCAGAATTAGAAAGAAGTATAAAGAGTTTCCCAAACAAACAAAAGTTAAAGGAATTTATGACCACTAAACCAGCCCTATACCAGGAAATGTTAAAGGGGACTCTGAGTGGAAAGTAAAGACTATAAGTAGGAGTAAGAAAAGTAGGAAACACAAAAGCAGCAAAATTAAGTATATCTATAAAAATCAAAGAACTCACAAAATAAAAGGATATAAAGTATGACACCATATACCTAAAACATTGGTGAGGAGAGAGGTAAAGCATGGTTCAAACTTAAGTGACCATCAACTTAATAAAGACTGCTATATGCATAAGAGGTTATATACAAATCTAATAGTAACCACAAATCAAAAGCCAGTAATAGATATGCAAAAAATAAAGAGAAAGGAACCCAAGTATATCACTAAAGATAGCCAACTTACTGTGAGAGAAGAGAACAAGAGAAGAAAGGAACAGAAAAAAAAACAGAGAAACAACCATAAAATGTAACAAGATGGTAATAAGTACATACCTGTCAATAATTACTTCGAATTAAAATGGACTAAACACTCCAATCAAAAGACATAGGATGAGAAAACAGATGAAAAAGCAAGAACCTTCTATCTATAACCTACAAGAGACTCATTTCAGACCTAAAGACACCTGCAGATTGAAAGTGAGGGGATAGAGAAACATCTATCATACAAATGAATGTCAGAAGAAAGCCACAGTAGCAATACTTATATCAGACAAAATAGACTTTAAAACAAAGGAGGGCACTAGATAATCATAGAGGGAATATTCCAACAAGAAGATATAACAATTGTAAATATTTATGCACCCATAATGGGTGCACCCAAATACATAAAGAAGCTAATAACAAACATAAAGGAAGTTATCAAAAGTAATAGGATAATAGCAGGGGACTTTACATGTCACATACATCAATGGACAGTTCATCTGAACAGAAAATCAATAAGAAACAGTGGCTTTGAAGGACACATTGGACCAGGTGACTCTAACAGATATATTCATAACATTCCTGCTAAAACAGCAGAATACACATTCTTTCCAAGTGCAGATGGAATATTCTCCAGAATAGATCACATACTAGGTCATGAAACAAGTCTCAACAAATTCAAAAAGACTGATGTTATATCATGCATCTTTTCGTATCACAAAGCTATGAAATTACAAATCAACCACAAGAAAATATCTAGAAAGAACACAAATACATGGAGGTTAAATAGCATGCTACTAAGCAATTAATGGATCAACAAAGAAATCAAAGAGGAAACCAAAAAATACATGAAGACAAATGAAAATTTAAACACAAGTGTCCAAAATCTTTAGGATGCAGCAAAAGCTGTTTTAAGTGGGAAGTTTATAGCAATAGAAGCCTACCTCAAGAAGCAAGAAAAATCTCAAATAAGGTAACCTTACATCTAAAGGATCTAGAAAAAGAACAAACAAAACCAAAAACCAGTAGAAGGAAGGAAAGAAATAATAAAGATTAGAGAAGAAATAAACAAAATAGAAAAAAAAAAAAAAAAAAAAAAAAAAAAAAAAAAAAAAAAAAGAACAGCTCAATGACACCAGGAGTGAGTTCTTTGAAAGGGTCAAAAAATTGATAAACCTATAGCCAGACTCATCAAAAGAGAGAGAGTGTGAGAGAGAGTACTCAAATAAACAAAATCAGAAATGAAAGAGGAGAAATAACAACCAACACCACAGAAATACAAAGGATTATAAGAGAATATTATGAAACATTATATACCAAAAAATTGGACAACCTAGAAGAAATGGATAAATTCCCAGAAACATATAACCTCACAAAATTGAATCAAGAAGAGATAGAAAATTTGAACAGATTGATTACCAGCAATGAAATTGAATCAGAAAAAAAAATAAATAAATAAAACAAAACAAAAAAATCTCCCATCAAAAAATAACCAAGACCAGATGGTTCTAGAGGTGAATTTTACCAAATATGTCTATTCTTCTCAAACTATTCCAAAAAATAGAAGAGGAAGGAAAGCTTCTAAATTCATTGTATGAGTCCCAGCATTACCCTGATACTAAAACCAGGTAAGGACACTACAAAAAAAATGAGAACTGCAGACCAATATCTCTGATGAACATGATGCAAAACTCTGCAACAAAATATTGGCAAACCAAATGCAACAATAAATTTTAAAGAAATCATCCACCACAATCAAGTAGGATTTATTCCTGGGATGCTAGGTGACTCAATGTTTCTAAATCAATCAACGTGATACATTACATGAATAAGAGAAAGATAAAAACCATATGATCATTTTAATAGATGCAGAAAAAGGATTTGACAAAGTATAATACCCATTCATAATAGAAACCCTCATCAAAATAGGTCTAGAGGGAACATACTTCAACATAATAAGAGCCATATATGAAAAACCCTCACCTAACATCATACTCAAAAGAGAAAAACCGAGAGCTCTTCTCCTAAATTCAGAAACAACAACAACAAAAAAATGGATGTCCATTCTCACCACTTTTATCTAACATAGTACTGGAAGTCCTAGCCACAGCAATCAGACAAGTAAAAGAAATAAAAAGCATCGAAATTGGTAAGGAAGAATTAAAACTTTCACTATTTGCAGATGACATACTATATACAGAAAATCCTAAAGACCACCAAAAACTCCTAGAACTGATAAATGAATTCAGTAAGGTCACAGGATACAAAATCAATATACAGAAATCCACTGCATTTCTATACACTAATAATTAGCAGAAAGAGAAATTAAGAAAACAACCCCATTTACAACTATACCAAAAAAGAATAAAATACCTAGGAATAAACTTAATCAAGGAGGTGAAAGACCTATACTCTGAAAACTATAAAACATTGATGAAAGAAATTGAAGATGACACAAAGAAATGAAAAGACATTCCATACTTATGGGTTAGAAGAACAAATACTCTTAAAATGTCTATACTAACCAAAGCAATCTATAAATTTAATGTAATTCCAACTAAAATATGAACAGCAATTTTCACAGAAGCAGAACAAACAATCCTAAAATTTGTAGAAAACCACAAAGACCCCAAATAGCAAAAGCAATTCTGAGGAAGAAGAACAAAGCTGGAGGTATCCCAATTCTGGACTTCAGGTTATATTACAAAGCTGTAGTAATCGAAACAATATGGTACTGGCACAAAAATAGACATGTAGATCAATGGACAGAACAGAGAGTCCAGAAATAAACCCAAAATTATATAGTCACTTAATCTATGATAAAGGAGGCAAGAATATGAAATGGGAAAAAGATAGTCTCCTCAATAAATAATGTTGGGAAAACTGGACAGCTACATGCAAAAGAATGAAACTGGACAACTTCACACCATACACAAAAATAAATTCAAAATGGAGTGAGGACCTCAATGTGAGATGTGAAACTATACAAATCCTAGAGGAGAGCACAGGTAGTAATGTATCTGACAACAGCCGTAGCAACATTTTTCTAGATATGTCTCCTGAGGCAAGGGAAATAAAAGCAAAAATACACTATTGTGTATTTTTACACAAGCTTCTACACACTGAAGGAAACAACCAAGAAAACTAAAAGACAACCTACTGAATGGGAGAAGTATTTGCAAATGACATACTTGAAAAAGGGTTAGTATCCAAAATATATAAAGAACTTATACAACTCAACACCCAAAAAAACAGATAATCCAGTTAGAAATGAGCACAAGACATGAATAGGTATTTCTCCAAATAAGACAGACAGAAGATGGCCAACAGACACATGAAAAGATGCTCAACACCACTCATCATCAGAGAAATGCAAATCAAAACCACAATGAGATATCACCTCACACCTGTCAGAATGGCTAAAATCAAAACCACAAGACACACAAAGGTTTTTGAGGATTTGGAGAAAAAGGAGCCCTCTTGCATTGTTGGTGGGAATGCAAACTGGTGCAGCCACTGGTGCATATATAAACAAAACAAAACATACACCTCAGCAAACTGGTTCATACACAGTGTATGGAGGTTCCTCAAAAGCTTAAAAACAGAACTACCCTATGATCCAGTAATCACACTACTCCAGAAATACAAAAGCACTAATTCAAAGGGATACATGCACCCCTATGCTTATGGCAACATTATTTACAATAGCCAAATTTTGGAAGCAGTACAATTGTCCATCAATAGCTAGACAAATAAAGAAGTGGTATATATACACCCATGGGATATTATTCAGTCATTGAAAAAAGAATGAAATTTTGCCATTTGCAATAACATGGTTGGAGCTAGAGAGTATAATACTAAGCAAAATAAGTCAGTCAGAGAAAAACAAATACCATATGATTTCCCTCATATGTGTAATTTAAGAAATAAAACAAACAAAGGAAAAAAAGAAAGAGACAAACCAAAAAACAGATTCTAGAGAATAGTGGGTTACCAGAGAGGAGATGGGTGGGGGATGAGTGAAACAGGTGAAGGCGATTAAGAGCACACTTATCATGATGAGCACTGGGTGATGTATGGAATTGTTGAATCACTATATTGTACACCTGAAACTAATATAACACTATATGTTAATTATATTGGAACTAAAATTTTGAAAAAATTTTCAATCCTCATGATATGATAAATGACCTTCTATATAACACAGTCTCTGCTGGGACTCATCTTTAAAGAGGCAAAACTGCCAACAAATAATAATTGAAAAGGAATCACAGCATTATTTATGTTTCTTGAAGAATGTGAAAGCAGATCTAACTCATAAGCCACAGCAACTCTTTGCAAAGCCCCTTTGTCTACTTCCAATTCTCTCACTTCCCACAGCTACTCTATTGCCTTCACACACAGTCCCCAATCCTTGGCACTCCCCCCAGATCACCTACCAGAGCTCCCTGTCCTCCCCCCGTCTCCTCTCTTGCAGTTCCTTCTCTCACATGGGTCTGCTTAGCCTCTCTATTATATCCAACCCCTTCTTTCTCTCCTCTTCAGGCCAAGTTTCCCCCTACTATTCTCTTAATTCAGTATCACAGTAGATTCAGTATCACAGTATCACAATAGATCACAATTGCAAAAACTCTTCTGTGGTGAATAGAAAAGGAGGGCTGAATATGTGCCATAGACCAAATGGTACAGATATGGGCCCCAGGAATGTGCACTAGTGTAATAAGGCCAATCCTGTCCCATTAATAGGAATGAAAAGAAAAATAAAAAACCAAAAGGAATAAAAATCATGATGTACTTTGTGTGTCGTTGTGTTGTATGAGCACTTTCATAGCTGCTATTCTGCTTGGTTCTTCCAGTTTCTTTATGAAATTGTCTTGGCCAAGGTTTTTAATCTATATTTAAAAGAAAAATGCTAAAGGTCAGGGAATTAAGAACTTATACAAATTTAGTTAATAAGTGGCTAATGGAGACCCCTGTCCTGATTTTGGCATTCAGACTACAAGTCATAAAATCATAGAAGTTTGTATCAGAAAGAGATATTACAAATTCCTTTATTTTACTTGCAAGGGTTGCTCAACTACTTAGAGGAAAAACAAAATTAGGCTAATGACTTCAGGCTTCCAGTCTTGAGCTCCTGCCATCCAATCAAGTTGCGGCAGATTTAACACCTCTCAGGAAGGAATCTGATAACACTTTGTCTTTTGCAGACCCCATAACAATAGGAGCAAACATAGTTACTAAGAAAACATTTTGTATATTTATGTTGATGGTTTATGTCAATTCAAAAATATGTCTATAAACTCATAAATCAATTAATAAAATCATAACACATAATGACAATTTCTAAGCATTACTTAAATAATCCCCAATCCTGTTGCATTTTCCTGAAATATTCTGACAGCTCCGAAGTCACTCACCAGCCATAGCTATTTAGAAATCATAGATTTGGCATCTACAATATTTAGTAACTATGAAATTTGTCCCCAGCTTGGGTCTGCATAATAAAATACAGGTTTGGCCACTCCAACAAAGGCTAAAATATAGGGATTTAAGTGAAACAGAAGTTATTTCTCCTTTACCAGCAAGCCTAGCATAAACATATCAGGGCTGATATGGCAGAAGTATAGGGTTGGTGATACATGCTCCTTCCATCTCATGGCTCAATCTCAACCTATGTCTTGCAGATATGGCCTAAAATGGCTACTTAATGGCTAAAATGGCTACTTAAGCTCCCACCAAGAGCTGCACATTCTAGTCCATGAAAAAAGAAGCACAGAAAAAGGAGGGTGGTGCAAACAATCCCTCTGTCTAGAACCACAAGCCTCTTCCACTCATTTCTCATGGGCCACCTCTAGCTCCAAAGAGAACAGAATATGTAGTTGTTAGCTGGATTGCTAAGACATTAACATCTATTGCTAAAGAGAGACCAAAAAAAATGGGATCAAGAATAAGTAAGGAACTTCCAAATCAGTAACCCATTTAGGAAGAGGGGAAGAATGCTCTCAACCAATCTTAGAGAACAAAAAAAAAAAAAAAAAAAGAGAGAGAGAGAGAGAGAGAGAGAGAGAGAGAGAAAGAGAATGAAGAAATCTTGAGATTCAGGAAAATGACTAGCAAATAAAAGATATTGTGGGCAGGGGTAAAACACAAATAAATCGACAGCCCAAGAAGGGCAATATCCTGCCTTACAACCTCCATTCCTACTGCTCAATACTTTACTTTGCTTTGCCCACTTTGATGGCAGGACCACTTCCTGATCCTTTCAGCTGCTTCTGCCACTTCAGGATGCTTCAGGAAAGAAGCAGACAAGGTGCCTATGTAGGGAATGATACCTGGGCCCTGTTTTGTGTCCTACTTGGGAAAGGCTTGTCTTTCCAAAGCTTACAGAAGGAAATATGGCATGCCTTCATCCTCCCCCCTTTTTTGCCCCCACCTACACACACATGCATACACTTATGCACAGGTTCAAATATGCATGCATA
The DNA here is from genome assembly GCF_003265705.2 of Callorhinus ursinus. Lineage (NCBI taxonomy): Eukaryota > Metazoa > Chordata > Mammalia > Carnivora > Otariidae > Callorhinus > Callorhinus ursinus. The sequence goes on from NW_027397066.1 coordinate 160,862,638, forward strand.
GAGAAGTAGGTCACCAGGAATTAATTGAGGTTTATTACTCCTCACCCACTCTCACCAACTAACTCTCCATAACCCTGCCCATCTGGCAGTGAAAAGTCTCCATCTATCTGCTGCTGAGGCATACTCCCCAGGAGGAATTTCTTTCCTGACACAAAGGAAGAGAGTACCCTATGACCCACAAACCTAGACTCCTGTGTGTATAAAGACCTTTGAACACACTGCCTATGTACTACACAGGTTCTGTGATGAGTTGAATAGGTTACAATTCCTCTTCTTTACAGTGGAGACCACAAAACCTAACCAGGTAGAACACACCTGCAATTTGTAACAGTTAATCATCTCTCATCTTGGACTGTGGCTTCTTCAGCAAATGGCAGGAATGGAAAATGTGTGATGAAGGAGTTGAGGGGAGGGCAAGTACAGGTGAGCCTTGGAGGGTGTGCTGAATTTAGTACCAGAAGAGGTGGGAGGCAGGGAGACCTTTGTAATAACCCAGACAAGGGATGATAAGGACTTGAGTGGGGTAAATGTAGGAAGACAAAGAATGAGGAATGGACAGATAAAGTTTGGTGCAGATCTCAAGAAGACAAGGATGTTGATGTTTATTGAGTTGTACTGTGTGCAGTGTTCAGGAGTTGAAGGTAAACTAGAGGGTCTGTTTCGAGGGATGAGGGTAAGTAAATGTGTGGATGCATGCATGCCATTGTGCACACAGGAGTTAAAATCTAGTGAGCTAGATGCCCACAGAGAAAATGTGGTTATATCTAAAAGCCTAATGTTAATGGGAAAAATAAGAAGCAAAATGAAGTCTATAACAAAATACTATATGTAAACCAAAAGCACACACACACACACACACACACATATGCACACACAAACTGTTAAAAGGACAGCAGAGTTAGATGTCTATGCAGGTGAGGGGATGGGAATGGGGATCAGGTACTGAATGGGAGAAATGAATAGAAGAGAGAGGCCTTGTGCTGAAGGATGTAGGCAGTGCTGAGAACTGAACTGTAGAGTAACTCAACTCTGTGTTAGTCCAAAAGAGATATAAATAGTTACCTATATACATATATGCATGCAAATAATGAAAAAGGCAAGCAGTGGTTTGCTGGACATTATGAAACATTACATGCAGGTGAAGGGCAATAGGGGGAGGAGGGGAAGGGACACCTGGTTCTCACACCTGGGTAATGCACGACTCTTGCCTCCAAACTTGGAGCAGCATTTCCTCTCCCAGCTTCAGTTCTAGATACACTTGTCTCATCCAGGGACCACATTCTAAGGAAATAATCTTTGGAAACAGACTGACCTAAGTCACAGAAATTTTTGAACCTTAGATTTCTTCTCTGTAAGAAGAATAATAACATCTACCTCGCGTGGTGGTCATAGGGCTTCCATGAGCAAATATAAGTGAAAGAGCCTACTAAAGTATTGACTTAGTAAATAAGATGCCCTCTTCTTATTGCCCTGGATCTGGGATCCCAAGTTTTGGCCAGTGGACTCTGCTTGTCCAGTAACAGAAGTGAGAGCAGAGCTTTGTAAATGACAGCTTCAGTTTCAGCTCAACACTGGAAGGTTTTACCTTTCTGGAGAACAGGAGCAGTACTCTGGGCTCAGGGCATACCCTTATTAATCTGTTTCTTGGCCCCTGGGAGAGCTGCATCCAGGCCTGGCTGTATGCCCATGGTCTAACAGAAAGCTACTCAGAGCCTGGGCTCTCTTACATCAAACTTAGCCGCACATTTTCATCTTTTTTATGTGTTTGGGATGTTACACTAATTGTGATGGATGTTCTCTTTGTGCTCACACTGAGGGGCGGATGATGAAGCCATAATGTAAGGTAATATGTCTATTAAAGATTTAAAATAACCAGCCTGCTGGATGATTCCTCACTCCACTGGCAGATTCAAGCTTCTTGGGAAGAAGTTGGTGCTAAATTAGAGAGGGTGATAGGGTGGGAGGGAAGGAGAGGACTCAAGGAATATTCTCCAACTTCTGGAGTACTGTTAAACTGATCTACCTTTTCTTCACTTAATTAAGGAGTATCTATTGTACCAGGCTTCAGCACTGGCTCTGGATACATATGGAGAGTCAGTCAATGATTTTGGAAGCTCTCAATTTAGGAGCAATGTTAACTGGACTTAGTGAACAAACTCATGGTACTTATGAAGTCACGAATTAATTGTCTTTCTCTCTGATGCCCAAACCAGAGTTAGAGCTCTGAGTTAAAAGTATGTCATTAGAAGTGGCTCCTGGAGCTGTCTGTCCCCCAAATTCCAGAGGCAGACAAAACATGGACCAGGTAAACTCAGCCATGTCTATACCTAGCAAAACTGGAATCTGAGATAAAAAGCAGACAGAACTTTAGGGCCTTCTGCATCCATCTCCCTTCCCAGTGGTCTCTGTTTTACTAAAAGAAAGAGGTGCATGTTCACCCCAGTCAAAACCTTTGGGCCCTGTGGCTATGGAAGCCTGCAGGTTCACTTAAGGAAACATAGAATGTCAACAGGTAAACTCCTAATGAGCTCACTGTAGAAGATCGACAACACAGATCTTAGTCTTAATAGCACCACTAATCTCAGTTCTTCCTTCTGGGTTCCAAAATCTTCTGACCAGCCATTAAAGTTTAACTTCCCCCTACTGTGGTGTATCACTAATTTCCTTCTGCTAACCAGCCCCTGCCCTTCACCACCTCTTTTTGTGCATGTCTACCTCTGCTTCTAACCTCACTCAGGCCCCTGCCCAGGGTGCCTGCGTGTCTCCTATCTGCCTCTAATCATGTTTGAACTTTTTTTCCCCTCTAAATTTTTTTATTGTTATATTAATCACCATATATTACATCATTAGTTTTTGATGTAGTGTTCCATGATTCATTGTTTGTGCATAATACCCAGTACTTCATGCAGAACGTGCCCTCTTTAATACCCATCACCAGGCTAACCCATCCCCCTACCTCCTCCCCTCTAGAACCCTCAGTTTGTTTTTCAGAGTCCATCGTCTCTCATGGTTCATCTCCCCCTCCGATTTCCCCCCCTTCATTCTTCCCCTCCTGCTATCTTCTTCTTTTTTTTTCTTAACATATATCGCATTATTTGTTTCAGAAGTACAGATCTGTGATTCAACAGTCTTGCACAATTCACAGTGCTCACCATAGCACATACCCTCCCCAATGTCTATCACCCAGCCACCCCATCCCTCCCACCCCATACTACTTCTAAGTAGACATGATGAATGGAAAAAGATAAACAATATCCCACCCTATAACTTATTGAAACTAACAGCAACTACAAACAAAATTGCCATCAGCAACCTCATGTCACAAACTTTTAAAAGTTGTTCCCAAGGAAATCAATAGAATATTTGGGTGTGGCTCATCACAAATTCTTTCTCCCAAAACACCCCCATAGGTGACAAGAGACTAATGTAGTAAGTTAAAATCTCAAGAATGCAACCCCATTTGGAAAGAAGCAGAATTAAAGTGTGAGTAGTCAGTCTAGGACAAAGGTAAAGAAATTGCTCTCTGGAAGGGAATCTTCATCAATCACTGCAAAAAATAATCACACCTAACATATTTTGAGTATCTACTGTAGCATGATGATCAACCAGTATATGCAATATTCTGTTTGAGACTCATAAAATCCTATGATATCATTAGCTTCCTGGTACACATAAGGAAACCAGAGAAAGTTAATCCTAATCATTATGCCATCTCAGCAGAAGCAGGAAAAACTACTTGGATTTGCCATTTTCTCAGAATTCTAGTCTAAATTAGGGAAATGATCTAAAACACAAGGGTATTTCCCTACAAGAGTGGGTTATACACTTGATCAATGTGGTGATCCCCAACATAGGGTATTTTTTTTTTAATCTTAGAAGAAAGTCCAGAATCAGATAAGTGGAGGTTATCCAACAAACTTTCACACAGCTCCAGCTGAGCTTTTTAATTGACTGAACCATCAAGGCCCTGAAAAGTAGTGTGGACCTCTCTCAAATCTGGCTCAGAGGGGAAACCAAAAATGTCTCATTAAGATGGGAAAGATGCAACAAAGAATTTGCCCACACCTCACTGTGGCAATTTGAGTGCCCACACCTGACACCAATGAGAGGTACAAGGTAAGCATACATGGTGACTGTGGAAACCTATCACAGCAACACCAAGAAAGAAAAGACAGCTGCGAAGGACAGAAAATTAACTCAAGTGACAGAAAACCTAACCCAAGGAAATAGAAGAAGAATCCTTGCAGGTGCTTCAGGCTATGGGATAACTTTATAACATAAGTTCTGTTTTTTAAAAGGGGGTTAAAGACAAAATGTCAAAAGAATAGAATGAGATTAAAAGAGTGATGCCAAGTAAGGGAACTGAGCACTGAAGCAGTATCATTACAGAAGCCATCACTAGGGCAGCCAGACACAAAATAGATATGGCTGAAACTTTAATTAAAGCCTTGAAATAAAAGTCCTTTTTGAGTGAATAAAAAGGAAAGGAAAGGGGGAGATAAAATGATCACAGATAAAGTGACAGATAACAAGGGCAGTTAAATGATACAACATATGGATAAAAAGTGTTCCTGAAATAGAGAACCCAAAAAGAACAGAAAAAAATTATTCCAAGATATTTTTAATGCTGTTTCCTTAAATGAAGGAAGAAAATCCAGGCTGCCTTCAGACTTCTCCAGAGAAACATCCAGTGCCAGAAAATAAGGGACAATTCCATTTTTAACAGTGAAATCACCAACAAAAGACACAAAAATGCAGAAAACATGGCACTAAATAGATCACAGAAAGGAAACTTATTTACAGTATGAGAGTTGAAACAAGAAGGAAGAGCGTTGCCTTGCTTAACCTCAGCTGGGAACATGCACATCAGGTGACTCAAATTTCTCACTGCTCGGTGCATGTCTGTGAATGATCACAAATGTGCCATGAGCATGGGCTTGGGGGTTACACATACATTTTAGCAACTAGGCGAATATGAAAATTCAGAATCCATGAATTCTGAGGATCAACTGTATTCATTGAACACTTCTTATTTCCAGGCAATCTTCTAGGCACTGATGTTACAGCAATGAACAAAATCAGACAACAAAACCTTCTCTCATTGAGCATAAGTTCTAGAGAGAGAGACAATAAATATAATAAATGTGATAATTCTTATAGAAAAAATAAGCAGGGTAAGGGGAGTGCAATTTTAAAATTGGTAGTCAGAGTAGATCTTAATGAGAGAATAATACTTGAACAAAATAAAGAAGGCCAAGAAGGAAAGTGTGCCTTACAGATACCCAAAGGAGGGGAGCTCCAGGCAGAGGAAACAGCCAGTACAAATGCCCAGTAGCCTGAACTATTTGAGGAACAATGAAAAGGTCAGCGGGACTAGAGCAGAATGAGAGGAGAGTCATAGGAGATGAAGTCTGAGAGGTAATGGGCGTCAGATTGTTAACCTTTGTAGGCCATTGTAAGTAGATAGGCTCCTACTTGGAGTGAGCTGGGGAGCCACTGGAGGGTTTTGAGTCTTTGAGCATAGGATTAGTTCACTCTGGCTATTGTATTGAGAATAGACTATGAGGGGGTAGGCGACAATGTGAGCAAAGGGCTATTAAGTGTTTCTTACAAAAATCTAGGCAAGATCGGGGTAGTAGCAGAAGACTGGGTGAAAAGAGCCTAGATGAGGGTATATTTTAAAGGAAAAGCTACCATGGTTTCATGGCATGTAACATGGAGTGTGAGAGGAATCAAGGATGGCATCCAGGTTTTTAGCCTGTCCAAATAGAAGGATGAAATTACTATGAGCTTTGGTGGAGAAATGTGTGAAGAAGGTTTGGGGAAAATAAGATCATTTGGACATGTTAAGTTTGCTGTTTCTATTAGGCATCACTGTTGAATAGGCAGTTGTATGGAGTCAGGAGTGAAGGGGCAAAGTCTGTGCTAGAGATGGAAGTCATTAGCACATGGATGGAATATAAAGCCACAAGACAGGATCAGATCAGGTGAGTGTAATAGAAAAGAATCAAGGTCCAAGAATTGAACCTGGAGGCATGCCAATAATAAGAGATTAGGGAAAAGAGGAGGAAATAGAACAAAAGATTGAAATGTGACCAGTAAATTAGGAGTAAAACCAAGTATGTGGTGTTTAGGAAGCCAAGGGGAAAAAGTGCTTGTAAGAGTAGGAAATGAATAACTATGAAATACTTATTAAAGGCCAAACATTATCAACTTTAATCATTGATTATGGATTTAGCAACATTGAAGTCATTTTGACCTAACCAAACACAAATAGTTTTGTTGAAGTGGTTGAGGGCAAAATCTTATTTGGCATGGGATTAAGAGAAAACAAGAGGACACAAATTGGGGTGCTTGGGTGGCTCAGTCATTAAGCGTCTGCCTTCGGCTCAGGTCATGATCCCAGAGTCCTGGGATTGAGCCCCACATTGGGCTCCCGGCTCAGCGGGAAGCCTGCTTCTCCCTCTCCCACTCCCCCTTGCTATCTCTCTGTCAAAAAAAATACATAAAATCTTAAAAAAATAAAAAATAAAAAAAGAGGACCCAAATTGGAGGTAGTGGGTAGAGACAAATATGTTTAGGAGTTTGACATAAGGTGGAGCAGAAAAATGGGAGCAGCTGTGGATCAAATGATTTTTTAAGATGGGAAAAGTAGGTGCATCATGTTATGGTGATGGTTAATAACTCAAGAGAGAGAAATATGGATGATGTAAGAGACAGAGGAGAGAATTACTGGAATGATATCTTTCAGTAGGTGAAGGACAGGGAAAGTTTTTAGCACAAGTGACCTTAGAGAGGAACATGGACAGTTCATCTCCATTAAACACTCGGGAAGGCAGAGTTTGTAGATGTAGATGTTGGTAGGTGTGTAGACATTGTGGTGGAAGCATATGGACATTCTCCTCTGATTGCTTCAGTTTTACCAATGAAGTGGGAAGCAATGTTGTCAGCTGACAATACTGACGAAGGAACATGTGTTGATGATTTCCAGAGAAAGACAATATGTGAAATGTAGTATGAATGCCAGGAGCATTGTGGTTTAACTAATGGTTTGTGGCCACCAATTGACAGTAAGAGCATCAGCATGATTTTATATTTTTCTTTATTTCAGGTTGGCTGCATGGGTTTAGGTATAGAGGTAGTGAAGAGTTTGTTTAGGGTCTTAATTCTCCTAAAAGAGTTATTAAAATGAGGGGCAATTTGAGAGTGTATGCAGAGATGGTTATAAGGATTATGATAATTTAAGCCAAGTATATTGAGGAGCATCAAGAGTTTGTTGAAGTCAGAGTACTAGAGGGAATGAGCTGAAAAAAGAAAAGGTGAGCTCAAAAAGTAGATTGCATTAGGAAGAATAAGGCAGGGTATGGTCATGAGATCAAGTGGTAAAATACAATGGAGGATACATTCATTGGAGGAAAGGAAGTCAAGGTCAAAAGTTAAGGGGATTATATATGTGTACATGGAAATCACCTAGCATCAAGGCAGGGACAGAGTTGGAGAGAGGTACAGTGAGCCAGGAGCTACCATCATTGAAAAGGGGCATACCCTGGGCTTGGAAGTTAACTGCAGAAAGGAAGAACAGTGGCTGGTGAATTCTGAAGACAGAAGACTCAACACCATGTGTTTAAAAGAAAGACAAGGGAGAACAGACTAGTCTTGTCACTTGTCACATCGACAAGTGACAATGAGGAGGAGGAGGCACCTGTAACTCATCTCATGCTCAACAGTACAAGGGATGAGGGCAAATAAACAGCCACCACTCAGTTCCAGAAAAGCACTGTCCTCGTGAGGGGGTCATATTGTAGGTAGGACAAGAAAGTGAAGAGAGAATTTAGGTAAAAGGCTTAGGAAACAGTGTTTTGCTGCTGATGGATCATGAGTTCTAGTAGACCGTTTTCATAAGTAGGGGGGCAGGGTGGGAGATGGGGAAAGAGACAGTTGAAGTGCAGACAGTGAGAAGTGGCTTCAGGCTTTTCAAGGTGACACACATAAGCAGGAATCATGAGATCAGCCTGGGTGGGCTCAAGGCAGACAAAGGTCGCCTACCCTGTTTGGGGGTAAGAGGGAGTGGTGTTGGAGGCTCCCCCTCAATCCTCGTAATGAAGGTGGAAAGTCTGACAAGGCATAAGTTACACAGCCTTGTTTCCTTGGCATAAAAATGGCTAGAAAATGACATGAAAATACTGTGCTGAGAGAAGAGTGATTTGGATGATGTGGATGGGTCAGTGGCATAATGGAGCATGATTCACACTGAGGCAGGCAAGCTAGATGAGCCATGGCAGTGAGGCAGGTGAGGCCTCCAGCAGCCTGGGGTTTCCCTGATGGGAGTAGGGAAGCCCAAGAAGTGTAAGAGGCATGCAGATGTGGAGTGACAGTCATAGGTTGTCAGAGTTAGGAAGGACCTTTCAGGCCAGTCATGCTCAAACGTTATTTCTCATAGGCCACCTAAAAGATTTCTACTCACGTTTTTACATTTTCTATTTGTATCTTACATTTTCACAAATGTTAGCACTAAGATTTACTCACTTGAAAGAGGTGAAATTGTTATAGCAAGGTTAAATGTTCCTTTTCTAAAAAAAATTCTTCCTATAGGCTAAAAATCACTTGGTGATCTATTTTAAATTATGTTTTTTGATCGGTTCACCGACATATTTGCTGACAGTGTTTACTGACAGTTTGATTAGGTTCTTCATCCCTTTTGCTAAAAGCAAAAATTGGAAACCACCTGGACTGAAAAGTGTGTGTGTGTGTGTGTGTGTGTAAATTTTCATTTATTTACTTATTTTTAATTTATTAGGACCATTCACTTCCTCAATATCTGAAAATAATCACCAAAAGACTGCCAGATTTATTAAATGATTATTGATGATACCCATTACTTTTTTCCCCACTTACAGACATACTGTTTAGCATGCTATACTCATAGAGTTGGGAAAATGAAAAATATTACTAATTTCAATACAACTTTGACAATACAGTATCTTTCCATAAACTGCTTTTATCTCATCACATCCTTTAAGTTTAGATTTAACTTACTCAGCATCTGGAGAAACGTCTGCCATGTAACCTAACTAGAAATGCCAGTTATCACTGTCAAACCATCAGCCTAATCAGACTCACTTTCTATCATAAAATACTGACTTCATTTTTCGATTCAAATGAATAGATTAATGGAAATATTATTAAAAATCACTGAGTAATATATTATGGAATTTTTAAAACAGCTTACTAAAAACAGTCAAATCAAGTCTATTCCTGTAATTTTTTTTTTTGACAGAGTGAGCATGTATGTGTACTCATGTGAGTGGGTGGTGGGGGAGAGGTGGGGAGGGAGGGAGGGAGGGAGGGAGGGAGGTAAAGAGAGAGAATCAAGCAGGCTCCATGCCCAGTATGGAGCCTGATGGGTGGGAGCTCGATTTCATGACCCTGAAATCATGACCTGAGTTGAAATCAAGAGTCTACACTTAACTGACTGAGCCACCCAGCCACCCTTATTTCTATAATTTATAAGAACGATAATAAATCTACATATTGTTTCTCACTACTTAATTTGAAATAATGCAGTGTGATTTGTAGCAAAAAAAAAAAAAAAAGAATGTGTTACTTACAAAGCAAGAAGTACAAAACTCCTGGTAGTCCTTTGGTAAATGTCTGTGCATGAGTGAATTGAATTTGTTTTTCAGTTTTTGAAAATCAATAAATAAGAATTATGTTTATAACTTCAAAATAATGCCATTAATTTTGTGAGACATCAAGATTTTTCCATATATTTAATAAAAGAGAAAGGTATATATCTGTAACAACAAATTGGTGTTGCAGCTAGAATATCATTTTATTTTTTATTAATCAGAGTTCAAAAATATTAAGCATTTCCTAAGAAAAAAATAAACTGAGAACTAAGTGGAATAAATATTTCATGATACAATTTGATAAAATAGGTCTTAACTACCTTACTGAAAAACACACACTGAATTTAAAAGGAACCAGATGAAGCTCTTTCCACAGGATTTATCATTGGTAGCCCTTGAAAACATTCCCATTATATTTAATAGAATCTGTGTCACTAACCTTACTGTTTCAGCTGTTCCAAGGAGCTTTTCTTTCCAGATAATGACACTTCCCAACTATGAGTATTGAGAATAGCTGAATATAATTGCTTGTGATTAAATTTGTGAAAAAGAAGACATTTTTAGCATTCAATATTTCTTACCAATTCTCTCATTGCTTAGCTCTCACCATTTTCTCCCACAACAGCAAAGCATTCTTTGACAGAAGTCAGGGCTTGGGAGAGGTGAGGCCATTAAACAGAACTGTCATCATTCCCATTGTCTATGCCCTCCCCAAAGGGGCTAACACATCCATTTTGATCATGCTTCATCCCTAATAGGAAAATGTATAAAATCAGAAAGAAGAGGAAGCTGTCCCACGAGTTTCCTTATTAAGGGAGGTTTGTCTTCCTGAAGGTGTTCACCCCTTAGAACGGTGTCCCAGACTGAAGTTTGGGAAGGATGAGTGCATTGGTTTTGTAAAGTAGGAATGGGTTTTTATGTAGTGGGCAGTGAGGAAAGAGAGCAAAGAGAACCTAAGTTGGTTAACTGGAGACTATGGAAGTCGAGGACCAAGAAATTAATTCCCTTAAAACTATCAGTACAGCCACCCTTGGAACTAAAAGCTTAGACTTCCTGATGGCACAACCTCAGCCCCACTCTTCAGAAGATGGGCTAAAAAGTGGTTCATGCTGAAGAGAAGGATCAATGCAAAGGGAGGCCATAGTCCTTGGACCTCCAAGTCTTCAAGGTGTGGCTGGAAAGGCGGCGGCTCTCTAGCCATCCCACTGCTGTTTGGGATGCAGTAGAAGAGGAAGAAAGAGAATGGAGAACAAATAAGGGAAGGAAAAAAAAAATAAAGCAAAAAAAGTTTATGGAGGAGAAAAGGATGGAATTAAAAGTTCAAAATTAACATCCCAATTTCTTCTCCCTCCTGTTCAAACACTAAGTAGTATATATGCTGGAATCAATAACAAGTGCACAGGGAATGAAGATAGAGTTCATTGTAATCAAGAACTCCACGGGGAAAAAGAACTCTTTCTAGGCTCCTTCATCTGGGACTCAGACCTCTTGCTGCTTAAGTGGAGATGCTAACTCTTAAGGCATGGGGTGCAGGTGCTACCTTTCTCCAATGACTCAGAAAGAACACATGCTGTTCTACTTTGCTTCACCTTGACCAAACAAGCATGTAATGGGCATGCTTTTTAAAAGTCATCTTTAATGATAATGATGATGTACACATTGCTAATAAGCCATAGGTATGTCAGTAAGCATTGCCTGGCTCTTATTTTGACACTTTGAACTTCCTTCCTCCTATGAAGGAGGCAAGGACCCTCTTCAGGGAGGCCTGTCTGAAATATCACGTACGCCATAGAGAACCCTGGTGATCTTTTGCTTTTGAAAAGGAATGAAATTTTCCACTTGACTGTGAGGTGGGGTTTTGGGAGTGGAGAGTCAGGGGATAAGGGCTCCATAAGCACATAATCTCAGCTAATGAGAAGTTCCTAGACACTCCAAGCATTTACACCAAAGTTTTGGAGGGGAGACAATTTTCCCATGGTTGTCATAATCAAACCATGGCAGAGGGTCAGCAAGGTAAGCCATAGAGTCCATCAATCAGTGGGACCTTATTGTGTCCCCAGTACGTACCCAGCATTTAGGTGCTCTGAGGATCAGGAGACTTGGCTACTGCCCTCATGTTACTTAGAGCCTCATCCTTAGCTCAGTGTGATTTCCAATGATTCTCATGGCCACCACACCATAGGCACATTTTCTGTTTGATTCTGATTTGTGTGTGTAAGTCAACCTATGCACATCTGTGTGTAAGACTGGTACAAATGGACATGTGTCAGCATGATTGCATGTAGGCACATGCATCCGTATGTACAGTTGTATATGTGTGTATTTGTATCTATGTATGTGTATCTTTATGTTTGTGTGGTGGAGTGTGACTTTTTTTGTGCCAGTGTGTGTAAGTTGGGTATATGTGTGTATTTATATATGTGTGTCTGCATATATACATACTTGCCTATGTATCTTGAAGTTCTTCAACCCACCTGATAAATAGACCTTGTACAGTATCTTCTTATCTAGATTGGCTTGTCAAGGCTGCTATTAGAGAGATAATTACATCTGTGCCTAAGAACAAAACAGCTGCAGTACTATCCCTTGGTAATGCCTCCTCTGCTGCCAGCACTTCGCTGGTCTTTTTCTCAGTTGATCACAACAAAACAAACCCTTCCACCTCTCACCAGGCAATGCCCAAGGGAAACTGGGCTCTCTCGCTCTCAAACTCACTGTGCAGCTTCTCCCCCCTGACAAGAATGTTTCCGCTCATACATCATCCAATTAACTCTTCCTCAGAAGAGGCTCCTCTCCCTCATCTACTCTCCACTTTTCTTTCTGCTACACTTATGTTCCGCCTTGTTCTCTCCCATACAAGCTGCCACTAATGGATCAGCCTGTATATGCAGGCATGGGGCTTACACAGGCATGAATGCCATGCTGTATTATTGAACTAATCATGCATCCCCATTAGTGAGATAGACAACTGATTTTTAAAAAGGAGGAAACATTTGATTTCATAATCTGAAGCAATTTGGGCAAGTGAAAATAGGTGTGCCCTGGAAAATACTGAAACTTATCTGCAAGAGTCACTGAGGTCACCGTTGGGGCATCACCACCTTATTGTTATTATCACCTTTTTTGTATCATCTATGGGAGAAAATGTTTATGCCCCTAGCCTTCTGGGTTGGAATGAAGAGGAAAGTAAAAAAGGGCTCAAAGTCCTTTAAGATTAGAAATGTGTAAAAGGAAGTCTTGAGGTTGGGGAGGAAGAAGGGGAGAGCAGAATTGAGGGAAAGAGGAATAGCATTTTTGTTTTAGGTTAGCTTACAGAGAAACTGAGCTTTTTAACTAGACATTAAGAAATGAACTAGTGTTTCTCAACACGTATGGCTATATAGAAGGTTTCCTTTACAAAACACTTCTGGTTTTGGGGGAAGTACCTGTCTTGACAGTCCTTCCCCAGCTGCAGCATTAAGTCAGGCCCGCTGATGAGAGGTCAGCTGGGTTGCCTCTGATGGAGGGGAAATGGAGACAATGTGGCTGGCTCCCACCACCACATTCCCCTTGACCTGCAGACTTGCAGTTCTGAGACAAGAATGTGCCTGGCCATCAGCTAGGCACCTAAGAGGCTTATTAAAATGTAAATCCCCAGACCCATCCTCAGAAACTGATTCAATAGGTCTGAGTGGGTGTAGGAAGTCACCCAGAGATTCCTATTCTGGTGGTGAAAAGATCACACCTGGAGAAATTTTGCCTTCCATCAGATAAGGAAAAGGGAGAACTCAGTAACAGTGTCCTCGGTGAGGTGGTGGAGCTTTGTCTTGACCTTCCGTGGATAGCCAGCCTGCAGACCAGCGGCCATGTAGAAGCAGGCTTAAGTTCTGTTTAGAGTGTGAGTCCTATGGTGGGAGAGCTACAGGAGGTTCTTCAGTCTTCCACAGAGGTGATTAGCAGCCTTGATGACCAATGAGATTGGGTTAGTCACTCCCTTCTCTGAATCTCAATTTTATTCATCTATAAAATGAGAATGGCAGTTCTGATATTTTGGGATTGTATTGTCCTGAAGTCATTCCTCCTTTTGTTTGTTTGTTTGTTTTGTTTGTTTGTTTCTTTTTTTCAAATACCTCTTTGCTTCCTCCTCTGCCTGGGGTCCTGAGATCTGGAGAGGATTGGGAAACCAAACTTTGCAGCTCATTTCCTCTACTAAAGAGTTTTGTTTTTTTTCTCTCCAGTGTGTGGACTCAGGGAAAGCAGATGTGAGCAGCTTTGTGGGTAGCCTTAAGCCCTCAGCCTGGGGACAGCTCTCAAGGGGTTAAAAGGCTGATTCAGAAAGTGGAGGAAAATAACAAGCTCAAACTTCAGTTCTGATTTCTTTTAGACTCTAAGCACCAGTAACTCCAGTTCTAGATGCAGAAGACAGTTACATTTTATGGGAAACTGCAAAGATGCCAAGAGGCCCAATTCAACCACCATGTTACCTGAACTTGCACAGTTCTAGATATATTCTTTTTGATTATACCCTCATTTTCTTTATTTCAGTGCAAAATGACCAAACTAAAATGGGTAGGTCATCCTTAACCATTGGCACTTTCAAATGGATCACTTTACATTTCATATTTAGTCATTTATAACCTCTTTACATAAGCTTATACATGAGAGAGAAGTATGTGAAAGGAAAATAATGTAGAAGAGTAAAAAGGACTCAGGGGCACTTTGCTCAAAATGAAGACTGTAGTTGCTAGAGACAGAGTGTGCTTTGGCTCCAAGCTTCCTTGAAGGAAAAGTGTAAATGGAAATAAGGTCACGTACAGCATGATTACTTTAATATGTTAGGGGCCATATCCTGAAAGAACTAGAAGACTTTTGAAACAATTGTTCATGGAGCACCAAACAAGCCACATGTACCTACCTGAGGGCCTGCAGGGGACCCATGGGGAGGAGGATAATAGTCCCTGTTCTCAAGGTGCTAATAGGCCTTATTGTGGAGAAAACGCTTACACACATGGATGAGCATTAGCACATTGTGAGATACGTGTATAAGCATAGAGCATACACAGCTATATGTGAAAGGTACAAATTGCTCGGAAAAGAATGACGAGAGTGCCTGGGCGTCAGAGGAGGTCCGTGAGGAAGGCTGGTCCTTCTCTGGCTCCTGTAAAGTCATCTTGGCTGATGAGGAGAGGTCTTTGAAGCTAGGAGAATTCAAAGGAGTTTCCAGCAGTTCTGATGAGACTACCCAGGCTGGAGAGAAGGGCTTTTCAGTATCACCATCCCCTGATGGGAACTTTTTATACCTCACATAAACCAAATGACAGACAAACGTTTTGTGTGCTGGCATCTCTTGCTACAGCAGAGAAGTCCTGTGAACTAGGGGTATAAGAGAGTCCAATCTACATATAATTTGTTTAGGCAATATTTATTAAGCACCTACAGTGTGCCAGGCATTGTGCTACAGGGTACATGATGACACATAGAAGAGATGTTTACCCTGTCTTTCTGCTTACATTTGTGGGACAGTCCCAGTCACCTAGAGGACAAGGGAGTCAGGTCCTCCCTTTGGTAGGCATAAGCACTGTGTGTCTGGAGAATCCAGTTACATTCCTCGTAGCCTGTCTTGAGAGTCCACTGAGTGAATATTTAAAAAAAAATTAAAAAGTGAACATACTTACATACAGAGTGAAGCAAAAGGACTTCTACAATTATAGGCTTTGTAAATTCCAAGAAAATTGAAATGGAAAAATAAGCTACTACACTTAAATACAAGCAGGAGCCAAGTACATTGTTACACTGTCTTTTAATTGTCTAGCTAACTGCACAGATTTTCTCCTCCTCTAAGTATTTGAGCAAATACACATGCAAGCATTTATTTCTCCATCGCTTACTTAAACACCCTTGTGGGTTTTATTCATATATCTATCTTTCATTAGATTATAGCATCCTCAAGAGTAGTAAGAGTGTATTTTAGTTCTAATATCTCCCATTGCTGAAAATCTTAGGAGGTGAAGTGACTTAGAGAAAGAATCACTAGGTTCCAGTCCTGGGCTTCTCATCAACTAGCTACACGACATTGATATTTCACTTCTCTGGATTCCAGTATTTCTTATCTTACAAGATTGTTGAATAGAGCAGTTCCAATAATAGTAATAGCTGCCATTGCTTGAGCTTGCACAATATGCCAACCACTTTACATATATTGTTCCTAATTATCACAAGGACCCTGAGAAAAACTAATTCCATTTTGCAAATCAGAATCCTGAGTATCAGAAAATTAAGTAACTTGGTCTAGGCCACACAATATTAAGTGACTAAGGCTGGACTGCAATAACTCTGAAGTCTTGGATCTTTCCTCTGCACCATAAAGCCTAAGGTTTTTCCATCTTGCTTGACATATCCATGGTTACATACTATCCAATGCCAGGCTCCCTCAGAATCCTGTCCCCTCTACAGACAGGAAGCAAAGGGAACAAGTCAGAATAGGAAGTTCAGGTGTTAAGTGTCAACTAGACTCTCTAAGGCTGAAGCCATCTCTCTGGACTCAGAGAGTTTGGCTTTTCCCAGATGAAGGTGAGAGCATGCCCCTCTCCCTCCCTGTCTCCTTTCCATAGGCAGGCAGGGAGTCTCATAGGAATTTCTGTCTCTAGTCAATATGCTTATCCTGGATCCTTCAGGTGATCTAAGAGCTCCCCAAACAATCTAAATCAATGTATGTGTGGATTTAGGGGAAGCTGATGGAGGTTAAAGATTATTGCTCCCTATAGACTTAAATTTTAATCAACATCTGGAGATAGAGTCATAGAACACACACACACACACACACACACACACACACACACACACACACACGACACACTCGCAGGCATACACCCAGGATGTATTCTCACAGAAGACTGTAATAAGAAATGCAGTCTTAAAACACTTTTGACTTTTTTATTTATTTTTCCTATTACAGTGACAATCTTTCCTGAACCCAAAATCAAAACAAATAGTCCAACACATGATAGCCATTCTGTCTTATGGCACATGAACAGAATTGTTTGCAATCAAGATATCCCAGAAAATGTGGACATGTGGTTATCCTAATGGGTGAGAGTCATGTTTGGTTTGTTTGTTTTTCCCTCAGTGGCCTTACTCTGCCCCTCTGTAAAGTTCAAAACCCGAGGGGGATGATCCAAGAGCAGGGTTGTTTCTTTTCCACACCATCTCTGGCCAAGGCTGTGAACACTGGGAAGATGTCAATTCTGGGAACTGGGATCTAGCCTGAGAAGTTATTTTTAGCCCTTCCTTTTGATGATATAATCAATTTGGCTGCCACGGGTTGTTTTTCTCCACTCTGGCCAAGAAGAGAGGTAGTCTTAGGAAAGGAATGGGTTCTCAGCAGGTTCCCTTGTTCCTCTAGGGTAATGTGTCACTAGCATTGGGGCCGGGGTTACCCCAGGCAGAAACAAGAAGAAAAAAGCAGCAGAGACACTGCTGCTGCTATGAGTCAGGCAGTAGGAGCCCAAAGTAAGAGACCTCAGTTGCTGGGACAGAGGGAGCTGTGGATGTAGACTGGAGAATCAATGACTTTGGAAGCCAGGCTTAGTGGCCCACTGATAGACTATAGCCCACTTCAAGCATTGTGTTTGGCAAGTTAAAAGTGTATTCAACTGCCTGAGAAATCCAGCTTCCCATTTCAACAGGGACAAGGAAAGCTCTCAGGGCATTTAGAAATGGATTTTTATGTTGGCAATGGATCCATCCAAAGATATTGAGCATTTGGATGGGCCCAGCTCTCCTTGATACTGTAGAAGCAAAAATGAAATGTAAGTCCAGGAAGCTCTGGTCCCTCTTTCAAGGAGCAACTGGATAAAGTGAAAAGAATGTGCACTTTTAAGTGAGATAAAATGGAATTCAAATTTGGAACTAATTTCATAAACTTGGCTAGTTACTTGATTTCTATGAATTTTAATTTCCACATTTACTAAGTGGGGAAAACTCCCTCATAAAGTTTTTGTGAAGTCTAAATGAGCAACATATGAAAAGGGCCTATCTACTTTGGGGAATTTAGAAGGTACTCAACAAATGTCAGTTGTATAAATGTGGGCCTTTGAAGATCTCTCTACTAAAAACCAACTGTCCCCACATCTAACATCATATTCAGTGGCAAAAGACTGAAAGCTTTTCCTGTTATCTTACAAGTTGAAGATGTTTCTTCATCTTGTACTACTTGCTTATACTTGCAAGTAGTACTTATACTACTTGCATTCAACATAGTACTAGAATTTCTAGCAAGATAAATTAAGCAAAAGTATAAAATAAAGTGCATCCAAATTGGAAAGGAAGAAGTAAAATTATCTCTGTTCACAGATATGACCTTAGATGTAGAAAATCCTAAATATTCCACACACAAAAAACAGACAAAAATAAAACAAACAAAAGAGCAACAAAAAAACCCTAGAATTATTCAATAAATTTAGCAAACTTGCTGTATAAAAAAAAATTAACACAAAAAAATCAGTTTTGCATTTCTTTACACTAACTATGAATAATCCTAAAAGGAAATTAAGAAAAATTTCATTTACTATAGCATTAAAGAGAATACTATACTTAAGGATACATTTTACAAAGAAGGCAAAAGACTTGCGCACTGAAAACTACAAAAAATTGCTGAAAGAAATTAAGAAGATACCAACAAGGAGAAAGATGTTCCATGTTAATGGACTGAAATACTTAATATTTTTAAGATTTTAATACTACCCAAAGCAATCTACAATTGCAAGGTAATCCCTATCAAAATTCTAATAATGCTTTTTGCAGAAATAGAAAAATTCATGCCAAAATTCATGTAGAGTCTTAAGAGATCCCAAATAGGCAAAATAATCTTGAAAAGGAACAAAGTTGGAGGCCTCTCGGTTCCTGATTTTAAAATGTACTATGAATCTATGGTAATAAAAACAGTGTGGTACTGGCATAAAGACACATGTATAAACTAACACAATAGAATAGAGAGCCCAGAAATAAACCCTCACAATATATGGTCAAATGCTCCCCAATGGGGCTGCCAAAACCATTCAATGGGTAAAGGATGGTCTTTTCAACACATGATGCTAGAAAAACTGGATCTCTACTTGCAAAAAAATGAAGTTAGACCCTTGCCTCATACCACATACAAAAATTAACTCAGAATGGACCAAAGAGTAAGAGCTAAAAGTATATAATTCTTGGGAAAAAAAATAGGAGGGGCATCGGGGTGGCTCAGCTGGTTAAGCGACTGCCTTTGGCTCAGGTCATGATCCTGGAGTCCTAGGATCAAGTCCATCATTGGGCTCCCTGCTCAGCAGGGAGTCTGCTTCTCCCTCTGACCCTCCCCCCTCTCATGTGCTCTCATTCTCTCTCTCTCTCAAATAAATAAATAATAAAATCTTAAAAAAAAAAACATAGGAGAAAATCTTCATGACCTTGGATATGGCAAGAGTTTCTTGGATATGTCACTGAAAGATAGGCAACAAATAAAAAAAATTAGACTACATCAAAATTAAAAGCTGTGCATCAAAGAATGCTATAAACATAGTAAAGGCAACCCACAGAATGGGAGAAAATATTTAAATATCATATATCTGATAAGGGGTTAATATCCAGAAATATACAGAATTTCTACACCTCAACAACAAAATCAGATAACCCAAGTAATAAATGAGCAAAAGATGAAGAGATATTCCTCCAAAGACATATACAAATGGCCAGTAAGTACATGAAATGATGCCCAATGTCACCAATTATTTCAGAAATGTAAATCTTTCATAATGAGATACTATCTAATATCCATTAAGGTGGTTACTATAAAAAATAATAATAAGAGTTGAAAAAGATGTAGAGAGTGGGGCACCTGGGTGGCTCTATCCATTAAGTGTCTGCCTTCAGCTCTAGTCATGATCCTGGAGTCCCGGAATTGAGCCTGGCATCAGTCTCCCTGCTCAGTGGGGAGTCTGCTTCTCCCTCTCTCCCTCCCCCTACTCATGCTCTTTCTCTTTCTCTCTTGCTCACTCTCAAATAAATAAATAAGATCTTAAAAAAAAAATGATGTGGAGAAATTGGAGCCCTTGTGGGAATGTAAAATGGTGTAGCCACTTTGGAAAACAGATATTCAATTCCTCAAAATTAAATTCCTCAAAAAATTAAAAATAGAATTACTGTCTATATAGTCCAGCAATTCCACCCCTGGGTATATATTAAAAAGAAATATATATATATATATATATGTATATATACATATATATATATATTGAAAACGGGGTCTTAAAGAATTGAATTGAAAGAATTAAATACAGGGTCTTAAAGAGATTTGTATATCTATGTCCATAGCAGCACTATTTACAGTTGCCAAAAGGTGGAAGCAACCCAAATATACATTCAACAAATTGTGGTGTGGGTGCCTGGGTGGCTCAGATGGTTAAGCATCTGCCTTCGGCTCAGGTCATGATCCTGGAGTCCTGGGATCGAGTCCCGCGTCAGGCTCCCTGCTCCTTGGGAGCCTGTTTCTCCTTCTGCCTCTCTCTCTCTGTCTCTCATGAATAAATAAATAAAATCTTTAAAAAAAAATTGTGGTGTAAACATACAATGGAATATTATTTGGTCTTAACAAGAAAGAAAGCCCTGTCACATGCTACATGCAAAATGGGTGAAACTTGAGGACATTACATTAAGTTAAATAAGCCAATCAAAAAAAAAAAAAGAAAGAAAAATATTGTATGATTCCACTTAATATGAAGACTGTAGTAGTCAAATTCATAGTTACAGAAAATAAAATGATGGTTGTCATGGGCTGGGGCAAAGGGGAAGGGGGAATTATTATTTAATAGATATAGAATCACAGTTTTGCAAGATGAAAAGGGTTCTGGAGGAGGGTGCTGATGGTTGCACAAAATTTTGAATACTTAACGTCACAATGGCACTTAAAGTCATTAAGTGTACTTAATGTACATCTCAAAGTGGCCAGAAGAGTAACATTTGTATTGCAAGTATTTAATAAAAAAAAAATTAATCCCTGTCAATCAGCAAAAACAAAAGCAATCTAAACACCAAAAACACTATGGGAGTTTGGAGAATTGAGATATTTGGGGAGGGGGGGATGAAACAGTCAGAAAGGGCTTCATGGAGGATTTGTGATTTGGGTAAGGGGTAAGGAGGTAAGGGGATATTCCAGGAAGACAGAAGAATATGAGCAAGGGAATATAAGAGAATGAACATGGCATAGGGGAGAAAAGGGGAGAAAAACAGAAGGGACCAGCCCAAATATATAAAACGGAGTAACATTTTATACACTTTACATTTCCCAAAAGTTGGGAAATAATGAAAAAATAGACTTAGGATGGGAAAGTAGAATCGTAGCATAGACAGTCTTGAGTAACCCCCAAGGTCGGTGTTGTTCAACCAGGCTCCTTGGCCTGACCCCACCCACTCTGAGTAATGACGGCCCCAAGGAAAGGTGAGATCACATGTGTGCAGAGCCTATCATAATACCAGAAAGAGAGGAGGGAGAGGGTGGCTAAGGAGAGAGTGCCAAACATAATATACTTGCCACCTAAAGCAGATTGTGTTTTAACACCCTTTTCCTCTACATAACAAAGCTATTTTTAGTAATTATAATACAATGAAATAAATATATTTCATGTATGATTTAAAAATTTGGACTCACCAAATAAAAATTATTGAATCTCTCAGATCTCAATCTTTTTACTGTTTTGAATTATAACCACAAAAATTCAAAGGAGTCATATAGAATGACAGAATTAAAGTGGCTCAAGTTATGTTTCTTCATCTTTGCAAGCACAGTACTATTATTGTTTATTTCTTATCCACTGTTCAAACACAAAACTATGTATTACTACCAACTATGTACTGGGAATAAGTCTGAATGATTCGGAACTCTTATATATTCATTCTGGAAATAAACAGCTATGTTCAGTCCACATGTGTCAGGGGCCAACTGTACGACTGGGAATTCTACAAATTAACTTCCATATGGGATGCAAAGTTTGTTAAAAGGAAAGTAATAAAAATGTGCCAATTTTAAGTTTACATATGTATTATTAAAACTGAATAGTAATTGCAATAATTATTTAGAACATAGGCCAACAAAAGAATCATTGGAGGGAGGAGCATCTTATCACTGACATTGATTAGAATTGCCAGGACATGGTGATAAGAAAATTTTGACCAACTTTTAGTCAGTGTTATTATTTTTTAAATTCTCTACCCAAAAAACCCCACAAAAAACATTATTGCCTATATCCAAGGCAGACCACTGACACTGTCCCCCAATCCCTTGGTATAACACTCAAAGGAAAATCAATTAGATGGTACAGAAGAGGAGTGAGTTAGCACCAGCAGGCAGCTTTCACCATGCAAAGCAGCTTAGTTACACCTCATACCCTTTCAATGACAGTGCGCTCCACTGGCCTTAGGAGTTTCTTACACTTGAAGTTCTCTCAATTCATTCAGCACAGTGCATAATTTCCTGGCTAATTCCTGGGCTAATAGCTACAGCAGGAAAGCACACATAGAAAATGCACCTGTTTATGCTTTGATTTCCAAAGTTAATGGTTTACTTAACTAGCAAGTTATTTCTTGGTTACAAGCCCCTAGTAGGCTGAAATTGTGTTTGGATTTCATAAATTGAATTTCACAAAACTTGCATTTTAAAACAATATGTCAGGTTCAGCACATTACTACACAAACATTTCCAATCAAGGCATAAGGAATAAGCTTTTATGTGTAAACAAAGCTGCAAACAATAAGATTTTAGATGTGAAGGGTAACTATACACACATTAGTTGTACAGGTATCTACTGAGGGCAGAAAATACAAAAGTGATTAAAATAAAGCTGTTATTTTACAGAATTCAAAATCTAGAAGAAGAGGTCATGACATGTAAGTATATATCAATTACCACCACCACCACCTCAACAACAAAACTGTAATGTACCAAAGCCTGTTCAGCACCTTTTGAAACTTTTGCATGTGCCCTATGAGAGTGCCTGCAGCTCTGCTCCATGCCTCAAGGAATCATACCAGCCAACCTATGTTTCTTGGTCTGTTCTGATGCCTCTTTCTCCCATTCCTCTGACTGATGACAGTCCTTCAGACTGATGATTAAGATAGATTATTTTTTTACTCTAATTTAACATTCAATTCAGTCTTTGAAAGCTTTCTAGTTCCATGATCTGCATGTGTGATTCTGCTTGGCCTCAAACTGGGTTCCAAGACCCCCCCATCTGGGGGCTGCATCATAAGCTCCAGTTGCTGAGGGAAATTCAGACTTTCCATTTGTAATTAGTACACTGATGGGTGAAAGTACAGTTGTAGGGCAGGGGTGGGGGTGGGGTTAAAAGAGATTGCAGTCAGGAGTGCCTGGGTGGCACAGTTGGGTAAGAGTCTGACTCAGTTTCAGCCCAGGTCGTGATCTCAGGGTCATGAGATCAAGCCCATGTTGGGCTCCATGCTCAGTAGGGAGTCTGCTTGAGATTCTCTCTCCCTCTCCCCCTTCCCCTCCTACTTGTGCTTTCTCTCTCTAAAACAAATAGATAAATCTTTAAACGAGAGAGAGAGAGAGAGAGATTGCTGTCAACTCTATGCAGGCATCATGAGTAAGTTTAATACCATCAAAATCCAGCAAGTATTTATTGAACATCTAACATGTGCCAGGCAGTGTGCTGAGCTCTGAAGATGTAGCGATAACAAAAACACAGACTAGGCTTCTAACCTTGGATATAATAGTCTTTGTAGAAGTCAAAAATTAAAGGAGCCACTATAAGTGTTTCATTACCCAAAGGGAGATATAGGCTACAATGGAGCCATAAAACAAGGGGATTTAACTTACATTGGGGATAGGGCCACATATTTCTCAAAGGAAATGCCATCTAAAGCTGAGATGTGAAGCTTGGGTAGTGTATTAGACAGATGGAAAGGATAGTAAGAGTGAAGGGAATAACAAAAGTAGAGAATATGACATACTTGACGGAAATACAGAATTCTACTATGAATAGAGATGGATATCAAGAGAAGAACAGTTTTAGATGATGCGAAAGAGATGAGCTAAAGATTGAGGTAATACTTGAACTAGGTCTTGAATGACAAATAAATTTTTGTTGGTATGAAAGAAGAGGAAGAATATTTCAGGATGAAAGAGAGCTGCATATGCAAAGGTGCATGTCCATGTAAAGCTCCATGCCATATTTTGGTAACAACAGGTGGTTTGGCATCACTGGAATGTTTAGTGAAATGAGTAAAGATGAAGCTAGATAAATAGGCAAAGATCAGATCATAAAGCATCTTGATAGACATGTTCTGAAGTTTGATCTTGCAGTGCTGGGAGAGGGAGGGATTGACAGGCTTAGGTTAGGGAAAATTTATAAATGAATCTATGCTTCAAGAAGTTGACATTGGTGGTAGTAGAAAGGACAGATTCAAACCAGTTGGAAGTCTGCTACAATATCCAGGAAAACAATGGCGAAGGTTGAAGCTATAGTTACAGTATCCATGCAGATAAAGGGACAGGAAAAATGTGAGAAAACTTTAAGGGTTAGAATTGACACAACTTAATGACTCTTTGGTTGGAAGGCATCATGAAGTGAGAAACAAGGATGATGCTCAGAAGCCAGGCTTGAATGATTGTGACCTTTCCTCAGAAAAAGCATACACTGAAACAGAAGTAGTTCAGTATGGAACATTTTTTATTTGGGCTTCTTTGGGCTATGCAACAGGCTACTGGGAGTGCTCAAGAGAAAAATCCTTCAAAAGAAAGTTATGATGAAAACCCTCAGGGAATATACAGATTAAGAAGCAAGGAAAACCAGAAAATGACTCAGAAAGGAACACTTTGCATGCAGTGAGAAGAGGAGATATTCAATCAGCTGACAGGAAGAAGGGGGGAGAAGATGACTATGGGAGATACAACACAAAAGCCAAAGGAAAAGACATTTTCATTACAGAAGGTGCGAGCTAGAGGTACAAATAAGAGATAAAATGGGATGAAGAAAGAGGAGGATTTGGAAATTAGGGAGGAGATCACAGAGATCTTTGATGGACTGGCTTCAGGTATCTCATCTGTAGAGAAAGTTAGGGGCCCACAGAACCAGGGTCCAGATAACAATGATGAAACCAATCAAATTGAAGCCTGGAATGAAGTAAAGGAAAGAAAGCTGTGGGTGGAGAGTAGGGTATTAGAGTTTCACGTTGCAAAGATGAAATTTATCAGCATGTGATCATGGGAGGGAATTGTGACAGGGCAGTTGGGAGGTCAGTCACTGAATTGAGGTCAGGAAATTACCAACACAGGCACTGTCATCATTCAAAACTGAAAGCAAATGGGGTGGAGAGTACTAGTCTTGGACAAGTGTTATCACCCTTGAATAATGTAAAGAATTAAGCCTGAAGTTTGGTGACGTGGTGAGAAGCGGGGCAGATTGTGGCTGAAAGCATGCATCCCTGGAGAAGGTTTAAGAAGCACATGTAAGGAGTGAAACTTTGCAGTGGTGGGGACTTTGTGACCAAGGTCTCAAAAGGGTGAACATGTTCTACCTAAGAGCTTGCAAGCACAGTGTTATTATCAAGGACAATGCCTAATTTTATTTTAGGAGAGATTAGAAATATCTTTAATACTTTAATTTTATAATGAAACAAAGTTCCACAAGGAACAGCAAAAGAATGATAGAGGTCAGAAGTTCAAGAATAAGCAAGACAAAGAGGAAGACAGCAAATGAGTGAACTACAGAAATTTTATCTTGGCCAAAGCCAAACAAGGCCAGGATGAGGGGATAAATAGAAACAGTTTCAATTCACACTTTCAGATGAAAATCTGTCATAAATTATTTCATTGCTGGGAGCTCATGAACTTTCCAGGTGTGGAATTTGTGGCCCAATTTCTGAAATTTCTCTTTCTCAGCCTGTGTTGAGTTGAGACACAGAGATAATTCACACATTTGCTAAGTGTTTATCCTTGCCATAAGAAGCAAGCTGGGTTTGATTATTGGCATATTGTATCCTTATGACTGTATAACGTGTGTGTCATGGACATAGTTCTGTATATCCCAGGCTCATGCTCTACCCCATAAGCATATTTCTACATCCAGTCTTAATTCATGTTAACATCTTACACAGATGTGAGTTTTCATAGTCAATTTGAATGGAAAAATTGCCATAAAAATTATAGATAGGATGAACACAGCTTCGAGATTTTTGGCCAACAGATGCGACTGAAACCACATTATCCCTTCCCTTTGTTTAACCTAAATGAAAAGATATTTTGACATTTCAGTGAGCTACTCTCATTTTATAAAAAAAAAATTAATCTTAGTATTTTTTTCCCATTCTCTCAACGTTGGGTGAGTTCCATTTCTCTTTCTGATTTCATTAGCTGCCAGAGCACAAAAAACCCTTTCATTTTCCTCTCAAACCACCCACTTGGTATCTTTTATGCTTCAGCAATCCATATACAGATCACTCCCTCAGCATGGCTGCCTCATTAAGAAATACAGAGAGAGGGACTTCGAGCCTCACCTCCCAAAGGAAGAATCAGAATAGTCACACAGCCAGTCCCCTGGGTTACCAAGGAAAATGGCTTTACTGTCCTGCCTCCACAGAGCAGCCCTCTCATAGTGGCTGAAGCATGTCCAACGTGTCAGAATCTACTTGGACTCACTGGCAAGGCCCTCAGAGAAACAGCGGGTGGGGAGCAGGGGAGAGAAAGGCAGAGTAGATAACCGGAACCTCATTATTGTCATCATTTGCAAGCTCGGCCTGCTTCATCCTTCCTTAATGGAGTATGAAATGGGAGATACACAAACCCCTGTTAATCAGCATAGCACTTGGCCTGCATGGCATCATACCCAGTACCCAGGGCCTGCATCTCAGGTCAGCGTGAGCAGCACCGATGGTCTGAATTGAAACTTGGGGCGATGATAGAGGTGAGGGAGCCCCTCCCTGGCAGAGTACCTGTGTGGAAGACTATCTTCAGGCTCTTCACAGTTATCTTAGGGATTGGATCCCATCACATTCAGAAGGGCTTTCAACCCTATTGAGGCTGTCATGATGCCTAAAATTATCACAGGATAGAGGCACTGGGGTTCCCCAGATTAAAAGCATACATGTGATCCTCTAAACCTTAGAAAGATGACATGAACATCAAATTGGATAGAATTTTATTAGTAAGATGAAAGAATTACAGTTAGGAGCTGTGGCAGGACTTTGGAGATCGTTTTATTGTTGAGGGCAGAGTCCACAATGAAACTGCCTGGATTTTGGAATGAGGCAGAAATTAGTCAAGCTCTGGTTCCCCGATTTCCTGACTATGAAAGCTTGGGCTAGTTATGTAACCTCTCTAAGCCTCTGTTTTCTCATTGGGGTAATAGAAATTATGATATATAACCCATAGAGAAGTTGTAAGGATTAGATTAAGGGAAGTAATCTATATTAAAAATATTAAAAATGTATTTTATGAAAGCCTCTTTTTTTCTTGGATTATCTCCTATTCTCTGGGAGGGTTCTGAAGGAATGAGATTTAAAATGTATATTTGTTTGGAAGATAAAGGGAGTCTGACATTAGGATAGGGACCACTCTCTGTGAGAGGAATCTAAGAGCATTTCAGGACAGGAACTGGCTGCTGTACTAAAGTGGTGGTAAATGGAAGGCAAGTAAGGAAGATTGTTAAGAACATGAGGATTACAAAGAACATCAATTAAACCACCTGGGTTTGAGTCCTGGCTTGGCAGCTTTTCAGTTGGATGGCTTAGGGTGAATTACTTATCTTCTCTCTACCTCATTTCACTCATCTGTAAAAGAAAATAATAAGAGTACCTGCCTTCTAGACAGAGTAACCAAATACTTTTATCCTTCAAACAAGGATACTTGTTAGAGTAAAAAGAGGCTCTATTGATAATTATGCTGAAACAACAGGAGTAAACCAGGACACTCTGCACAAACCTAAATACTCCATTTTGGGGGTAAAATGTATTAAGTGACCTAGGACTTGCAATATGCTTTGAGCCAAGCTTGCCATGTTGCAAGTACTCAACAAACGTTGCTATTATTTTTACTAGTGACTTTTTCTTGTCAAGTCACTGAACCTATCTAAGTCAGTTTCCTTGTTGCCAAAAGGGGATACTAGTAATACCTACTACATTGAATTATTGTTAAGGATTGGTATAATGCTTACAGAGCACTTTCCACAGAGCCTGGCATATAGTCGATACTCAAAAAAGCGTTAACTATTATAACTGGATTAAATGTTGGGGTTGAAATGAGAGAGATAGAAGGACTCTAAAACTTCTGAAATTACTCTTTCTTCAACAGCGTGGAGTTGATAATTCACAAATCTGCTAAATGGTTGTCTTTCTTATTAAAAGAAGCTCAAAGGAAAATTTAAATAAAGTAAATTTTTACTTTAGTTAATAGTGTGACTATAATATAATGAAAGGAGCACTGATTTTGAAGTAAAAAAGCTTTGTCTCTGTTCTAGATTCGTATTTACTTACTTTATGACTTTGGGCAAGTCACCTAACCTTCACAAACTGCAGTTTTCTTATGTGTAGAATAAAGACTGCAGTCGCTCAGGATTGTCATGCAGATCAGCTATATGTAATCTGTAAAATATATAAGAATGGATGAGACTATATTTGATAATGATGTCTTTTACTGTAGTCCTATCCTAGCTAATGAAGCACTTCCTAATCTTTTGTTGTTGTGCCTTCTGAAAAAATGAGGAATAAAGTAAAACATTATCTTCATCATCCACAACCCCTAAAAGATGCTTCCTGCTTGCAGTTCTCTTCCATTTGATACTGCTGGGCAGTTAATGTATTCCTGACAGATCGAGGAGCACTCTAGGCTACAGAAAATCATCCTACTGTTGTGTCTGATTACTCAGACTGCTTCCTTTGCTTGATTCCTGTTTCATTCAATCAATGCTTCTGGATCACCACCACCCCTGCCCCCAAACTTACCTTATTCGCAGACAGCCAGGTAATTCCTTCCTCTCAGCACAAACATTAGCATATCTAAAAATTCATATTTTAATTATGATTAAGTCTGGGTTAAGTATATCATAGATACTGAAAACATCATTTCCTAGTTTATACCATTAGCCAAGCTAATTCTTTCACACTTCCAAATCTTGGGTATGCATATGCATACACACACACACACACACACACACACACACACACACACACACACCAAGGACTCAGACAGCAAAATGGCCAGATGGATGTTATGGGGTTTACATAAGCAGCTTATTATTTCCCTTGTGGGGGGAAAAGAGTTTTTGATTAAAGGAAGACTGTAAACAAATTCTAAACCTCGTGTTGGCCTCTATTCTATCTCACTCTCTACCACTATGTTACTTCCTCCTCCATAGGTCAGTGTCAGGCCAACAAGGAAAAGTCCTTTGATGAGATCTTGGACTCTCTTATGTGCAAAAGGTTAGAACATTCCTGAAATTCTCTTTAATTACAAGGTGGAGATTGATCTTACTAAATAAATGAAGCTTGATCTTGGGGTTAGAATTCTTAGTAGTTCAGCTGGATGGGACTTAAGAAATAGTTATGTGAGCATGTTGTGAAGCAATTTACATTTTTAAAAAATGGGTCAATTTTTATATTGTTATATTAGAGTTTAAAAGCCTAATTTTAGGGACTTAGGTACTAATGTATCCAGACAGAAATACAGATTTTCAAAATGTTTCCAACAAGTCTGGATCTTAACTCTTATGTTTCAAATTAGCTCATCTATCAGCTGGAAAACAGGACAAGTGGTGAGTTTTCTACATCACAGGTAGGAGTCTAGAACCACAACTGTGCTGCTGGCGGTAGAACAACCTGCCCCAGCAGACCACCTTCCGAAGTGCACGCTGCTACCGAGACCATCCAAAGACTGAGAATTACCCAGTCAACCTTTCAGCACCACGGACAGCTCATCCATTCCACAGGCGTGGAGGTAGGTGGAGGACTGGAGCTTTAAACCTAAGTCTGTTTAACAGCACCTCTGCAATGAGAGGGAGGAGGAGCAAGATGGCGGAGGAGTAGGAGACCTAGATTTCGTTTGGTCTCAGGAATTCAACTGAATAGGGATCAAACCATTCTGAACACCTATGAATTCAACAGGAGATCAAAGAGGAGAGTAGCAACAACTGTCTGAACAGAGAAGCGACCACTTACTGGAAGGTAGGACGTGCGGAGAAGTGAATCCGAGGCGATATTTGGGAGGGTAGATGGTGGGGGAGGGGCCTCCGTCAGCCGCTTCTGGCAATTGACAGAGACTTGGAGCACAAAATCGGACCTTTTAGAAGTTGACTCCGCTGAGGGACGTCGCTGCAGTGGCTAAGTGGGGGGTGGGGGGTGGGGGTGGAATCCTCCCAGGACAGTGTGGTCTCAGGAACCTTGGGGTCACAGAAAGACCCGGGGTGCCTGAGTGCGCCAGAGCTCCCAGGTATCCGAGGGGGAAGCCGGCTGCAGAGACGGAGCCGAGGCGCGGGCTCTCAGCTCCGGGTTGCCATAAACTGTGATCCGCAGCCCAGTCGGGCCACTGCTCCTCCAGCAGGGACCCAACAAGTGGCAGAGCCGGGGAGACTCGCCTTCCTCCCCGGGGAGGAGTGGTGCGGAAACGCACCGCAGGAATCTGCTGGGTTTGGAGACTCCACACGGGGTCGAGTGCCAGAGATAGCAACGCTCGGTCACAGGCTGGGTGAGCACGGAGTGCGGCCGGAGACCAGGGAGACGGGAGTGACTGCTTCTCTCTGGGGGCGCGCTGAGGAGCGGGGCCCCGAGTTCTCAGCTCCTCTGGGCAGAGATTGGGAGGCCACCATTTTCGCCCTGGTCCTCCAAAGCTGTAACAGAGCTTACAGGGAACAAAAGCTCCTGAGAGCAAGCCCCAGCAGCTTGCGTAGACCGGACGGACAAGGGCAGGGCAATTCAGCCTCTGGCAAAGATATGTGGAAACCACGGCAACAGGCCCCTCCCCCAGAAGATCAGCACGAACAGCCAGCAAGCCAAGACCAAGTTTACCGATCAAGGAGAACGGGAGAACTCCAGCGCTAGGGGAATACTGCACATAGAATTTATGGCTTTTTTTCTTTACCATGATTCATTAGTTCATCAAAGTTAATTTTTTTAACTGTTTTTTTTATTTTTCTTTTTCCCTTTTTCAACCAACATCTTATCAATCCCTTTTTTAAAAAAAAAACATTTTTTATTTTTCATTTTTAGAGTCATATTTTATCCCTTCACAGTAGTTACCCTTATTTTTGGCATATATATATATATAAGTTGTTCTCTCTTTAAAATTTTGAGATACAGTTTCTTCTAACAGATCAAAATATACCCTAAATCACTAGGGTATGGCTTTGTTCTGGTATCCTGCCTGATCACATTCTCTCCCTTTTTTTTTCTTAAATCTTCTTCTTTCTTTTCTCAAACAACTTATCTTATCAATTCCTTTTATAAAATCTTTTATAATTTTCCTCTTTACAGTCATCTTCCATCCCTTCATTGTATCAACCCTTATTTTGTACATATATGTCTTTCTTCCGTTAAAATTTTAGGAGGCACTTTTTTCTAACAGACCAAAATACGCCCAAAATCTGGTGTGTGGCACTGATCTATGCACTAGCCTGATCATGTTTGATCATATTCTGCTTTTTATGTATTGTTCTATTTTTGTTTTTATCTTTTTTTTTCTTTTTTTTCTCTTTCTTTTTTCTTTCTTTCCCTTTCTTTTCCCCTGGTTTCAGGTCTTTTCTGATTTGTATACAGTATATTTGCTGGGGACGTTGTAAACCTGTTAGCATATTGTTTTCTCATTCATCTATTCTCCTCTGGACAAAATGACAAGACAAAAGAAATCACCTCAGCAAAAAGAACAAGAGGTAGTACCGTCAGCCAGGGACCTACTCAATACGGACATTAGTACGATGTCGGACCTAGAGTTCAGAATCATGACTTTAAAGATACTAGCTGGGCTTGAAAAAAGCGTGGAAGTTATTAGAGAAACCCTTTCTGGAGAAATAAAAGAACTAAAATCTAACCAAGATGAAATCAAAAAGGCTATTAATGAGGTGCAATCAAAAATGGGGGCACTAACTGCTAGGATAAATGAGAAAGAAGAGAGAATCAGTGATATAGAAGACCAAATGATGGAAAATAAAGAGGCTGAGAAAAAGAGAGAGAAACAACTACAGGATCACGAGGGCAGAATTCAAGAGATAAGTGATATGATAAGACAAAACAACAGAATACCTGGGATCCCAGAAGAAAAAGAAAGAGAGAGAGGGCAGAAGGTATATTGGAGCAAATAATAGCAGAGAACTTCCCTAATGTGAGTAAGGAAACAGGCATCAAAATCCAGGAGGCACAGAGAACCCCTCTCAAAAATCAATAATAATAGGTCAACAGCCTGACATCTAATAGTAAAACTGACGAGTCTCAGAGACAAAGAGAAAATCCTGAAAGCAGCTCGGGAGAAAAGATATGTAACCTACAATGGTAAAAATATTAGATTGGCAACAGACCTATCCACAGAGACCTGGCAGGCCAGAAAGGACGGGCAAGATATCTTCAGAGCACTAAATGAGAAAAATATGCAGCCAAGAATACTGTATCCAGATAGGCTGTCATTGAAAATAGAAGGAAAGATAAAAATATTCCAGAACAAACAAAAACTAAAGGAATTTGCAAACACGAAACCAGCCCTCCAAGAAATATTGAGGGGGTCCTCTAAGCAAAGAGAGAGCCTAAAAGCAGCATAGATCAGAAAGGAACACAGACAATATACAGTAATAGTCACCTTACGGGCAATACAATGGCACTAAATTCATACCTTTCAATAGTTACCCTGAATGTAAATGGGCTCAATGCCCCAATCAAAAGACACAGGCTATCAGATTGGATTAAAAAACAAGACCCATCAATAGGCTGTCTGCAAGAGACACATTTTAGACACAAAGACACCCCCAGATTGAAAGTGAGGGGGTGGAAAACCATTTACCGTGCTAATGCACACCAAAAGAAAGTTGGGGTGTCAATCCTTATATCAGACAAACTAGATTTTAAAACAAAGACTGTAATAAGAGATGAAGAAGGACACTATATCCTACTTAAAGGGTCTATCCACCAAGAAGATCTAACAATTGTAAATATCTATGCCCCGAACATGGGAGCAGCCAATTATATAAGGCAATTAATAACAAAAGCAAAGAAACACATTGACAACAAAACAATAATAGTGGGGGACTTTAACACCCCCCTGAGAAATGGACAGATCATCTAAGCAAAAGATCAACAAGGAAATGACTTTAAATGACACACTGGATCAAATGGACTTCACAGACATATTCAGAACATTCCATTCCAAAGCAACGGAATACACATTCTTCTCTAGTGCCCATGGAATATTCTCCAGAATTGATCACATCCTAGGTCACAAATCAGGTCTCAACTGGTACAACAAGATTGGGATTATTCCCTGCATATTTTCAAACCACAATGCTTTGAAACTAGAACTCAAACACAAGAGGAAAGTAGGAAAGAACTCAAATACCTGGAGGCTAAAGAGCATCCTACTAAAGAATGAATGGGTCAACCAGGAAATTGAAGAAGAATTTTAAAAATTCATGGAAACCAATGAAAATGAAAACACAACTGTTCAAAATCTTTGGGATACAGCAAAGGCAGTCCTGAGAGGAAAGTATACAGCAATGCAAGCCTTTCTCAAGAAGCAAGAAAGGTCTCAAATACACAACCTAACCCTACACCTAAAGGAGCTGGGGAAAGAACAGCAAATAAAGCCTAAACCCAGCAGGAGAAGAGAAATCATAAAGATCAGAGCAGAAATCAATGAAATAGAAACCAAAAGAACAGTAGACCAGATCAACAAAACTAGGAGCTGGTTCTTTGAAAGAATTAACAAGATTGATAAACCCCTGGCCAGACTTATCCAAAAGAAAAGAGAAATGACCCAAATCAACAAAATCATGAATGAAAAAGGAGAAATCCCAACCAACACCAAAGAAATACAAACAATTATAAGAACATATTATGAGCAACTCTATGCCAGCAAATTAGATAACCTGGAAGAAATGGGTGCATTCCTAGAGATGTATCAACTACCAAAATTGAACCAGGAAGAAATGGAAAACCTGAACAGACCTAGAACCACTAAGGAAATTGAAGCAGTCATCAAAAATCTCCCAACAAACAAAAGCCCAGGGCCAGATGGCTTCCCAGGGGAATTCTATCAGACATTTAAAGAAGAATTAATACCTATACTCCTGAAAGTGTTCCACAAAATAGAGATGGAAGGAAAACTTCCAAACTCATTTTATGAGGCCACCATTACCTTGATCCTAAAACCAGATAAAGACCCCATGAAAAAGAGAATTACAGACCCATATCCTTGATGACCATGGATGCAAAAATTCTCACCAAAATACTAGCCAATAGGATCCAACATTACATTAAAATGATTATTCACCATGACCAAGTGGGATTTATTCCTGCGCTGCAAGGCTGGTTCAACATCCGCAAATCAATGAACGTGATACAATACATTAACAAAAGAAAACAAGAATATGATCCTCTCAATAGATGCAGAAAAAGGATTTGACAAAATACAGCATTCTTTCCTGATCAAAACTCTTTAGAGTATAGGCATAGAGGGTACATACCTCAATATCATAAAAGCCACCTATGAAAAACCCACAGCAAATATCATGCTCAATGGGGAAAAACTGAGAGCTTTTCCCCTGAGGTCAGGAACACGGCAGGGATGTCCACTCTCACCACTGATATTCAACATAGTATTAGAAGTCCTAGCCACAGCAATCAGACAACGAAAAGAAATCAAAGGCATCCAAATTTGCAAAGAGGAAGTCAAACTCTCCCTCTTTGCAGATGATATGATACTGTATGTGGAAAACCCAAAAGATTCCACCCCAAAACTGCTAGAACTCATACAGGAATTCAGTAAAGTAGCAGGATATGAAATCAATGCACAGAAATCAGTTGCATTCCTATACACCAACAACAAGATAGAAGAGAGACAAATCAAGGAGTCGATCCCATTTACAATTGCACCCAAAACCATAAGATACCTAGGAATAAATTTAACCAAAGAGGCAAAGAATCTGTACTCAGAAAACTATAAAAGACTCATGAAGAAATGGAGGAAGAGACAAAGAATTGGAAAAACTTTCCATGCTCATGGATTGGGAGAACGAACATTGTGAAGATGTCAATGCCACCTAGAGCAATCTACACATTCAATGCAATCCCCATCAAAATACCATCCACTTTTTTCAAAGAAATGGAACAAATAATCCTAAAATTTGTATGGAACCAGAAGAGACCCCGAATAGCCAGAAGAATATTGATAAAGAAAAGCAAAGCTGGCGGCATCACAATTCCGGACTGCCAGCTCTATTACAAAGCTGTCATCATCAAGACAGTATGGTACTGGTACAAAAACAGACACATAGATCAATGGAACAGAATCGATAGCCCAGAAATGGACCCTCAACTCTATGGTCAACTAATCTTTGACAAAACAGGAAAGAATGTCCAATGGAAAAAAGACAGTCTCTTCAACAAATGGTGTTGGGAAAATTGGACAGCCACATGCAGAAGAATGAAACTGGAACATTTCCTTACACCACACACAAAAACAGACTCCAAATGGTTGAAAGACCTAAACGTGAGACAGGAGTCCATCAAAATCCTAAAGGAGAACCCAGGTAGCAACCTCTTCGACCTGAGCCGCAGGAACTTCTTCCTAGAAACATTGCCAAAGGCAAGGGAAGCAAGGGCAAAAATGAACTATTGGGATTTCATCAAGATAAAAAGCTTTTGCACAGCAAAAGAAACAGTCCACAAAACCAAAAGACAACCAACAGAATGGGAGAAGATATTTGCAAATGACATATCAGATAAAGGGCTAGTATCCAAAATCTAGAAAGAACTTTCCAAACTCAACACCCAAAGAACAGATAATCCAATCAAGAAATGGTCAGAAAACATGAACAGACATCTTTCCAAAGAAGACATCCAAATGGCCAACAGACACATGAAAAAGTGCTCAACATCGCTCGGCATCAGGGAAATCCAAATCAAAACCTCAATGAGATACCACCTCACACCAGTCAGAATGGCTAAAATTAACAAGTCAGGAAACGACAGATGTTGGCGGGGATGCAGAGAAAGAGGAGCCCTCCTACACTGTTGGTGGGAATGCAAGCTGGTGCAACCCCTCTGGAAAACTGTATGGGGGTTCCTCAAACAGTTGAAAATAGAGCTACCATACGATCCAGGAATTGCACTACTGGGTATTTACCACAAAGATACAAATGTAGGGAAACGAAGGGGTACGTGCACCCCGATGTTTATAGCAGCAATGTCCACAAGAGCCAAACTGGAAAGACCGAAGATGTCCATCGACAGATGAATGGAGAAAGAAGCTGTGGTATATATACACAATGGAATATTATGCAGCCATCAAAAAGAATGAGATCTTGCTATTTGCAACGACGTGGATGGAACTGGACGGTGTTATGCTGAGTGAGATAAGTCAATCAGAGAAAGACATGTATCATATGACCTCACTGATATGAGGAATTCTTAATCTCAGGAAACAAACTGAGGGTTGCTGGAGTGGCGGGGGGTGGGGGGGGGGGGGTGGCTTGGTGATAGACATTGGGTAGGGTATGTGCTATGGTGAGTGCTGTGAATTGTGCAAGACTGTTGAATCACAGATCTGTACTTCTGAAACAAATAATGCATCATATTTTAAGAAAAAAGAAAAAGAGGAAGATAGCAGGAGAGGAAGAATGTAGGGGAGTAAGTCAGAGGGGGAGACGAATCATGAGAGACGATGGACTCTGAAAAACAAACTGAGGGTTCTAGAGAGGAGGAGGGTAGGAGGATGGTTTAGCCTGGTGATGGGTATTAAAGAGGGCACGTTCTGCGTGGAGCCCTGGGTGTTATACACAAACAATGAATCATGGAACACTACATCCAAAACTAATGATGTAATATATGGTTATTAACATAACAATAAAAAAATAAAAAAAAACAGTACCTCTGCAATGAAGAACCTCTACAAAAATGATGAGAAGAGGCAGAAACCAAGGCTCTTAGCATACATAGGAAGCGGATCCACTAGGGTTATGGAATTTGCTTAGTCACTTAGTTAAATCATAGAGGATTTGAAATCCCACATACATCTTCCCCATTGAATAGGCTGTAAAAAATCACTAAGCGAGGAAAACAGGAGGGGGAATTCTAAAGGTCCAGTTTTACCCAAATGTAAAGGCAAGTGCCTTTCCAGAAACTGGGAGGAAAATGAGGATTTAGCACCAAACTTAGGCAGAACTTCAGTTAGACACTAGCTTTCCATTATAATATGGGGAGTATAAATATATCATTAAAAGCATTTACTTATGGAGGAAAAGGCACTTGCAATGCTTTATAATAATTAATTGGGGGAATTTATGGAATAAGCCTTGCATATTATGTTAATATCTCTCTTAGACACATGTGTGCGTGCACATGCTTACACAAACACGCATTCTCACTCTCCATGAAGTCACACAGTCACCTCAGGATCCTTTTCCTAGTGTCTCTCTCAGAGGTCCTCCTGATCCTTCCTTTCCTTCTCTCTTTCCCACCCTACTTTGGTCCCAGCTCAGCTTCCTAACTCAAAGGACCTCTCAAATGCACAGGAAAAATTATGAAATAAGCTGAAAGCACATGGACTTTGATAAGAACTCCAAGGCAACATTACTGAGATGGTATGACCAAGAAGTCATCTGTGGAGCTCAACATGGCAGACATTTATTGACATAGAAAGAAAGATTTGTTAAAACAACTGAATGCTGGTTCTGTATCAACAAGTGTCCTAGGCTCTGAGAATATATCTGTGACCAAGACAGAAAAGAATCAATCCTGCCATCATGGAACTTCCATCTTCATGGTAGAGGCAGATAATAAACAAACCAGCAGAAAATATAATACACTCTCAAAACTAATCACTTTCATTAAAAAATATTACCTGAAATAATGAAATGGAGTTACCAGGTTTAGGGGTATATGGATAGAATACTTTGAATAGAAAGGCCAGGGAGCCTTAAGGAGGTGACATTTGAGCTGAAACAGATAGCTTCATACCAATGACAACCTTAGATATTAAAAGCAGATGGATTTTATCCATATTCCTGAGAAACTTTGTCATCTTGTCACCTTCTAGGCAAGGAAAAAGTTCTTTTATCATACAAATGAAAACAAATATCCCCTGTGCCTAATGAGGACAGTATGTTTATTAAGGTAAAGACAGACTGATGTATAGATAAATCCCAAGATTTCAGTGATTTGAGACAATAGACGTTTATTTCTTATTCACCTAAAGTCCAATCCAAGGCTAGAAGCAATTGGGATCAGGGTAGTCCAAGGGCAGTTGGGGCATTCACATGGCAGAAGGATAAGGGAAAGCATGGAGCATCACAAGGTAAGTATTGTAAAGGCCAGGCATATTTTGTCATATTCCATGAGCTGGGATTCAGTAAAATCACCATACCTGATAGCAAAGAAGGCTGGGAGAGATGGTTTAGCTGTGTGCTTAACGAATACTTAAATGGACACCTGCCTAGTCTTTGCCCCTATGAGGCAGAAGGAAAAATTACTTTGAAAGAGCATCTAGATTGCTGAAGGGAGAAATGACTAGGCCAAAAGTGCAATGAATATGCACTCTAAGGGATGAAGAGCAAATGAATCTTTCAAATAATAGCAACCATAGCAACAACAATAATAATAATATTATAATGCTTTAACAAACGATTAACTCATTTGACCTTCATAAACTGATATGCTTGTTACATAGGTAGGGCAAATGCATCATTTTATTTTAGAAAACAGTGAACTAAGAGCCAAACAATTTTTTAAAACTGAAAGAATTTAGCATATTGTTTAACCTAAATCCACCATTTCATAGTTGAGAAAATTATTATTTATTTTTTTAAGATTTTATTTATTTATTCATGAAAGACAGAGACAGAGACATAGAGAGGCAGACGAAGAGGGAGAAACACGTTCCCCACAGAGCAGGGAGCCTGATTCAGGACTCAATCTCAGAACCCAGGGATCACAACCTGAGCTGAAGGCAGACACTTAACCAACTGAGCCACCCAGGCGCCCTGAGAAAATTATCATTTAAAGTGGTGATGAAGTTTACCCCAGGGGTATGGAATTAGCCATTGGCCAAACTAGTGCTTCAGTGGAGGTTTTGTCATTTATAAATCAATGATTTGTCTTTGTTTCTTTTCCCTTTAGAAGGGTGGGTTTTGAGATCTAAGACAGATATTAGTCACAAGAGGTGCTAATGGAAAGGAAAGACTTGTAAAAGATGCAGATTCCTGGGCCTCACACCCAGAAACTCTGAGTCCATAGGTGTGGAGTGAGGCCTATGGCTGTGCAGGTAGCCTGAGGGGTCACCCTTGGGGAACACTGCTTTGGTCATTGTCATAGACTTTCCTAGGAAACCCTTGAATCTGCTGTTGGAGACTGGATGTACACAACATAGACAAAAATACAGTTCATACAAACAAAAAAAATGAAATATAAGAACTTAAACCATTAAAACCAAGAAAAATGGGGATAC
The DNA here is from genome assembly GCF_003265705.2 of Callorhinus ursinus. Taxonomy (NCBI): domain Eukaryota; kingdom Metazoa; phylum Chordata; class Mammalia; order Carnivora; family Otariidae; genus Callorhinus; species Callorhinus ursinus. Next base: position 160,901,923 of record NW_027397066.1, read on the forward strand.
AATCTGATTTCTAAATATGAAAGAACTTTCTGTTTTTACTTTATGGTTTAAGTTTTATTTTGGAACATCAACCCTGTGAGAAATACGTGTCTTAATAGGACTTGATTTCCATATGGGTATTTTCTCCAAAGAAGCAAACAAAAGCATGAGACTGCTTGATTTTCAAATGTGACTTGTTTGCCCCAGAAACGGTCTACTTGATACAAGGGTGTCCTAGAAATCCTAAATCTATAGATCATAGTTTCCATTGCTGGTGAGTGATTCTAAAGATTCAAAATCAGGAGAAGCAGTATTACCTGAGCCCACCTTGCTCACACTTTGGATGATATTTGACCCCTTCCTGAATGGAGATGAGAAAGGACACAGCCTCCTGTTCACAGGAGTGAGCACAGTGCTGACATATTTAACACCTGCAGAGAGGATGAAAGAACTTTCTAAATTAAAGATATGGAATATATAACCAGGTAAAACATAGTTGTGATTGCAAAACTATTAAAAATTGTATAAATCAACAATAATATCAGTGAATTTTCTTAATGTTAAGTTCTTTTTTTTTAATTTTCTGAACTTTATTACTGATTAGAATTATCACTGGTTCTTTGTCTAAAAAATAAAAACTATAGAAAAGCACAAAGAGGAATTAAAACCTCCTAAAATACAAATACTATGAGACAATATAAATCTTTTAACATACAGCTTTCTGGTCTTCTGCATTCATACACACAAACATATATGTATATGCATATGTACATACATATTACAAAATTGGGTGTGTTGTTAATATTATATTTATTGATCAAAAGTAACAACAGAATATATAAAATGCAGAAATATAGATTTAACAGTAATAATCAAGAATAACATATCAAAGTATAATAAAAAATGGGAAAATAGAATATAGAAAAAGGAAATAAATTGTGCTAATTTCTAAAGCAGGAGTCAAGACATATGTTGCATTTTTTACACTGACAACTAGGGAGAAAAGACCAAATACACTGCTTATGTTACCATTTTAAATGTTTTTAAAACTGCAGGTCATAAGCAATCAGTGACTTAAAAAATCAATTTATTAGGGGCACCTGGGTAGATCAGTCAGTTAAGCATCTGCTTTCGGCTCAGGTCATGATCTCAGGGTCCTGGGATCAAGCCCTGTGTTGGGGGGAGCCTGCTTCTCCCTCTCCCTCTGCTGCTCCCCCTGCTTGTGCTCTCTCTCTGTCAAATAAATAAATAAAATCTTTAAAAAATCAATTTAGTAGATTGTACCCCATCATTTTTCAGAATAGAATAGAATAGGCTGCACTATGTATAAAATAAAATATTATTCAGCCCTAAAAATTAAGGAAATCCTTCCCCTTGCAACAATGTGGATGGACCTGGAACACATTATACTAAGTGAAGTAAGTCAGTCACAGGACAAATACTGCACGATTTCCCTTCTATGAGGTATCTAAAATAGACTCATAGAAGCAGAGAAAACAATCATGATCACCAAGGGCTGGGTGGTGAAAGAAATGGGGAGCTGTTATTCAGTGGGTATAAAGTTTCAGTTACACAGATGAGTAAGTTCTAGAGATTGGCTGTACAACATAATGCCAATAGTAAATAATACAGTACTGGGCAATTCCAAATTTGTTAAGAGGTTAGATCTCACATTAAGTGTTCTTAGCACAAAACAACAAAGAAAACAAAGGGAAACTCTGAGAGGTGTCAGACATGTCTATTACCTTGATTTTGGCAATGGTGTCACAGGTGTTTGCATATGTCTAAACTCATTAAATTGTACACAGTAAATATGTTCAGTTCTTTGTACATCAATTATACCTTAACAAAGATGTTTTTAAAAGAAAATATTAGAGCACATATATCTAATAGCAAAGTAGATTCCATTTCATTGAACATTTTTCATTTTATGCCTACACACACACACCTGCTGAATCACAAGTTCATCACTAGTAGAATCACTAGTTCACACTAGTAGAATGACAACAAGATATATAAACATAGCTTCACTGGAGGTAATAAAGAAAAAGAGCAAAGTTCCTTCACAGGTTTCCACTTCTTTGCTCAGTGTGTAATGTTCGTCTTCCTCAGAGTTTATCCTAGGCCTTCTTTACTTCTTCATTCTTTTTCTTCTAGGCAACCTCATAGTTTCAATTGTCTTCTAGCCATGTTTGGTGACAATGCCCAGAACTCTCTCCTAGGCTGTAGACCCACAAATATCCAACTGCTTTCTGTGTATTTCACTTGCTTCTCATGTAAACAAAACTCAATGTATCTCCTCTCAAGAACTTACTCTTCTAATGCTCTTTCACTCACTGCACTTCAGCCACCATCTACTTAACCAAAATGAAACCTGGGAATCATACTGACTCTCCACCTTTTCTTAGCCTATCCTGTCTGAGGTTGGGTTCCCCAAAAGTGGAGCCTGAGAGGTGGGTTCTTTTGCAAGTCATTGATTGGAGAGAGTACTCCCAGGAAAAGGGAGTGAGGGAAGAAGGAGCTAAGCAAGGATGTGTCCTCATTTGGAGACCAGGTTCACCCTGGTCACACAGGGAGCTCTGGAACAGAAAGCACTGCAGTGCTGACCCTGCCTTGAAGCCAAGAGGCCAGCCTTTTTCATCCTCAAATCAGTCACTGCTACAAGCTGCCTTGATAAGACAGTTCCTGTTCAGATAGAGTCAATACTCAAGGTGTCTCTGTGAGGACTTAGCAGCCAATACTCATAGCAGCTAGGGTATGGATTCATCTGCTGCAGTGTGGATGGGATGGTAAAAGGGGTCTGGACAAGGTATTAACAGTAAACACAATGCCTGCCATATCCAATTAATCTTTAAAGACTATTGATTTGCGGCACCTGGGTGGCTCAGTCATTAAGCATCTGCCTTCGGCTCAGGTCATGATGCCAGGGTCCTGGGATCAAGCCTCTCATTGGGCTCCCTGCTCGGCGGAAAGCCTGCTTCTCCCTCTCCCACTCCCTCTGCTTGTGTTCCCCCTCTCGCTGTGTCTCTGTCAAATAAATAAACAAAATCTTTAAAAAAAATAAAGACCATTGATTTATCCCCCAAATATGATTTTAATCTATCTACTTCTTTCCAACTCCAATATCATATGAAGTGCTTTCCCATCTCTGCTCTTTTGCTTGATATATTTCCTCTGTTATGAATGCTTTTGTCTACATGTGAATGCTTGGAATTTTGATTCAAAGTTTAAATGTCAACTCATTTCTGTTGGTTATGCTGATTCATCTGTCCTTGTCCTTCAGAAATAGCCCCTCATTTGTGTTCCCATTGTACTTTATATATTCACCGATTGTAGGAATTAGACTCAACACAAATAACTACAGTATAATGACTGGTTTTCCCTTTAGATGATGAAGTAGCATCTCCTTACATCAGGGATTATGTCATAATCATTTCTGTATCCGTGGTGCAGAATATAGTCCCTGACATAGAACAAGTACTCAATGTACCTGCATGTAACTCTACAGTGTATGTGATAAGTAATGGGCACGGAAGCTGAATTGGAGGCCTTTGTCAATGGAAATCCTGAATTGGGTAGAGAAGAAATCTAGGTACTGATACACCACTTTTTCCCACACTCTCCCCAAATGCTACCCATTGTTAAATGCAAGATGATCTGGTCTATCCTCCAACTATCCTATCTCTCATTGATCTGACCTCTTAGAAAATTTCACAATGATACCACCCTATGTTACATAAAAAAAGGTGCTACTGTCTTATAGAAAGTTCTAATTACTTTATATGTGACTCCTTGAAAGCTAGGGTCTTAACTTTTAACTCTAGGTACTGTATTGTGTGCAGTGCTAAATACCAAGGGCTCAAGGAATTCTTTCTGAATTGATTATGGCAGGAAATACGTGGATGTGAAAGCTGTGGTATTTGGAAGAATCAGTCAAAGCAAGAGATAGTTTACACAGAAGACAGCTCATCAGCATCAATTACTATCTTCTGGCTGTGACAGGCCTGCATTCAATACTGCTGACTGTGAACTCCCGAAGCCACCTGATCTAGGACAGGAGTTATACCTGGTTTCCTTGTTGAATAACATAGCTGCCTACCACAGGAAGTGCTGCTTTGGCCACATGGTCCTTGTTCAAACTTAGGACACAGGGCAATCTTTCCATAGGTTAAAAGAGAGAGAGAAAGAAAAAAAAAAAAAAGATAATCCAGTAAACTTGGAAACAGCACTGCTCCCTGGAATCCAAATTGATTTTTTCTCTCTCTCATCTGAGTCTGCATGCTTCAGGGCCAGCATGCAGACTGGGATCAATAAGACATGAGTCCTCTATTAAAGACAACATAAAACATATATTTTTGAAGTGGGGTGGGAGAGTGAGAGTCTGGTGCTTGTAGGATTGAGAGACTGATGGAGTCTGTAGTATGAAGACACTAAAAGCAGATCCTTTTCTAGCATCTCACCCATATCCTCCCTCCATTCCATGATTCACATGGTCCATTGCTCAGAGAGATTCAGCATTTACCCAGTGGTCTAATGGCTAAATCTGAACTGGCCTGTTACAGAAGGTGAAGATGCATCAAGGTTTTTGTTTTGTTTTGTTTTGTCTTTTCTTTCTTTCTAGCATCCATATACTGCTGTTGAGTTTTGGCTTCCTTGTCTGTAAAATGAGGGTAATGGTACCTAATTCTAGAAAACAAGTGCATGGTAAGTTTCATGAGCATAGTCAGTGTTTAATACATATTAATGTCTCTTTTCTTTTCTCCTACTCTCATTAGAATTTCAGCCCTGGTTGCATGTGTTTACATGGGACTCTCTACTTCTCTCATCCTAAGTTCAACCTCGATTTGGATTGTTTCAACGTATTTTGGACTATTTTGACTTTGCCTGCTTTGGAATCATATAGCATTTAGAGTTATAAACAGCACTCAGCATATGATATTGGTCCTTGTTTATTATACTCCTGTTACTGCATGTATATAACTTTGACCTCCCCAGGTCAAGTCCAGGAGCACCCTCAGTTGGCAGGTACAGTCCACTAGGGGACGTAAGCTCCATGAGTATGTGGACCAGGCTAGTATCCTCAGCACTGAGAGCTGTGTCCAAGAAATATTTGTTGAATGAATAAATGGCAAAGGAATCTCTCTCTATTTCAATGTTTGAGTGTGGAGAATATCATTTATTTTTATTTATTTATTTTTATTTATTTATTTTTTTAATTTATTTGACACAGAGAGAGAGAGAACACAAGCAAGGGGAGCAGCAGAGTTAGAGGGAGAAACATACTCCCTTCTGAGCAAGGAGCCCAATACGGGACTCCAACCCAGAATTCTGGGATCATGACCTGAGCTGAAGGCAGACGCTTAACTGGCTGAGCCACCCAGGCATCCCAGAGAATATCATTCAGAATTCGGGAATATTTAATAGCCTTTGCAGAACAAAAATGTGAAATAAGTTTTGTTGTATAAAAAAAAAAATCATATCCAGGATAACTAGCTTTGTTCTGGGCACTTGGGAAACTTTAAAGCTCTATACACATGTAAAGTAGCATCATTATTTCTAATTATTTGTATTTTCAATAGTCATGAATTGAATTTAATCTGATTTTGTTGTAAACAACCATACCACAGGAGAGAACACACTGGACTAAGAGACATGGGACCAAAGTTTGAGACCCATCTTGGTTCCTCCCTATCCATGTGACTTCCCCTGTCTTGGTTTATTTCCTTATCTGTAAAATACTGGTATCTAATATTTGTTTGGTATCTAATATCCAGTTTGAAAGCTAAATTCAACTTGTCCACATGACTCAGACTGAAATCTTTGCAGTTTTCCATTCTTCCTCTTTGGATGTCATATATAAGAGTAATGATCTAATTGCTATGAGAAATTTGTCACCAGATAACAATGTAAGATCAAGATGTAAAGCATGGCATTCTTAACACCTAGTAGTACCCAAATTACTGGATTTGTAAAAGATCCATCCAGTTAAGTTCTACTGAAGTTATGGTCTCAAATCTCTACCTGTTCAGTTTTTATATCACAAAATTAGAGTGTTCGTGGTAACCATAGAAACGTCTAAAGAAACCCCTTCATTTTATAGATAGGACATGGCAGACACAAGAAATGACAAATGAGTTGTCCAATGTCACAACATTGGTTATAAAGCCAGAATTTGGACCCATTTCCTTAGTTTGAAGCCAACGCCAATGCCCTTTCCATCATGCCATACCCCTTTCTTATATGAGTATGTGTGTGCCCAAAAGTCTATGCTTACTATGAGCCTATAGAAATTTATCACCGTATTACATGAATACTATGCATTTCTTCTGTTTGTCTATTTCCAATTGAAAGTAGCCATGTCCATTGAAAAGCTTTGGGGAAAGAAAACATAAAAAATAGAATAAAAAAATATAGAAACCATCCATTGTACCAGCATCCAAACCTAATTACCATTAACAAGTTGGAGGGTCCTTTCACATCTTTTTTTCTAATATGCATATTTGTACATAGTCATATGAATACTAGATATGTATTATACATCTTGCTGTTATTTAAATTATGTCACCAGTTTTTCACATTTTTCTGTTCTACTCTTTATAAATACCATTTTAATTGCTACATATTCTGTTAAATGGATTTACCAGTATATAGAGATATTCTTTACTTGTTGAGCATATAGGTTTTTTACAGTTTTAAAATACATATAAGTAACACTGTAGTGAACATCTTTGTATGTGTGTATTTTTGATGTTTTAAGTATTTCTTTAGCATAAATGATAAGAAGTGAAATTGTTAGTTTAAAGGGTACCAATTAATACCAATTAACATTTTAAGGTTCTTGATAACCTTCAGTTAAATTGCTTTACAAGAGGGTTTGTGTCATTTCCACTGCCACCTATAATGTATTATAGTGATGCTGTTTTAAAAAAAAAATGTATATATCCAATATAGGACAAAGAACTTTATGTATGTAATGAAAACATGCACAGACTTTAATAGAGTAGAAAATGTCCAACCTCAGGAAACAATTGCTGATGACACATTTCGGGGACCACAAAGTGGAATGTATAAGTAACAAAGCAGAAAAATATTTTATAAGCACAATTTGAAAGGCTTTTCCTATATTGCTTTCTCTACAGATAGAAATATATAAAGCTCTTGAACTCTTCTTTCTTTTTTTTTTTAAGATTTTATTTATTTATTTGACAGAGAGAGACACAGCACGAGAGGGAACAAAAGCAGGGGGAGTGGGAGAGGGAGAAGCAGGCTTCCCGTGGAGCAGGGACCCCAACATGGGCTCCATCCCAGGACCCTGGGATCATGACCTGAGCGGAAGGCAGATGCTTAACGACTGAGCCACCCAGGTGCCCCGCTATTGAACTTTTTTAAAGATTTTTTTCTTTTCAGTCACAGAACAAATGAATTGAAAAGGCACTTAGATAAAACATCAGTGGAGAAGGCAGTAGTAATTTGTCAGATAGAATGCAATTTGAGGGGATGGGGAAACCTTGTATTTCCAATAATTTGTACTGACCAACAAGCAGCAACTTTTAGGACCCCTGCTCCTCCCCCCCCGCCCCACTTTTAGGAAAGCTCCGCAGGAAATGAGTGGATATGTCAGTAAGCCTGCCACAGACTTCCTCTCTCCACCAACATCTGTGCTGCTCATGCTTCCAGGCAGCACTGCACTCTCCCTGACCTCCACAGCTCTCCTGACGGTGAGCGGTACCAAGTCCTGTTGGTACTGACACAGACTGCCCCACGAGCCTGTACTGGAGTCCATGCTGGAGGACAGGAAGGACATCACAACGTCAGAAGCCTACCCTAAGTCCTCTAGATGGGGCTCAGTCCAACTGTATCTACCTACTGAGAGGGGAGAGGACACAGGAGTGCTTCTACTTCTTTGCACATGGATACTTGGTTTCTCTTCAAAACGCATAAATCTTTCGCCTTTTACTTCTTTGCACATGGATTGAAAATGAAGGACAGTAAGTATTTACCCAAATCATGCCATCAATATACACATTTCTAATTTGGCCCTTGCCTCTATTGTATATTTTGTGTAGATATAATACCTTGATTCAGCAAATACGTGGCATGCAAATTTTTTCTTTATTATATGAAATCTTCAGTTGACAGTTGGTAGAAGACACTGGTACTTTCAAAGGATATGAAATGTAGGAAGTGCAGAATAATTTATATATTTTATTATTATTATTATACAATGCTAATATATTATTATTTGAAAAAATAATAATATATTTTATCTATGGATGCATAAATTAAAGAACTCTTATCTCAAGTCCAAGTTCAGGTTCAACACAGAAAAGTTGTGCCAGGTGCCAGACACTAAAGAAAGCCCATGGAGATCCTAGCTCTTTAGAAAACAAGCATTGAAAGGAGTCCAGAATCTAACCTTGATACTGACCCTTTGGTCCATAGAATCACATATCTCTCACATGTGGGAGGGAATAACATACAGCCTTCCAAGGAGGAGGAGGCCTTTCCTCCCGAGCTACAGCTAACATATTTCTCACTCTGGGGTGCCAAGGCTGACATTTCACCCAGCTCAAAGTGCTCTGCAAACTCTAGTGAGAAGTCCTCTTCTCTGCTGGCACTCAGAGGAGGCATGGGGATTTGTTAATAAGTGGTATCCAGGGGTTGACACAAGGTCAGGGGAACACGGGCATTGTTATCTGGGGGCATCAGATGCTGATGAGCGGCTTCTGACTTCTCCCAAGAGGCCATTCACCTCAGTCTATATTCCCAAGAAATGTCCTGAGCAGCCCTCTCAGTAGCCCATGATCTCTAACTTGTAAGAGATTCCCCAGGTCACCATGTGGACTCTGTCTTCAGGTCAGCCTGGGCTCTAATTGGCCCTGACTTCTACTTGCTCCTGTGTTCTTTGCTAGCAGCTAAGCTGCATTCGCAAGGGGAAGGAAATCTTCCTGATCTTTGAAAACATTAAAGGAAAAAAGAAATCAAAGGACTCACATCTGAGCTATTGCTCAGGGCCAAGTATTCCACTGATCTAACAGAAGGGGGACAGGTACACACCCATGCTGAAGAAAGAGAGCTCTGGGGAGAGGCTCCATAGATCCCACAGCTGGAACAAGTGCTTTTATTTTTTTTAATATTTTATTTATTTATTTGAGAGAGAGAAAGAGAATGAGCAGTGGGTTGGGGCAGAGGGGGAGAGAGAAACAGACTCTGTGCTGAGCAGGAAGCCTGACTCGGGGCTTGATCCCAGGACCCAGAGATCAGGACCTGAGCTGAAGGCAGATGCTTAACTGAATGAGCCACCCAGGTGCCCCTGAAACAAGTGCTTAAAAGGAGGAAGAGAGTTGTAGACAAGTACTAAGGACAACAACTTGCATGTGGAGGAAATACTTATAGATCACAAACCATTTCTTTATACATCAGTTCATTCCATAATCACAACCAAGTAAGGTGTTTTGCTTACTGTACCATGTGTCTAAAGCCTTCCCTTCTTGATTACAACTTCTGCTAAAAAAGGACAGTGCTCTTTCCAGCCACAATTTTCCATTCTGATAACTGAAATAGCCTCCAACCTTTTCCACGCTCTACTCCAAGAGAACACCCCAGACTGCACTTTAGCAAAAGTCATCTTTATGTCTAATCCAGCCATGATTTTGTCAAAGAGATTAAGCCTAGAAAACATACCAGTTACCCCAGTCCCAGTCTTTCTTTGCCCCACATTTAGTACATGTTTTTTTCAATTTCTGCTTGTGAGGTCTAGAAAGGACTCAAGCTCTCCCAAGCTGAGGGTGCTATCCAGCTTTCCAAAGACCTTGCTTTCCCAAAGACCACGCTGCTTTCCTTGGCACTTGACACCACTCTGGTGGCCATAGTCCTTGCCCTCAGGGCTCCCCAAAACTAACTTGCCTCACTGGCTCAAAGCTGGGTTACATTATGCTTCTATGTATCACCTGTCAGATAAAACATACCCCTGCAGGGATTATCCCTACTCAGGGCTACAGCCAAGCTCCCATTCTCTCACTTATCTGTAGGTCTGGACACATTGTAATAGGATAAGAAAATATTAGAGGGCACCTGGGTGGCTCAGTTGGTTAAACGGCTGCCTTCGGCTCAGGTCATGATCCTGGAGTCCCAAGATTGAGTCCCACGTCGGGCTCCCTGCTCAGCAGGGAGTCTGCTTCTCCCTCTGACCCTCTTCCCTCTGGTGCTCTCTATCTCTCATTCTCTCTCTCTCAAATAAATAAATAAAATCTTTAAAAAAAAAGAAAATATTAGAGTGTCTCTAGTCATGTTTCTAACGCAGGCTGAAGAGAAATGTAGGCAATTCTCCATTGCCATCACATCCCACTGCCCTTGGCTCTTGTAGACTGGAGGCGTAACCTTGGGCAGAACACAAATGGACTCATACACGTGGCTCAACAAAGAGTTGGTGGTGGACTGTTGGTAGCCCAGAGCACTGAACTCATCTTGCATCTGAAATGAAATGAATGAGGGTCACCCAAGATCAGCACTATTCTGGCAGCACAATCTCTTCTTGTTCTGTGAAAGAAATACCACCCTGGCTAGTAGGAACAATGTGCACAGTAGACTTTCCTCCTGAGACTGAGATCCAGTACATATATATATATATATATATATATATATATATATATATATAAAAGGGTAAGAGGGGCCTTATATATATGTATGTCTGTGTGTGTGTGTGTGTGTGTGTGTGTCCACGTGTACTAATGTTGGGGGAGGGTGTAAAGGATTAGAGAGTGCTACAAAGCATGGAAACAGGAACCAAGACCATGTGTGAGACCCCTGTCTGGGCTCTCTAGTCTCTGCTTGGACTGCACTGCCAGACCCTTAGAAAATTCAAGGAATGCCTTCCAAAGTGTGGGGTCCTCTGGGGTACAGGTCTCAGGCAATAGCCCTTCTTACCCAGGTCTGAGGGCAGTGCTGTTTGAGCAGGACTTTCTGCATTTAACTTTTGCCTCTCCAAGCCTTGTCTTCATTGTAACATATTAAGCTTGTTGCTGGCCCTAGAGTAGACACCGAACGTATTTTTTTTTTCAAGTTGGATAGAATCCTGAGTCTTAGAAATATTGTAAAAAGCAATAAAAACCAAATTGGGTCCACATGACCACAGCGGGCCCTGATTGAAATCTCATTAATACTCTTTGTACTAATCCTCAAGAATTAACAAATACAATTCTATCCTGCTATGAAATACTCCCCACCTCTAGGGCTCAAGTAAAGGCTCAGAAAGAAGAGCCAAAGAAGCCTAGTTAAATGTATCTTTGAATCCAAGCATTGGGAAGCATCTTTAATAAGCCCTCTTAGGCTTAATGGAGCTTTCTGATAATTCCTTATTCCGAACTCCCCTATATGCCTTACCATTTACTTCTTATAATTCCCTCTAGTAGATAATCAGGGTATCACATTCAAAGTCACTTAAGTTTGAATAAGGTTTTCCAGTGCCCTTTGAGTGCTTAAATGTTTCATATCTGCTATGCCTGTCCTTTCGGAGAGCTCACTGCCACAGCACTGGTTGGCAAAGACTTGAATGCAGAGAAGCTCATGTTTCTAGAATCTTCTAAAGAAAATCAAAACTCATCCTCCATGGGGCATTCAACCACTCTCATCCACCTGGTGACCAGAACTCAGTGTCCATCTCTACCTCTGTAGCATCCTACACCTAGTTCTGAGGAGATTTTTGTTTGTTTTGATTGTGTGTGTGTTTGTTTGTTAAGAGGAGGAGGGACCTAGTCCATAGTTTACACTGATTTTTCTCTGTGGCTGATGAAATTAATCTCAACTAGTAGCTCTCCCATGTCTGTCCTCCTAGGAAGTCTGAAACTGACCCCATCCTGGGGAAAGTTCTAGGCCATTAGATAGCTTATAGCCATGTTTCTCACCAAGACGTAAAATATCTGACGGTGGAGAGACTTTTTTAAAGGAGAGGGGGACTTTGATAAGCAGGAGGATAGTGAATATCAGTTAAATCAACTGGTCCAAGAGCCCGATGCCCTTAAGACTGGCTGAAGCAAGCCCCAAACAGGCAGGCCCATCACAAGCAGCTGTTCCATTGCTGAAGAATGCTGCGGGAGCCGGTGCATCCACCCCACACTTGCTATTAACCCTCCAGGATCTCAGGTGGTCTATTGGCCTTGAGTCCTTACGTTCAGTCGTGCACTCTCTCAGTGTCTCCTTGCTCACCCTGAATCAATCCTGGGGAAGGAAGGGCAGCCTTAGAACCTGATGCCTTAGTTGCTAGGGCTACCATAACAGAGGACCACAGACTGGGTGTTTTCAAACAATAGACATTTATTCTCTCATAGTTCTGAAGGCTGGTAGTCCAAGATCACGTTAGCAGCGCTAACGTGTTTCTGATTCTTAGAGCTTCTGGTTCTTTCCAGAAGCTCTAAGGGACAAACAGTACCATGCCTCTCTCTTGGCTTCTGGTGGTTGCAGGCAATCCTCAGCATTCCTTAGTTTCTAGCTGCTTCGTTCTCATCACTGCCTCTATCATCTCATGGCCTTCTTCCTTGGGTCTCCCCTGTGTGTGTCTGAATCTCTCTCCTTTCTCTTATAAAGATAGCAGTCATCAAATTTAGAGTTCATCCTAATATAGCACAATCTCATTCTAACTAATTATGTCTGCAAAGACCCTCTTTCCAGTTAAGGTCACATTCTATGGTTCCCAGTAGACATGAATTTTGGGAAGACACTATTCAACCCACCATACCTGGTCTTGGCCTAAAGCACTATCAGCCTCACTGTTTATGGTCAGTAAGGACTGTGCCAGTGGACCCGGCACCATGTAGCCAGGACATTGCCCAGTTTCTTCTTCGGTGCACCAATGAGTGATAGTTAATGCACTGGCTCTAATTTGTTCTCTGCACTTCTCAGAATTTTCTGACCTTTCTCTGTAGCCCATGCAGGGATTATACCCTGCCTTGACCACCACAGCATTTGCAAGTGTGCATGCAGTTCATGAACTAAATATATAAATGAGTGGTAGTCTATTCTGGTCCTAGATAAATGATGAAGTAGGTAAAATTTATTCTCAGAATTTCTGTATCTAGAGGTCTGAAACCCCCATTCTACCCTGGTTTCCAGAGTCTTCAATCATATTTAGACAATGTCCCATCCCCACATCTCTTCTGACACCCTGGTCTCCTCTTTTCAAAATGTTCCTCAGGTTACAAAAAGGGTACTGAAGCCATTTGATAAATTACTTCATACTAAACTATTTATAACTATCAATGGAATTTCTATTTTAACAGAGACTTTTCATACCATAGCTGAAGCAGGCAAGTACTCTGAGTATTTTGGCCAGGCCAGAGACTTACAGACAATGACCTGGGCCAGGAATAGCCCCCGGCAACCTACCCTGGCCAAGGCCAAGCCACTATGCCTGCCCTACACATGGTTAGTTCTGGGCCCTACCTCCACTGATGGGTATGACTCATGTACTCTTGTCTTTCTGCACTTCCTCTGCCTGCTTGTCTACTTGTCCAAAGGCTCTGTTCCTAGTTCTCTCTGCTTTACGTTACTTTATACCAACTTTTCATCTTTCATCTTTTCTTCCATTCTTCCATTCCCTCTCTAAGCCTTGGATAATAGTCTTTTTGTCTTTATTTAAAAAAACAAACAAACAAAGCCTACTGTTTTTTTTACCCCTTAAGAAAATTTTTTTGTGTCCCTTACGGAAAAATTTTATAATTCTAATTATCAGGGACAAAGTTAACATATTCAGAATAGCTGACCTTTAAGATTACTTTTCTGAGGCAGGATTGCTGCTTTATTTTCTCCCCAGAGACTTAATGATGTGTAGCTCCCAGTTTTTATTCATTGTCCTTTCAGTCAATTCAATTTCAAGGATTAACTTTTTAGTAGCCACTGGGTCCAATGGCTGTAGTCCAGTAAACTGGACCAGGAATGCATTTTATGGCATTTAAGCCCACAGGATCTTCCTGGTTCTGTTTTCTGGCCCTGCTCCCCAGGGCTTTGTCCTACACAGATAGGCAGGCCACAGTGTGAGCCCCCAGGTGGAAGAGGAAAGCCTGGGATTCTCACGCTGGAATCAACAAACAGCTGTCAAGCCAAAAAAGCACATGTGCTCTTGGCACTGATGAAACAATGGAGTCATTTCTTCTGAGCCACACCTGGAGCCCTTGACAGTCCAGATACCATACAGCCACAGCCTGATCCTCTAGGCTTTGCATACAGCTCCCACATGCAGAGAGCTTAAAGGTCAGTAACTGCACAGATTCCACAACTGTGCCCATTAGTCAGCCTCTACCAGGTGACCAGGGGAAGGCTTCTTCATTTATGAAATAGATACCACCTATTCTGGATGGCTTAGGAAATTTGCCAACCTGATCCAGGAGCTGATAATTTTGAGATCCTTTCAAGGAATAAGATGATTGTATTTTCTCTAACAAATATAATTTTACATAGTTTAAAAGCAGAGAAATAAGGATGATGAGGGGAAGGTATGCCATGACTGAAGTGAAAGCTATAGATGTTACTAATCTATGAATTCCCCATTGTCATCTAGCACTCCATCTTTCTCATAATTCCCTCACACCCCATTCATTCATCTTGAAGATATTGCAGTTTCCTTACTGAATCATGCTCTTAAACAGGGCAAACTCTCTGTAGGGCATGTCTTCTCTTCCTTCCCCTTCCATCTTCGCCTAGAAAACTCTTCTTTATACTTCAAGTCTAATTAAAGAATCACCTCTTCTAGGAAGTCCTCCATGATACATATAGATTGTTGTCTACTTGTTCTCATCACAGACCCATTTTCTGACCTCTACCCTGTTCTGTGCCTGGGTACCTGACCCCTGGAGAGCACATTACATAGGTCATTTGGGTTTTGCTGATAGGAGATACCAACAGGAGATTAGAAAGTTGAAGTAATAGATTTGAGTATTTCTTCCCTGCTCTCCAACACCTGCTTTAGCATCTAATACCTGATACCTGCAGCCTGGCAGGGATGCACTCCTAGCTGGTAGCCCTTCTTCTGTAGTTATAGCTCCCATGGGCTCATGTGTCCTTTCTTGATCTTTTGAGCCTAGAGCATCAAGAGCTTCCCATGATTGCTGGACTCTGGGCCCCTCAACATCTCAATATCAGGAAATATCCTGCCTACAACTCTAAAGGAACTAAACTCTAAAGGGACTAAAAAGTTCCTTCCAGAAAAGTCACTCAGTTGAACCATGTAAGGTGAAACTGATATGCTGCCAAGTTTCTGACCTCATAGTCTTCCACTTACTCATCTTTTACATTCCCTTCCTTTTCCCTCCTTGCAGCACCCTCTTAAATTCATCACAGTAATTACTACAGGGCATTTGAAGGGCTACTTCACTTGTTCATCTCCCTTTTTGGATTATTAGCTTTTTAAAGGCATGTTTCTGATTATTATGCCTGGTACATAGTATTCAATGAATATCCGGATGCACTCATTTCTGGCTTAAAATTTTGAATTAATGCTCTAATGCCTTTACCAAAAACACCTAAAGTGGGGCAGCTCTTGATATAAAAACTCAACAAATAATAATATGAACATAAAATTATATAACTTTTATGTTTTGCAAAGTGCTTTATATTGTCATAACAGCTTTATGAAAAAAATACATTTGGCTAAATGATAGAACCAGTTGCTGCAAAGTCTGTAAGTTAACAGAACCTAATGGTCAAGGACTGGGCCCAAGAACTAATCAGCTTAGATTCAAATACTGATTCTGATTCTTTCCACTTCTATAACTTCAGACACTACCTAAACTCTCTGTGCCTTAGGTCCTTAGATAGGTCCCTAAACAGGAAAATAACAGCCCCACCTTAAATTGATAGGGGCAAAGTAATAGAATGGGATCAGATACATAGTAAAAGCCCAATAAATATTATTTTCTTATTCTAGATAAAACATGATTCTCATGAAGGTGTTCAAGAAAATACTTCTCAGCTTTGCAGTATGAACAGCTTCTCCTAAAATAAATGTCTATCTTTACATCCCAGGAAGGAAAGTAGAGAAAATTCCCTGAGGGTGGCTTGAATTAAAAGTTTTCTAAACTCATAAACGCCCCCCCCAACTTTACACGTCATGTTTTCTTCACATAGACTTCAATAATACCCAAGCATTCCCTTAACATACATTTATTAAAGCATTTTCTGGCTGCCTGGCCCCATGAAATGAATTATAATCCCTTTCATCACAAGAGACAAGAAGGTAGACTGAGATTGGGAGGCATACTGTCCTGAGTCCAAATCCTGGCTCTGCCCCCTTGGTGAGTGTGAAAAGCCAGGTAAATCTTCTAGGGCACATTTTTGTCACCTGACAAGCAATAAAAATAAGGCCTACTCATTGGGGTGTGGTGAAGAGTGTTTAGACACCAGTGCTGCCTAGTTGCAACCTGCAAGTGTCAGAAGAGGGCCAGGGCCATACAAAGGGCCCCCTTCCCTGCTCTGTCTGGGCCCAGGACCACATGTTCCAGAGCATTCTGATGGTGACTCTGTGCAGTGTTTCAACTTCCTTATCACCACATCCCTCAAGAGAGGGCCAGCAGAAGTTCATGAATTCACCTTGGTCCTCAGATTGCAGTTCCAGTTACTCTTCTCCATCTCAAACACTTGTCTAAAGCAAGATCAAGCTAGGTGAGAAAGGCTGCCAAGTGTGAAGTTTCCGAGCCTAAGCAAGTTGGGGAGAATGGCCAAACATGGGATGACTCTGTGGAGGTATTAGAATCCGAGCAGAGTGAGGTAGCGGTCTCCATGGGGTGGCTGGGATGGGGCCTCAGCCTGTACAGGGAGGAAGGGTGTCCCAGCGTGAGACAGCCCAGCACATGTCCAGAGCCCAGGCAGAGTGAGACAGCCCAGCACATGGTCAGAGCCCAGGCAGAGTGAGACAGCCCAGCACACGGTCAGAGCCCAAGCAGGGTGAGGAGGGAGTCCACAGTAGGGGTGGCCAGTGTGGGATGTTGGACTCCAGTTAGACTAAGGAGGGTATCTGTGTTGAGACAACCCAATGTAAGGTATTGAACCTGAGTAGGCCAAAGGGGCATGACCCAGCACAAGATACTGAAGCCAACATTGGGTGAGATGGGCACTCATGGTAAGGAACAAGATGGCAGCAATAATGAGAGACTGGTCATATACAAGCAAATAAACAAATACCCAATACATTAGGGATAATAGAACCCAGTTTCCTTGCTGGAGAAAGAGGGGAGTTACAATATGGAAAAAAAATTAGGGGCGCCTGGGTGGCTCAGTCGTTAAGCATCTGCCTTCGGCTCAGGTCATGATCCCAGGGTCCTGGGATCAAGTCCCACGTTGGGCTCCCTGCTCAGCGGGAAGCCCGCTTCTCCCTCTCCCACTCCCCCTGCTTGTGTTCCCTCTCTCGCTGTGTCTCTCTCTGTCAAATAAATAAACAAAATCTTAAAAAAAAAAAGAAAGAAAAATTAGAATGAACCCTGTATATTGATTTGGAATTAGAAGTATCAATGTGAACATGCAGTTTTTAGATACTGACTGTGTGTGTGTGTGTGTGTGTGTGTGTGTGTGTGTGTGTGTGTGTGTGTGTTCCTAGCTCTGCTCACTAAGAAGTCCTGGAAGCAATGACACCCCCAAAGCAGTGGGCAACTCTAATACCCATTTCTTGACTTCCATGTACCATTTTTCACTAAAAGGAACCAAAATTCCTCAGAAAAAATGGCAGATTCTAGGATTAGGGTGAGAAAATAAGTTGGAACACTGAAACATAAATCGAGGAAATACTCAAAGGACAATGATGACATGTCACAAGCACACACAAACCAGCTTGGAGGAGTTCTCACCAGCCCAAACTGGGACAATCTGAGCATCAGAATGATTAATGAAAGCAGTGGATTATAACCCATTGACTGACTAAAGAGACATGTGTACATGCAATACACATGATTCTGGACTGGATCCTCTTGCTGGGAAGGCTGTAATTGTGCAGTGTCAGAAATTTGATGAAGCCTGAGGATTAAATGGTAATCATGCTCCACTGACAAGATGAATGAGTTCTGGGGGCCTAATGAACAGCCCGGTGACCATGGTTAACAATGCTGTATTGTATGCTTGACAGTTACTAAGAGTAGATCTTAAATGTTCTTACCACCACCACCAACAAATGATAATTGTGTGAGGCGACTGAGACGTTAACTGACATTGTGTTAATCATGTCACAATATATATGTGTATCAAATCATTATATTGGACACCTTAAAGTTACACAATTTTATATGTCAATAATATCTCAATAAATCTAGAAGAAATGGTAACCACGTACCAATGTCAGTTTCCTGATTTTGATGGTTATTTAGAATAATAAGGATTTTGGGGTAATGGGGTATAAAGCAACTTACTCCTAAAGAGTTAATTAAAATAAATTATTTTAATTGTACTTGCAAATATTCTGTACATTTGAGATTGTTTCAACATTTAACAAAAATTATATACTAAAAAAAAAGTCTATAGCTAGAACTGTAAATTCTGTCCATGGGAAAGAGTGGTGGGCCCTGCCTTTCACAATTACATTGTATCTTAAAATGTCTGTTTTCCCCTTTTACTCTGTTGTGCTAGTATTAGCTGGTGATGTGTGTTTAATTTTACACCCTGTGCTGGGAATGTTTTAAATCAGATAAGAAGGCTAAGAAGGCAGAGTAGGAGTGAAATAATATACTCCAGTGATTTTTATAGATTCCCAGGGCCCTGAAAATGCGAACACTTATTATGTTGACCTCCCCAACTTTACCCATAACTGAAGGTATCATGGCTACTTAAAAATCTGGCTCAGTAATTGTTACCATCAACTATGCACTACAGCCCTTGCTAGACACACTCAGCTCTGTCTACTGGCACAGCTCACACGCACCCTCACAAGGTGCTATCAGCAGCGCAGCCTCTCGGTAGGGCATTTTGAAATCTGAATCTAACTTTTTATTTCATCTTGAAAGCAGTTGTCATGCTATTGTCTCTGAACCTAAACCATTCATGAAAAGGAAGGTTTCCAGCAAATCTATGACACAAGCAAAGAAAAGACTAAGTTTAGATTCAGATGAAAACCCCCAAACATCACAATTTTCCCCCAGATGTATTTCATGTATGATAGTTATGTAGTTATGCCATCTGGGACACATAGCCTCCAAAGTCCCTGTGGCAGAGGTAGAGATAACGGAGAGGCTCTGGGTGTTGACCTAAAAGTGGCATACACCACTTCTGCTCGTATCCATTGGCAAAAACTCAATCTTGTGGGCCTACTCTAACTACACAGCATAGAGTCTCCCTGTGTGCCAGGAAGATAAATGTATGTAAGCACATAATATTTCTTCCAAAACAGGCAGTAAGCAAGGGTCTGCTTGTTTGCTGACCCTTGTTTGCTTACGCAAACAAGACCAATAAGTAAAGGTCAACTAACTTAAGGACTTTGGGCAGGATAGGAGAGACTTACATTTAAATAGAACCATAGAAAAGGCAGAATGTAATCAGCATCATAAAAATATAGACATACTGCTCTGGGAGCCCAGAAAAGGAGAACTATCCTCAGAGTAGAAGCAAAAGAAATATTTTATCAAAAAGAAAGTATCTAAGTTGGATTTGAATGATATGTAGGACTGAACACATTGTCAAGAACAAGGAGGTACTCAAAAATGTATGATTTTAGGTGAACACTCTCAGCCAATCATACAACTCACATTTTTTTGAGCATGTTCTTAAGTGGAAATCAGTTTTCTGGGGAATTCAGAATATCCACACAATTTCACCCAATATTAGTAAGAGGTAAGGAAAGCTAAAATGATGCTGAAGGACCTAATATAGGGAGTTGAGCAGGATGTGAGCCTTCATAAACCTAGCTACTGTTTACATATTGATATGTGTCCTTGGAGGGGCTCCAGGGGAGACCAGAGAATTTTCTGGATGTTCCACTTACCTATTTCTGTGCAACAAAATACCCAAAACTTGAGGCGCCTTGGTCGCTCACTTATTAAGTGTTTGCCTTCAGCTTGGGTTATGATCCCAGGGTCCTGGGATCCAGCCCCGCATCGGGTTCCTCGCTCTGCAGGGAGCCTGCTTCTCCCTCTCCCACTCCCCGTGCTTGTGTTTTTGCTTTCGCTGTCTCTCTCTGTCAAATAAATAAATAAAATCTTTAAAAAATTACCCAAAACTTAGCAGTTTGGGAGTTCAAGTCAGGTTCACTTGGGTAATCCTTTTGTCCTGTGTCCAGAGATGAAGGCCACTTATTGGCATTCAATTGGTGGATGGGCTGATCTGCAAGGCTCAACAGGGCTTCTTTTATATGTCTTGTACCTTTGCAGGGATGGCTGGGAGCTTGGCTCAGCTGGGATACCCACCTAAGTGGAGTGCTCACCTTGGCCTCTCCGGCATGGTAGCCTTGAGGTAATCACACGTTTTTCATGGTGGCTCTGGGCTCCAAGAATAAGTTTCCTAGCAAACAAGGTGGAAGCTGCATGACCTTTGCAATGTCTCAAGTCCAGCATGTTCCGTTGGTTACAGCAAACCACTAAGTCTAGTCCAGCTTTAAGGGGATGGGAACTGGATCCAATCTGTTGATGGGGAAAAAGTAAAAAAAAAAAAAAAAATGTAGCCATCCTTAATTGGCTACGCTGGGGTTTGGAAGTTTTAAAATATAAAGAGCTATTTAAAAAGGTAAATCATCAAGTGTTTCTTGAACCTCTCCTGTTTTTAGGGTATGGTGCTAGGAAATCTACACAAACCTGATGGGAGGCAGTTTGTAGCAGAAGTTCAGCCAGTAACATGGGGTCTTATTGCTGGTTCCAAATAGCAGGCTGAGCCCCATCAAGTTACTCCCCTTCTCCCTGTGTCAGTGTCCGCATCTGTTGTATGGTATGGACAGCCTTGCCCTGCGTGGTTGAATTATTAGAAAGTGAATCAAATGGATGGGAAAGAGATTTGAAAAAATGTGAACTGCTATGTAGTCAGGTGCTGCATTATCACCAGTCATGGAATCGACCCTCAGGGAACTAATTGTCTGGTTGGTAAAGGGAGACTTTGATGGCATGGAAAAAGAAAAAAAAAAAAAAGTGAGGAAAACAAGAGAGCATGTGATCAAGTCTGGGCCTTGAAGCTCTGACTATAAACACTGCAGGAAGGAGGAGAAGAGAGGGACTAGTATGAGCCACTGGGGAAATCAGACTTCTTTGCCATGGAAGAGACAGGATAGATTTGCAGCTCCACAGGAACTCTGGGAATTAACATTCTTAACGCACTTACACACACTGCTGTTTTTGTTTCAGGATGATGACTCTTTATTTGCAACCACCTTAGTTGGGTTAGGGGAAACCTGGCCCTGCTGTCTTAACCCCACACACGCCACCTCTGTGTCACAGTACGCAGCAACCACACATGAGGTGTGCTGTGGCCAATGCTCTCGACATCACGGCAGCTTTTGAAGACTTCTGGCCTCCACACTCCCTGCCAGCCCTCAGCTTCACTGTCTTTGAAGCAAGTTGAATCTAATAGGCCCCTGAGCCTCTCCTTGGGTCTTCTCTTTGATCTCTGGCTCTGCTTCTGAGTGACAGCTTTTGGTGGTTGTATCACCTTTGTCCAGACAGGAGGAGCTCAGCTCTTGGGGGCCAGCTTTAGGGAGAGCCCTGTTGAGTCTCTGGCAGCAGGCCAAGCTCTCCAGAGAGGGATATAGGCAAGACTAGAGACCCTGTGGCTCTGGTCCAGGAAATAGCAGGGAAACCAAAGGCTAGCCCAAGGGTCCCCTTCCTTGATGCACTGCCTCTGGCCTGGGCTCCCTGAACGTTTGTTAGGTCCCACCAGACTCTGCATGTAGCCTGGAGATGCGGGACACCTCCAGGAGTGCGCCTCTGTGCCTGAGTTCAGATTTCTAACCGACTCAGGGTCTGCCACCTTGAGGTTCTTCTCATACAGGAGTATCCATGCCCATACCTGGAGGTGCTCACAGCCAGTTTCCAAAAGGGGACAAATGTTAATGGACCAGGCCATCCCGATGAGATAACTAAGGCTCTGACAGGTAATATGACTCTAAAGTCACAGAGCTGGTATGGGGAGGAAAGCAAACTCCTAGACCCATGCAGCCACTCTGCCCAGCGTGCCTTCCAGCTGACACCTGATTGTTTTTGTTCTTTCTCTGTTTTGCCCTCTCCAAAAAGACTGAACTCTGTGTGAATGGTTTCCTTACTCAACGCTCCTATTTTGCGTACCATGTCTCTTGTTAGTTAGTCCTACATTTCCAAAGGACTATGGGGACTCAGTGTTCCTTCTCTATATTTTTTCTAGTCTTAAGTACTTTAAGTGTTCCTGTACCATCCCTGCTTGTCAGTCCTCAGCAAGACTGTGCTGCAATTTCCCACTTCTCTAGGACTCCATTTCTTCAATGCTAAAGTGTAGATACTACTAGCTTCTTATGTGTATGCACATGCATCAGAAAATTTACTCTTACTAAAAGTTCTCATCGTCTTTTTATTACTTTTTGTCCACATCCTTTTCTGTGGCTTCCTGGGTGTTTTTGCACAGGTGACTGACTAGTGGGCCAGGCACTGTTATGCTCCAGATAAAGCATGGCAAATTCCTTAATGTTCTCTCCCTCCTCTTTTATTACACTGCCTTTTCCTTCTTGTATTCATTTTGGTGGAGGCAAAACTGGCCAGCTGGGGGTCAACTTGAGTTCTCCTATAGAACCATGTCCCTTCCAGTGTAGAGGGCTCCCTGAGGGGGAGGATGTGCTTGGACCTCCAGTAGCTGCTGCACGTGAGCTGGACATGGTGGCTTCTGAGAGTCACAGAGATAGCCATATTTCAGCCACTTTTAGTAAGGTACCATATACTTTAAACTCTTCCAAGCCAAATCCTTTGCCAGCCTGAACTTCACCCTGATGCCTGGTGGTGGGCTTCTTACCACTGACCAGAAATGTCCACAGGCAGCGTGCAGGCAGTTCTGTGGTGTTTGGCCTCATGTCTGCAGATTTCCTAGCTGGCTGGTTGAACCACGTGGTCACTGCTTCCAGGTCCTGGACTTCAGGGCTGGAGAGAGGACTTCAGAATCATGTCGTTTCCACTGAAGCCACCCAGGCCTCCCCCCACCACCCCGGAACACCACTGAGCAGAAAGCTCCCCATGGTTTCTGTGAAATTTAAGTGGAGAAGAGTAAAATCTCAATCAATGAAAGTTGGGGGTGAGTGTTACTATTGCTATTATTGTTGTCAGGGTAGGGGTCTTACTTTAAACAAAGTAAGATGGTAGCCTCTGGACTCAGGCCAGATTGAATGTGGGAATCCTGACTCAGGCATTTACAATAGTATTTTGGGTGAGTCATGTAGCCTCCCTGAATCCCAGTTTCCTCTTCTGTAAAGTTGG
This sequence comes from Callorhinus ursinus, assembly GCF_003265705.2. Lineage (NCBI taxonomy): Eukaryota > Metazoa > Chordata > Mammalia > Carnivora > Otariidae > Callorhinus > Callorhinus ursinus. Next base: position 160,925,283 of record NW_027397066.1, read on the forward strand.
TACATGTGTGCCAAACTCACATGGTTTTATGAGAAAGAAGGGTAACAACAGATGTAAATTACCTAGTAGACATTCACCAGAGGGGAGCTCCCCTCTGACCCCCAGTGGAGTGGAGATTCACAGCTGCATGCAGCTTGACAGGCTAGTAAATATTTGTAGGTGTAAGAACCCCCAGAAGAGAGCTTAAGACACATTACTTGGGCAACCTCGAGTCAGCCAACTGGCCCAAGGGAAACTGCCCACCTTTCCAAGGACCCACACTTTCTCCTCCAGAAGCCCTGCAGAGACTTCTCTCCTAGCCCTCCCCCACTGAGACTCAGTGAGGAGGGTGATATTGTCCTTATTTATAGAAGCTAGATGAGTCAGCCCAGGGAAGTATATGGGCACAGACCCGTGGGACTTCTTGTTGTAGCCAGGAGACAGAATAAACCAGAAAACAGCCCCTGAAGTGATGAAGAATCTGGCCAGAAGCTAAAGCCAACTCAGCTGTACCCTCTGACCAGAAAATTAAGCGAGAGAGACTCCAGGGACTGCAAAAAGTGAGTTCCCTGAATTGTTAGGCTTCCCTGAGCCTCAGCTGCATCTTCGGTCTTGTTCGTCTGCCCGACGAAGACTGAACTCCTCCAGCGCCAGAATTTTGCCTCTCTACCTCCCCAGAGCCTCCCACAGTGCCCAGCACAGTGGAGACACTGGATAAATGTTTGCTGAAATGAACTGACAGACAGCGGTGGTGCTGTCACCGCTGAGTCTCAGGGACTGAGGAGCAGGCTTCGAGTGTGGAGCATCCAGGCTACCAGATCTCACTTCTGCCCCAGAAAAAGTCTGGCAGTGGCTCCTCTCCATCTTCTGAGGTTCCCTTATGTGCAGGGAAAGTGAGAGCTTCCCTCCCAAAGCTTATTAACTTCAGTGCATCTAATTATCCTGTGTACAGTTGGGTAAGTTTGAATCGCCTGGTCTCCCTGCATCAGTTTCAGGGTTTTAAACGATTGACAGCTCCAATTAGCTGTAATTAGAAAGGATTAAAACCATCCATCAGGTGAATTTTATAGATAGACCCTATGCTTATATCTTCATTTGAGGTGGGGGTTGGGGCGGCGGGGGGACAACCTCATGTTAGTCTCTCCCTCTCAATCTCTCTCCCTCTCTTTTTAAAACAGAGCCTTATGGACCCAGATGATGTTAGCGGGAGAGAAGACACTTCTTGCTCATGTGAGAACCAGCCCTGCTTTGGTGTGCATTGTCTTGGTTTTGGCAGCTGATAATGGTAAGGAAGCGGAATTCTAACTAGAGAATGAGGTGAGGAGAGTGTGTGTGGGGGGGTGGGGGGAAGCCTTCAAAAAGGAAAAATCACAGAGGCTGTAATCCCTATTGCAAAGGCTCACTAGGAGTGCAGGCATAATGAATCTGGCTCCCTAGCACTTTATCCTGCTTTTGTTTACCTAACAGTTTGACAATGCATATTTATGCACATCGGCAGTGGGGCTGTGTTGGCTGTTCATTAATTAGCATCTGATTCCTCCTGTGTTAGCCAGGCTCCGAGAATTCCGCTAATTTGATAAACAGCTGATTTTCCCCTCAAAGGTCTTTAATGTGGTGCCTCAGTCTGGATTCAGTGTGAGTGGCAGGGGCCCTAAGCCCGGCATCTTGCTGCCCAGGCCCGAAAAGAGATGCCCATGAGGCAGGAACCCCACTGGCAGATGAGAGAAGAGGTCAAGCAGAGGGTGCAGCAGCCTGAGGTCTGAGGGACTTTAGGATTCTGGAGCCTTTGTAGAGGCTGGGCGGTCAAGGCTGAGCTGGGATTTAGGTGGAGCAAACTTGTTCAGATCCCACTTCAACTCTCTTCGGGTGTTTTAGAACATTCCGTATGCAGCAGCCTTATTTAGTCCTCACAAAAGCCTGACAAGAAACACCCATGGAGCATTATCTGATTTCATCCTCATAATAAGTATATTATTAGCATCATCCCATTTTACAGATGTGGGCGTCATGGTTCAAGGAAGCCTGGCGGAAATGGCTGAGCTGGATTCCAAGCCCACTCGATTCCATGTTCCTCACCCTTCCCCCGGCTTTGCTGGTGGAGAGGCTGAGAACATAAACATCAAAGCTCAGAGAAGCAGACTGATGGGGGACAGAAATGCCTATGGCGAGCTAGCAACCCTGGAGGGCCTGTTGTCATCTCTGCCGTCCAGCCCGGACAGAAAGCTCATCGCCTCTGTTGGGAACTAACAGCAGGAAGAGACTGCGGAGTCTGGACTGGAAGACAGGGAGGCCAGCACAGGGCAGCTGTCCATATGGCACAGAGTGACCGGTCTATTGGTTTTTATTCTGTGACACCTGAGCACAGAAACCACAGGTCTATGGATGCCACAGAGGTGTTTCCTGGACAGCTGCGTCAGAGCCCTGCTGTTCCCACCTGGAGACATGCATCTGCTCCAGGCTCTGGGTAGACTGCCGCTCTCTGTGGGTGCTGCCCTCTGACCCCCTACCTGCTTCACTCCCCTGCTGTTGTTGAAGTCCTTTGCCCTTCCTGTGTCGGACCACACACACACACACACACACACATGCATGTATGCACATGGCAAAACACCCTCATGCAGATACAGAGACATGCACACATGCAGGCAACACCCTTGTACCAACCTCCCTCCCACTCTGCTATTCTGAGCACAGGAACCTGGCTCAGCCCACAGCTGACCGCCCCCTCTGGCCCTGCTCCAACCCATGCTTTATTAATACATCCATCCAGTGTGCATCTCACTGAAGGAACCCTGGGATGTTGCTGTTTTTAGCCACATCCAGGATGGGAGCAAGGAAAGCAGAGGAAAACCTTTATCCCTGCAGAAACTGCAGGAATCCTGGCAGGGCAGTCCGGGGCTCACAGGGACTGGAAACCCCTCCTCCTCAATCCCCAGGGGGTAGTTACCCCTCTCAAGAGGCCTCTCTACAGGCATGGGCATGCTTCGAGCCAGACCACTAACTTAGGAGGTTGCAGATCCCATTGTCAGAGGTAAACAGTGACAGAATATAAATTGATGGCTGGTGTTAAATGAAGTCCGTTTCCCTATTCAAGGCTCTGGAAAGCACCACTGTGAGTCCGTTCAGGTGTTTTCTCTTTTCATGATTCACATTATCGTCATTTTGTTTGCAGGAGGAAGCAGAGCATGAGCAACTGCAACCAGGTGCCTCAGCAGGTTAAGTCCACTTACCTCCCCAAGCCAATCTGGTCAGCATCCCTAGCCAAGCATGCCTGGTGGGCTGAGAGCCAGCCATTAGAACTGAGCTGCTCATTAACAAACCAGCAGTAGCTGCCTGCATCCCTGCGTTCCTTTTGTCCTCCCCCAGGACCCTAACAGAGCCTTTGTTTCAGAGGGAAGAAAAGCAGGTAGCCTGTCTCACCAGGCTGTTAGGGATGAGGATCTCTACCAACACCACCAGGGACCAGGGTCTGGCTGGGAGTAATTCTCTAAATTCCAAAGTGAGAAACTGCTACACAAACATACTAGCCCTCCTGAGCCCTAATGCTGACCAAAGCCACAAAGTTTCATCGAGTCCTGACTGTGTACAGAGCAGTGAGGTCGGTGTGCTCTGAAAGATTTGAAATGAGAATTAAAACCACAAAAAAATAATAAGCCTGTGATCACAGCCCTGCTGTGAAGAAGTTTGTGACCACATTAAGAGGCTAAGCTCTAGTTGAGTGGAGGAAAACCTGGCTTGGAATCCCAATTCTGCCTCTAGCTAGGGAACCCTGGGGGCAAGAGATCGACAAAGGCTCCGTGAGGCCCCTCCACGCTAGCAGTCTAGGGTGCGGATCACTCCCATTTTATGAATAGCACCTCCACCCACTCTGTTTATATAGCACCTCAGCCCCCTTAGCTCTGTTTTAGCATTTTTGTCAGGTGGGGAAGGCAGGGATTGCAGTTCCCAGCTGGCAGATGAGAATCAGAGGATCAGAGAGGCTGAATGATCCTTTTAAATTTGCCCAGCAAGAACACTAGAGCTGGACTAGACATTGCCCCTACCAGCCACCCCACTGCTGGGAAAGCCCTTCAAGACCAAGGCGCCTCGCTGCTGCCCCAGCTTTTCTGCACAGAGGTTCCCTTAAATTGGTCCTAGAATGTAGCTTTTAACCTACTTGGGTGACTTCTGTTCTGTCACCTTGACATTTTCCCCCACCTCAACTCTGTTCCTCTCAAAATGTTGCCTTTGGAGAGAACTGGGTTGCAGCAGATCTTTCAGGCAGTATGTGGCCTCCCTCCCTGGCCACACACCCTTCCCACCTGTCACGAGAGAGCCTTCTGTTCTTTTCTGTGCTTTACTACCTGTGGCTTCAGAGGGCCTTAGGCTGTTTCCACTCAGCATTCTGTTGACTACACACTCTGGCTCCTTGTTCTTCTGAAGCCCACAAAGTGTGGGGAAACCTCCGGGGCTTTGAAAGGCCATCTGAGAAGACCCTCCTTTGCCTCCCTTCGCCCCGACCCCTTCCCTGAAGAGATGAAATGTACTTGAAAGGGGCTCCCAACGCCTGGCTACTGCTTTGCCTGAGCTAAAATATAGCCTCAAGCTATTTCTGAAGCTTTGTTACTCACATACAAGAGATGTTTGCTCAACTGAAATCCACCCAGAGGCTCATTTTGAGGTAGCACCACAGCTGAATACCGTTCTGTTCTCCTGGGTTACTGCTCAGCCTTTCACAGGTGCCGGATGGCCCCGGAGGGTTCAGGGCTCAGTGCCTCTTTCCAGACTTAACTCATTCATGCTTTGTTACTTGCCTTTTGTTTGCTTTGTTACTTGCCTTTTGTATGTTTTGCCTTTTTTTTTTTTTTTTATCCAGGCAGGAAGAAACATTTTCCAATTTCACTTTAACTTCTGTTCCCAACACAACCCTCCCCTCCCCACTCCACCCCATCTACTCACACAGCCCCTGCCAGGAACATCACCTTCTGAAACAGGCCCTGAAATGAAAGATCAAGAGAGGCTTCTGCTCCTCCCCTCAAGTAAAATCTCTGGGTGTGTCTTAGGCAGGATGAAATCACTCTCTCACTGCTGAGGTTTCTCTGAACCTGGCCAAAAAAAATCCTCTCTGTTTCAAGAGGCTTTTATAGATCAATAGAGTGTGCTTGTGGCTGTTTTATTGTACCAAAGTGCTCTCAGATATGTGGTGTCCAAAAAATAAGAGAGATACAGAGAGATCAATAAGGTAAGGATACCAAGAGCACATTAATTATCACTGGGAAACACTTTCCCAAGGGTTGCTGGGGCCACTATAGGCCCAGGAACTAACTCTGGGAGATTGAGAATGACCTGTTTTCCTCACGCCCCCCACCACATTAATCAGTTTGTGGCAAATTCAGATGTTTCCACTTTCCACTCCTTTATGGGTATGTCATATCTGTATGCTTTGGTAGGGCGGGTAGTCAAAATTAGGGTGGGGAATAGTAGAGCTACATCTGCCTATCTGTTCCGACCAAGGGCCCAGCCTTTGAGGGTGGAGGCCGAAGAAGGCCAAGGCTCTTAGAACATCATTGAAGTGTGATTCACTGAGACCCAATTAACCTGAGGGCTCAGGGAACAAAATTCTATCTGCTGCCCTCTGACAATATCTCTGAAATGCTGAGTGACCCTATTACTTACAACACACACCAGGGTACTTCCAGGAATGAAAGAGGGTACTGTGAATAGTTGCACTAAAATCTGTCACAGGCTAGCCAGCATGTCGTTCTGTTGTCTCCCACCCGCTCCCCCTCAAAGCAAAGCACTTCCTTCAGGAGAAGATTCAGTTCAAAGAAAAACACACATATTTTGAATCAGAAATTCCAATTATATGTTCAAGATGATGAAGCTTGGCTTGGCAGAACTGGGGATAAATTGAGGGTCGTCACGACACAGTGGTGAAATCCGGCCCTCCGTGACCAATACCATAACAGGAAGCAGAACACAAGTACATCACCTGGCAGAGGAAGGACAGCCCCACTCCACAGTATGCCACCCTCCACCCTCTGTCCACCCCTCACCCTCCGCGGAGAATCTAGATTCCTACTTCACTGGGACCACCCAAGACGTCCAGTGGGACCCTCCTCAATTTCCGACTCCCGAACTCACAGCTCATTTTTTGGGCCCTCCCTCATAGGGGAGGCCGGGTGTTTAGGACGCAGGCCACCAGCTCCTCAGCAGTCTCAGTGTCATCAGTTGCCCCGCCTCTCCCCTAGTTTTTAACCTCTCCACCCTCTTAGATCAATCCTATGGGCATTCAAACTCTAATCTTTCCCATTAATAGTAGTAATAACAATTTCTTTAAACTCTAGATCTTATACCATCCTCCAGCTAGGTGTATGGTTCTCCTTCTTTTCACAGCCAAACATCTCAAAAAAATGTCGTCTATGTTTGTGCCTCCATTGCCTCACTTTGCCATCATGCTTCAGCCCACTCCAATCTGGCTTCTGCCCCCAACTCATCACCAAAAGGGCTCTCACTAAAGTCACCAACAACCTCCATACCACTAAACCCACTGGACATCTTTCAGTTTTCCTGTCATTTGCCCTCTTAGAGTCTTTCAACAGCCCTGATGACCATTCTCTCCCTCCTTCTTGAAACACTCTTGTCTCTTGGCTTCTTGGCACTACAGAAAGTACTCCTGACTTTCTTTCTCTTTCTTTCACCTTCCTCTCAACCCCATTCCAGCCTCCTAATCCTCTAACCCAACCTTTACCTTTCGGTTTCCCTGGGCTCTCCCATGCCCCCTTTCCTCCTCTTTCTACGCTTTCTCCCTAAGCAAGTTCATACCATCTATGACCCCAGTTACCCCCATACACCAACTTTGTATCTACAAACTCCAGAGCCTGAGAACCATGAGTCCAAGTCTAACGTGGAATGCTCTACCCAAACACTGCATAGCCCGAGCACCTCAAACTCAAGATCCTGCTCTGGTAGCCCAGATCTCAAGAAAGCATCACTTTCCAATCCTCCCAGTTAATCATGATGACATCACGGCATCCTTCAGATGTGACCCTCACGTTTCACATCTATTCCATGACCAAGTCCAGTTGTCCCTTCTTTCTAAATTTTTTTTTAAAAACTACTTTTCTCCATCTCTGCTGCCATAATTATACTCCATCTTTATTATGAGTCTTCACCTGGACTTATGGTGAAGTCCCCTTTCTAGTCTTCTGCATCTACCCCCCAGAATAATCACAATCTCTCACTCTCTCATTAGATAGATAGATATAATATATATAATATATATGCATGTATATATACATATGTATGTATATAATCATTGCTCTTTCTGCTTAAAACCTTTCATTTCTTTCTTTTTTTTTAATTTTAATTTTTTATTGTTATGTTAATCACCATATATTACATCATTAGTTTTTGGTGCAGTGTTCCATGATTCATTGTTTGTTCATAACACCCAGTGCTCCATGCAAAATGTGCCCTCCTCAATACCCATCACCAGGCTAACACATCCCCCTCCCCCCTCCCATCTAGAACCCTCAGTTTGTTTTTCAGAGTCCATCGTCTCTCATGGTTCGTCTCCCCCTCTGACATACTCCCCTTTTCTTCCTCTCCTGTTATCTTCTTCTTTTTCTTTTTTCTTAAAATATGTTGCGTTATTTGTTTCAGAAGTACAGATCTGTGATTCAACAGTCTTGCACAATTCACAGCGCTCACCGTAGCACATACCCTCCCCAATGTCTATCACCCAGCCACCCCATCCCTCCCACCCCCAACCACTCCAGTAACACTCAGTTTGTTTCCTGAGATTAAGAAGTCCTCATATCAGTGAGGTCATGTGATACATGTCTTTCTCTGATTGACTTATTTCACTCAGCATAACACCCTCCAGTTCCATCCACGTCGTTGCAAATGGCAAGATCTCATTCTTTTTGATGGCTGCATAATATTCCATTATGTATATATACCACTTCTTCTTTATCCATTCATCTGTCGATGGGCATCTTGGCTCTTTCCACAGTTTGGCTATTGTGGACATTGCTGCTATAAACATTGGGGTACACGTACCCCTTCGGGTCCCTACATTGGTATCTTTGTGGTAAATACCCAGTAGTGCAATTGCTGGATCGAACGGTAGCTCTAATTTCAACTGTTTGAGGAACCTCCATACTGTTTTCCAGAGAGGTTGCACCAGCTTGCATTCCCACCAACAGTGTAGGAGGGTTCCCCTTTCTCCACATCCCCGCCAACATCTGTCGTTCCCTGACTTGTTAATTTTAGCCATTCTGATGGGTGTGAGGTGGTATCTCATTGAGGTTTTGATTTGGATTTCCCTGATGCTGAGCGATGTTGAGCACTTTTTCATGTGCCTGTTGGCCATTTGGATGCCTTCTTTGGAAAAATGTCTGTTCATGTCTTCTGCCCATTTCTTGATTGGATTATTTGATCTTTGGGTGTTGAGTTTGATAAGTTCTTTATAGATTTTGGATACTAGCCCTTTATCTAATATGTCATTTGCAAATATTTTCTCCCATTCTGTCGGTTGTCTTTTGGTTTTGTGGACTGTTTCTTTTGCTATGCAAAGCTTTTTATCTTGATGAAATCCCAATAGTTCATTTTTGCCCTGGCTTCCCGTGCCTTTGGCGATGATTCTAGGAAGAATTTGCTGCGGCTAAGGTCGAACAGGTTGCTACCTGTGTTCTCCTTTAGGATTTGGATGGACTCCTGTCTCACGTTTAGGTCTTTCAACCATTTGGAGTCTATTTTTGTGTGTGGTGTAAGGAAATGGTCCAGTTTCATTCTTCTGCATGTGGCTGTCCAATTTTCCCAACACCATTTGTTGAAGAGACTGTCTTTTTGCCATTGGACATTCTTTCCTGCTTTGTCAAAAATAAGTTGACCATAGAGTTGAGGGTCCATTTCTGGGCTCTTGATTCTGTTCCATTGATCTATGTGTCTGTTTTTGTGCCAGTACCATACTGTCTTGATGATGACAACTTTGTAATAGAGCTGGAAGTCCGGAATTGTGATGCCGCCAGCTTTGCTTTTCTTTTTCAGTATTCCTCTGGCTATTCGGGGTCTCTTCTGGTTCCATACAAATTTTAGGATTATTTGTTCCATTTCTTGGAAAAAAGTGGATGGTATTTTGATGGGGATTGCATTGAATGTGTAGATTGCTCTAGGTAGCATTGACATCTTCACAATGTTGATTCTCCCAATCCATGAGCATGGAACGTTTTTCCATTTCTTTGTGTCTTCTTCAATTTCTTTCATGAGTATTTTATAGTTTTCTGAGTACGGATCCTTTGCCTCTTTGGTTAGATTTATTCCTAGGTATCTAATGGTTTTGGGTGCAATTGTAAATGGGATAGACTCCTTGATTTGTCTCTCTTCGGTCTTGTTGTTGGTGTATAGGAATGCCACTGATTTCTGTGCATTGATTTTATATCCTGCTACTTTACTGAATTCCTGTATGAGTTCTAGCAGTTTTGGGGTGGAGTCTTTTGGGTTTTCCAC
>NW_027397066.1:160944750-160967185 GCF_003265705.2 Callorhinus ursinus
TCTGCCTTCGGCTCGGGTCATGATCCCAGGGTCCTGGGATCGAGTCCCACATCGGGCTCCCTGCTCAGCGGGGGGCCTGCTTCTCCCTCTCCCACTCCCCCTGCTTGTGTTCCTGCTCTTGCTGTCTCTCTCTGTCAAATAAATAAATAAAATCTTAAAAAAAAACAAAAAACCTATAAAATACATCATAGACTAGGAAAAAAATCTAGCCAGTCTAGCCTGTTGTTTCTCTGCTTCTAGAGTAATTTTGTGGTGGGCGGGGATAGGATGGAAGAAATAAAAAAGAAAGCAAGAGAAAAAAAATGAAGGGGCTGGTGGGAGAGGCCTAAACACTGCAATTTTCCAACCATTTTCATCCAAATTGTCTGCAATTTCCCGGTGGCCCAGGCTCCAAACTGCAAGTGAATGCTGCCGCAGTAATCCCGGCTGGAGCCCAAGCGCTGTTGCCTAATAACAGCCGAACCCACAACAGAACGTGCAGGCGCACACCCCACCGTGGCAGAGTCCGTGTTTAAGGCAGGGCAAGGCTGAGGAAATATGGCCCAAATCCCTCTTCTCACTCTCTTGCTTCTAGAAAGAGTTCTCGGCCAGGTTTGCAGGAAGCTGAGTCAGGGGAGTCTGTTTCCAAACATTACAACTCCTTTCCTCCATTCCCTCTCCTCCCATCCCTTTACAAATGAGAACACTGAGGCCCAGAGGAGTCTAGTGACTTCCCTGAGGTCTCACAGCGAGTTACTGTAGCAATGGGGCAGAGACTTGGGACTGTGGATACCACTTCTTTCTCTGGCTCTTTCTTTCTGGTGGATGTAGACAAAGAGCTTGAAGGAAGAACTCATCTCTTTACCAACGTACCTTACCTGTCCATGTGAGAATGAAATAAGAAATAAAAATAGAATTTAGAAAATTTAGTATTCTTTATGTATGAAAGTCAACTCTAGGACTCTAGAGACTAGAATCCATCCATGAATGAGAAAGAAGACATACGTAGTGGGATATGAATATTTTGAACCGTTGAAAGTTCATTAAAATTCATAATGAAATTGATAATTAAACACATAAATACATGGCATGGCAGGCATTAAATCTAATTATTGCACCTCTAAAAATCAATTTGTGCATGCGGTTATTAATTTGCAGTTGTCATTAATTACCAATGACAAGATCAATATGCAGCTTCTACCTGGCTTCTACCATACCCTGTCCAAGAAATGGGCCCGTACTAAAATTCTGGTGATAGTGGGTTTTCTGGAGAAACCAGTTATGAGCTATACCATGAATTTGGTCCAGGAGGAAGAGTTCTGAGATGGTTCTGAGATGGTTCAGGAGATCTAGCCACCATGAAGTGACTCTACCATTGAGGTGTGTGTCCCTCGGTGACCTTTGTGATTGCCTGTTTATACATGTGACATCTGGGGACAATTTTAATGTCATCTAGTCTCCTCCACCATGTCCGATGCTATCAGCTCCTACCTGTGGGATACCTGCTGGGTTATTTAATCCCTCTATTTCCTCATATGAGACAAAGGCATCAAAAAACACAACATCCAGAACAGGGCCAGGCACATAGCAATCATTATTTTTTTTTAACCAAGTTTTATCAGCCTATTTTTCTGTGAAGATGAAGTTTCATTCATAATAATCATAATTAATGATATATACAATAAATGGAAGCTACTATTATCCTGATTCTTCCAATCTCTCAAGGTTGCTTGGTGGGCAGGGGATCAACAACAAAATGACATGTAAGAAAGCCTTTTATTAACTGAAAAGCACTTTAACCATCGAAGATGAACGTTTCTTCCTGATCTAGACGGTAGGGGTTCACTTGAGGGCTTGGGCTCAGGGCAGGGTCTCTTTCTCTGTCAGGTACTTTACATGGGAAAGAATAACTGGCCCTGCATTCTGTGTAATCCTTCCTGGGAAGGCAACTTCGAATCAGCAGTGTTTAAGCATCGGAACCAGCCTGATCCCTGGATGAGGCTATTGTCCATGTAAGAATTTAGGTGACAGGAAAAGGGCACTTCCAACCTTCACAGTAACTTTGCTAAGTATTTTCTGATAGGGAACTTATTTCCAGGAGTAAGAGAGAAACATAAAAGGCATCGACACTAACGTGTTAGTGACTGTACTCCTGGTACTAAAAGGCATCGACACTAACGTGTTAGTGACTGTACCCACTGCCTCAGAAAATGGAGAAGACAGCACAAGATGACAAGACTTCCGAGGTGCAGCTGGAGGATCAAAAGTTAATTTTGCCAGCACTCCAGTGTTGCCAGGTGGCTCTGTGAACAGGTATTTTCCTGATCCACGCAAGACTCTGTTGCGTGTATCCTTTGAATAGATCAAGAGCACATTCCTCCCACTTCCAGTCCCTTCACCCCATTCGGTCCTGGCACATGGGCCAGTCTCCCCAGCGTGGAGTTTCTGCAGGGCACACATCCAAGCTAACAAGCAATAGTACTCTCAGAGTGCTTGATATTGCACGATGATCAAATTGGTTTTCCTGAAGAACCTGGAGATTAATGAAGCCACCCACTACCTCCCTATCACCCCCTGACTGAAAAAAGGCTTGTTTGATTGTTCACTTCAGGGGAGGAAAATGAGAGAGATGTAACTTCACATGGAGCTAAAACACTTGTCTTAAATCATCTCCTCCAGACTCAGTTCGCTGGGGCTGTACATGGCTTCTCCATCCAAGAGCACTAGAAGACTGGGCTGACATATTTCAGTGCACTTTGCTCACTGGCCTGTTCCCGAGTCTCTGGCTTGAAGATTAAAAAATGCAGCCTCTTCTACCAGGAGTAATATATTACCTTGCATGCTGGCCCTGTTTTCTTTTATCCTCCAAAAGAGTGAGAGACAATCCTTGCAAAGCGCTCTGCTCTGTTAGAGTGCCAGAACCTCTAGATTTTTCTCTGTACGTGTTCACAGCTTGTTACAGTTTATGCATTGGAAAGTGTTTCTCTTTTAATTGATACCAAGGGGCTGCTTGCTCCTTTAAAATGATTCAGGAATGGCACTGCTCATTAAAGGAGAGAATAGAAGGTGGGGCTGAGATGTAGCTAATTATGTCAGGCTTGAGAAAGAGGGCAGGTGAAGTCTTTTCATGTGAGACCTTTGCAGATTGCTAAATTAAAAGAATGTCTTATGCTGATAAACAGGTTGGAGCCAGGCAGCAGAGCACAGCTATTGGGAGGTCATGGCCAGGGCTGCTAGGTAGGGGAGGAGGCAGGGTTTACTGTTACTGTAGGCTCTAGGAGGTGAGGAGGTGGGGGCATGGAGGAGAGGGGGCTTGTGAAGAGTAGATTGTCCTTCAACTTCCCTGCGCCCTTCCACATAGACACACAAGTTTTAAAATCATGGACAGAAAAAAAAAAAAAGCCAGCCAATTACAGCCCACAGGCTAAAACCAGCCTACAGCCTGTTTTTACATATTATAATAATTGGGAAGAGGAAGGCCATGGAATAAAAAGAAGAAATGATATTTCATGATGTGAAAGTTATGCAAAATTTAAATTTCAGTGCCACAAACAAAGGTTTATTGGAACCCATATTTACGGCTGCCTCTGTGCTATGACAGCAGAGTGGGATAGTTGCACCCGAGACTGTATAGCCCATGAAGCCTAAAATACAGTGGACCCTTGAACAACATGGGGGTTAGAGCCAATCCTAGTGCAGTTAAAAATATGTGTATAACTTTTGGGGCATCTGGGTGGCTCAATGTCTGACTCTTGATACTGGCTCAGGTCACGATCTCAGGGTTGTGAGATCGAGTCCCCGACTGGGCTCTAAGTGGAGCTTAAGATTCTCTCTCTCCCTCTCCTCCTGTCCCTGCCCACTTCTCTTTAAAAAAACGTGTATAACTTTTGATTTCCCTAAAATTTAACTACCAAGAGCTTACTTTTGACCAGAAGCCTTACCATTTACATAGTCAGCTAACACTTATTTTGTATGTTATGTGTATTATACACTGTATTCTTACAATCAAGCAAGCTAGAAAAAGGAAATGGTATTAAGAAAATGATAAGGAAGAGAAAATGCACTTATAGTCCTGTACTGTATTTGTCAAAAAAAAAAATTCAACATATAAGTGAATCAAGACTCAACATGTAAGTGAACCAAGACATTTCAAACCTGTGTTGTTCAAGGGTCAACTGTATTTACTATCTGGCCCTTTATGGGAAACCTGTGATGATCCCTGCTCTGAGGTAAAGGGGAAATAACTGGGGTGAGTTGGGTGGTAGCTATGAGGTGCAGAAACTGCTTCAGACCTGGGGTTGGAGCTGGGTCTGAAGCCCATCTTCACTCCTGGAAAAAATCACATATGTCTCTGAGCACAGGTATCCCCATTTGTAAAAAGGAAATAAACAATGCATATCCTGTGGATGTTAAATAAGATGAGATACATGAGAGAGGGAAAAAACTGGCACAATCCTTGATATAGAATAGATTCTCAATAAATAATAACAGGCAGCATTATTCCCAATAGTCAAAATATAGAAACAACCTAAGCGTCCATCAATGGATGAATGGAAAAAGATGTGTGAGTACACAATGGAATATTATTCAGTCATGCAAAAGAACAAAATCCTGGCATATGTGACAACATGATGGTTCTTGAGGACATTATACTAAGGGGAATAAGTCAGACAGAGCCAAACAAATACTGCATGATGTCACTTATATGTGGAATCTAACAAAGCTAAACTCATAGAAAAAGAGTAGAATGGTATCAGGGGCTGGAGGAGAAATGGGGAGATGGTGATCAAAGAGTACAAAACTGCAGTTAGAAGATGAGGGATCTATTGCACAGCATTGTGATTGTAGATAACAATACCGTACTATATGCTTGAAAGTTGCTAAGATAGTAGATCTTAAATGTTCTCACCACAAAAAAAGAAATGATAATCATCATGTAGCAATACATATATATGTGTGTGTGTGTATCAAATCAATGCTTTGTGCACCTTAAAGTTATATAATGTTATATGTCAGTTATATCTCAGTGAAGTTGGGGAAAAGACAACAGAATGAATAAAAGAATAATTTTACATATAATCTTTATCAAAAGCCTGCACATATTTAAAGAACCCATTTTGGTTCTTATTTCTTCAGGAAAGTTCCATAACTTCCCAGCCAGCCTTGCCTCAAATCATCTTCCCCACCTCTGAATGCCTGCAGTGCTTACCAAACTTCTCCTTTTAACCTCTATATGACCTCTTGATGCTAGCTTTTATAAGGATCTAGCTCATTTTCTTCTTCAGGTTATCAGCTTATTGGCATGCTGACACATTCTCTGTTGTCCATGAACTAGTTTAGAAGATATGCACATGCACCACTTAGTGAGAAACACCAAAAATGGTGCACAGACAACATGCTGTAGAATTTCATACAGGGCTGGGGTGGTCAATGAAGGCTTCAAAGAGGAGGTATACCGGGATCTGACCATTAACATTCATGATATTGCTTGTGCAGAATTTCCCCCAGATAGAGAGAAGTGGCACAGGACAATCTAAACTGGGACAATAATGTGTGAGCCAAGGTGTGGAGACTTGTTTCGGGAATGGAGCAATCAGATTGCAGTGGAAGATGGGGACTGGTAGCAAATGAATTAGGAAGTTTGGGGCTTCAAGTGACAAAAAAAGCAAGCTCAAACTGGATCAAACTAAAGAAAAATTGTGTTATCTCAAGTAACTAGAAGTCTAGAAGTAGGACTCCAGGCACAGGACTCGGGTTCAGTTTCTGTGTCATTTCTCTTGGCTCTGCCCATCTCTATGTAGACTTTATTCTCAGGCTAGTTTCCTGTGTGGTGTCAGGATGGCTGCCAGCAACATCTGAGCCAGAGAGAGGAATAAAAATCCCCCCTACCCCTGGAATGAAAGCCCTTTCCTTCACTCTCAGTGGGCCACCTGAGGTTACATGATCATTGCTAGACCAATAACCTGGCCTCCTTTACCAGTCTAGTGAGAGCAGGTAGTGGGATTACTATGAGCGCCTTAGATAAACCCCAAAGCCCAGCATCCCCTAGTCACATAGGCTGCATGGAGAAGGGGTGGATACCTGAGTAAAATTGGAGTGTTGCCAGAAAGAAGGAAGGAGGCCCAGATGCTGAGTAAGCAACTAACACCGCCCTCCTCAGATCATAAATCACTAGGAAAGGAATACTGAAGCCCAGCTGAAGATAACAGTAACTATCAAGCTCAAAACATCACACGGCATCTTGAAAATAAAAATGGCTCCTTGGGATTGCTTTCTGCCACAACCGACTCACGCATGGGTTTGTGATAACCTGAACAAACCCGGGAAAGGCTGAGCCAAAATACTGAGAGGAGGAGGCAGAAATAAGTCGTTATAAACCAGATTTCACTTTGATTTTCTGTGCAGCATAGACAAAAATCATGTCTAAAGGGCTTGACTCAGCAACCTTGTTATTGGCCCGAAAGGTAGCTCCAGTCTTTTCATTGCTACCGCCCAGAAAAATATTGCTCTCTTTGGCATTCTTTCTACTGGGGCTTACCAAGAATAGCACACTCTCTCTCTATTTTTTTAGAAATGACAGAAATATTCCTGGTGCTTGGGTTAAGTAATTAAGATTTGCTGTGGGAACATCGAAGAACCGCATAAAATGGCTGCGTGGCTTGGTAAATGAATTACTTAGTGTTTAATTACTAAAAATTACTATCAATTACTAAATGTTACTGCAAATTACTTGCAGAATAGACACATTTGTTTGTGGCTATTAATGATTTCAATTACTCCTCATAGGTAATTGGTTTCTGCACACAGAAGGGCACCAACTGTCGAATAGGAGCTCAGCAATAGAAAATGCTGCTCTTTTATCAGTTTCTTTCAACTCAAAGCTGAGATCTTAAAATGAACATTGGAATCATCTTTTCTCTAGGTTTCTCGGCTACTTGCACTTAGGACTCGGAGGGCTGGAGAGCACCTTGGAGACCTTCTCTTCTGACATGCAGAAGAGGAGGCAGGACACAGGAGGTCAGTGTGTGTGTGTGCGTGTGTGTGTGTGTGTGTTTAATCACACACTAATACAACAACATAGATGAACATCAAAAACATTCTGCTAAGTGAAAGATTCTAGTCACAGAAGACCACAGATTGCATGATCCCATTTATATGAAATGTCCGTAATAGGCAAATCTATAGAAATAGAAAGCAGATTAATGGCTGCCTAAGACTGGAAGAGAGGGGAAAGAGTGGGGAGGGGAAGGGGGGGGAGAAGTGGGGGGAGTGATAAGGAGTGACTACTAAAGGGCACAAGGTCTATTTTGGGGCTGATGATGATATTCTAAAATTGGATTATGGTGATGGTTGTACAACTCTCTCTATATATTTAAAAACATTGAAATTATATACTTTAAAAAGATGAACTTTATGGCAAACAAATGATATCTCAATAAAGCTATTAAAACAAGTAAGTTTAATCATACAATTAGATGGTGGGAGGGCTAGGTCAAGGATCCAACACTGCTGACTCCCACTTTATTGCTCTTTTCCCTCGTCTATCCTGCTTCAATATATGCCCAACTTGCTAGAAGGCATAGCTCACTGAAGAAGATAGCTAATTAGATTCATTGTTGAAATTGTGGTCTTATTTATGAAGGACTTACTTCTAGCTATTTGTATATTATTAAGAGGACATAAACCATGTTCATTAAAGCAGCACACAATGCAACCAGAAAATGAACTTAATAACATAAAATTAAATAATGTCTTAGCTTGGATTCTCCCTGAAAAATAGAGCTTGTGACAAAAGCTTTCCAGCAAGGAGTCTCTTTTTAGAAGTGATCTTAGGGAATAGGAGGGAAGGAATAGGTAGATTAAAAAGGGAAAGAAGAAAAAAATCAATCCCATGATGCACTATTGAGTAGACTCAATAATTGTGAAGAACTGGGACTCAATGCCCTAGGGATCTCTGAAGAATCGTGTACATTGTGCTTCAGAATTGTGTGCCCAAGAGATGGAGAGGGAAATATTCAAGCACTGGCTTCCGACCCCATTGGTAAAGGATTATCCTCGGGACTGTGTAACTCCTTTGTTCTTTCAGATTACATATGAGTCAGCAGAGTTGAACAGGATCCTATTGCATCATCCAAGGTGTAGACAGAGAAGCCCAAGAACAGAAAGTAAGAGGTAAGCTGTGCAGCTCAGATGGGCTCTGGTCAGGCTACGTATCCATGCAAACTATTGACAAAGCAATTGACAAAACTAAAAGATGAGCCAATGGACTCCATTAAACCTAGTAACTTCTTCTCTGTGAAAGACAATGCCAAGAAAATAAGAATACAAGCCATACGCTGGAAGAAAATATTTGCAAAACAAAAATCTGAAAAAGGACAATTACTCAAAACATACAAAGAACTCTTAAAACTCAACAATAAGGAAATGATAAATCCAGTTTAAAAATGAGCAAAGGTCATCTCACTAAAGAAGATACTCAGATGGCATATAAACATAGGAAAAGGTGTTCAATATCATATGTCCTTAGGGAATTGCAAATTAAAACAACAATGAGAAATGACTACACATCTCTTAGAATGGCTAAAATCCAGAACACTGACACCAAATACTGGCAAGAATGTGGAGTAATAAGGATTCTCATTCATTGCTGGTACAGCTACTTTGGAAGTCAGTGTGGTGGTTTTTTGCAAAACAAAACATACTCTTACCATACAATCCAGCATCATGCTCCTTAGTATTTACCCAGGTGAGTTGAAAACTAATGTTTACACAAAAACCTGCACACAAATGTTTATAGCAGCTTTATTCATAATTGTCAAAACTTGGAAGAAATCAAGTTGTCCTTCAGTAGCTGAATAGATAAATAAACTGTGGTACATCCAGACAATGGAGTATTACTCAGTACTAAAAAGAAAGAAACTATCAAACCATACAAAGGATTGGAGAAAACTTAAAAATGAATTATTAATGGGAAGAAGTCAATCTGAAAAGGCTACATACTGTATAATTCCAATAATACAACATTCTGGAAAAGGCCAAACTATGGAGACAGAAAAAGATCACCGGTTGCCCTATGGGAGGAAGAGGGCATCAATAGGCAGAGCACAGAGGACTTTTTGATCTGTGAAACTGTTATATGTGATACTGTCATGGGGGATACATGTCAGCATGGATTTTTTCCAAAATCATACAATGTACAACACCAAAAATGAACCCCAATATAAAGTATGGACTTTGGGTAATAATGATGTGTCAATGTAGGTTCATTGATTGTTATAAATGTAGCCCTGTGGTGCAGAACGTCCATAGTGAGGGAGGCTGTGTGGGTGTGTGTCAGGGGAGAGGGGATATGTGGAAACTCGCTATACTTTACACTCAGTTTTGCTGCGAACTTAAAACTGATATAAAAAATAAAGTTTATTAAGTCAAAAAACCACAAAAAAAGATTAGTCAAGAGGGTGAGATGGGTCATCAAAGATGTCCAATAACAAGAGATACTATAATATCAGAATTATATATTACAATAATGGGAGCTTCACCAAGAACTCCAACAAGACCAAAATTTAAGAAAAACTGAGTAATGGAGGACAGGAACTTTCAGTGTAGAATAGAAGATCCAGAATTTTAATTGAATCTCAGCCTTCTAGCACTTTGGGGAATTTACATTACCCAAAGTTTCTACATACAGTCTTCAAATAATCACACTCAAAAATGAGTACTTTACTACACTCTTCGCACTCTCCATCATCCTCTTGTATTCATAGCTACTGTTTGCCCTTATTCTCTGAAAACCTTTCCTTAGGTGGGTCAACCTCATGCCACGTCCATGTCTTCTTTCACCTCTGCACACATCTTCCCCCTGCTTCTTGTGTTATTGCTTCCTCCTCAAGTGCTCTCCTCTACTTTCCCTTCTCTCTTACTGAATTTGGAAGGGATTTACATGTCTTATTTTAGTTAACCCTCATCACAAACCAGTTAGGGAAGTACTCTGATTAGTTCCATGTTACAGGAAACTATGGCACCAAGAGGTTAAGCAACTTTTTCCAAATTCATATAGTTAGTTAAAGATTAAATCAGAACATTGTTAAGAAACAGAAATTCAACTAAGTTGACAATCTAGTTGGCTTTATTAAATGATTCATGAATTGGGCAGCATCCCATCTAGGAAGTAGAGGGGAGCTCTAAGGAGTTGTAGGGAATGGAATGTTTTCATAGGAAGGAGGGTGGGTCAGGGAAATTATTAGCAAAAGAAAAGTATTGTTCCAGGCAAGGTCACTTTCCTTTAGGGGGAACAGACAGTGGGGTCTCATTAGGTGGATTACCTCATCTTACTTTGGGGGATGGAGAAAGCCCATGTGATAGATTGCCTCATTGGCACTGACCAGAAAATTCCTGACTGACCACTTAAGACTACATTTCTGGGGGAGGTTAAAACTGCAATTAGTTTGGTATGAAATCCCAGTTTGGTGGTTTGGCCTGGCATAAGTGACCCCATCTTGGGTATGCATTTTGTTTGTTTGTTTTTGTTTTTACATTGTAAACCCATATAGTCTGACAGCAGACCCTATGGTCTCAACTGCCCAGATGTCAGGGAGACCACTGAATGCTTTAGGAAAGTTTAATGCAGGGATTATTCACAAAGTTATGAGCAAGGTTAAGGAAATTCAGCAGAAGATAGTGAAGTATCCCAGGGCAACAACAGCTGTTCCTATCCCTCAGCCCCTGGGGCTAAAGTTTACTGGAACCTGGAGAGAGCTATAGGAGAGGGCAACCCACGGGGAGCTGTGGCCTTGGATGATAAATCACTTTGCCAATCTGGAGGCCAGGAAGAAGAGAAAGGAATAAATATCCCAACCTCACTCTCTGGTCTCTTGCTAGAGTCTCCCACTGGCTGGAGCCAAGTGGAATCCAGAGGGCAAAAGAATATTTAATGCTGTCCCTAGAGATCAGTGTCCCTGGACACATAGCAGGAAGAAGGGTGAAGGAGTCTGGAGGACAAATGGAAAACATGTAGCATCAAATCTCAAATCAGACCAGCTAAGATCCAAACACTGGTCTGATTTTAGTGTTGCAGTGTTCTTTTCTAGAGGGGATCAGAGGGGACAGCTGCCCTAATCCTGTATCCAACTAACCAAAGCCAAAGCTAAAATAGAAGCAGGTGCAGTATCTGTCAAGGCCATGACTAACAGGCATCATCAAATGTTCTCATCTCCAGCGTGGTCAATCCAGCTTGGCAACAATGCCCTGGCCACTTCTACTAACACAGACATGCCTTTGAAGATTTTGTTCCCTCTAATGATCACAAATGGCTCTGGTGAACAATCTCTAGAAAACAAGGCTGGCCAAAATACCTGTATCAGGCACATATAACAGTTCTCAAATTCCATTCTGATGTGTACAAGAGAAGACTTCTAAGCTTGACTCTACAGAGCTAATTTACATAGCTCCATGTCAAAAGGCTTGTAAAAATTATTCTAAAATACATCTTATAATCATATACATGTTTCCTGCTCTCACTTAAATGAGCTGAATATGGAAGAAATAAAAAAACAACCTGACCACCATGGTTTTCTCTGAGTCCCAGGAACTATGAATAGGTCAATGCTGGCAATGGCTGCTCATCTTTTTCAGGTTCTCACTGTGTACTAGGTACAGTGCTAGCACTTAACTAGCATTGGCTGCCACCATCCTCACTGCAACCCTAAGAAGAAAGTACTGTTTTGAGTCCCACTATGTGAACAGGAAACTGAGGCTTATGGTGATTAAGTCAGAGACATCAGCTATGTGCTGCTCACTGGGCTAAGATCAAGAGGGAATGCAAAAATGAAAAATAAGAAGTCAGTGAACTTAAATTCTAACTGGGGGGAGAAAACAGTCCTAAAACAAAAACAAAAACAAAAACAAACCTGTGAAGGGGCTCCTGCCTGGTTCAGTCAGTAGAGCCTGCAACTCTTGATCTCAGGGTTGTGGGTTCCAGCCCCATGATAGGTATAGAGATTACTTAAAAATAAAATCTTAAAAAAAAAAATCTGTAAAAGTGAATAGCAAAAGGGGTAAAGGATCCAAGTTTTCAGAAAGCAAGCAATCAGAGCAGACTGGGTAGTTAGGGAAGCTTTGCCTGGGGTGGTGGAAATTGAGCTGGGACCAGGAGAAAGGTAAGGTTGGAGTGGGACTCAGGAAGGTGTGGGGCAGGCTGCGCCTGACCAGCAAGGAGCTAGGAGTCTAGAAGAGGCATCAGGGCAAGAGTGAAGATCAGAGGGGCTCTTGGCTGCACTCTGTCATCATCCCCTAATTGCCCACTGCCCTGTACCTCTATCCTTCAGTCTCACACAGCTCAGAGCCAGACCTGATGCTCCCTTTCCTACCTCTTGGAGCCCTGACCAGTCCCCAACTGCACACTTCCCACCCCCTGAAGGCTCTGACAGGTTGTAAATAGCCTGTTTTGAAAAGTAATTGCATGTTTGGGGCTGGTGCTTGCCATTTGTAATTGCTCATTATTCCCCCATCCACTTTCTCTCTTCCTATTCCCAAGGTTTGTTTCCCAGGAAGTAACTCCAGGAGCTTTCGGGGCAAAGGACTGGAGGAGATAATGAGGCCCTCTAGGCCACACAATTCAATCAGACTTTCCTGACCAGGGAACCACTCTGGACCTACTACTTGCCTCTAGCTATAGGACAGAAAAGACAGAATGGGCTCATTTCCTCCTAAAAAATTTCTCTGAGAAGCAACAAACGGGCCGCAAAGATGACTACCCTAATCTAGGACACATGGACCCTCCTTTGCCCCAGCACTGGGACAGCAGAGGCCTGCTGTCCAATGACGTCTGTCTACTATACCCTTCCTGGCCCCTGACCCCCTATGTCCTTCAGAAACCAAATAATCAGTATTCATTTACTGAACACCTACTATGTGCAAGACTACCCTCGGTGGTCTATTTGACATATTTTCCCTTCAAAGTAAGGTGTGCCCTTACTTTGTGTGTGCCCCAGGCTCTATACCTGGCACTGCCATCTCCACATCTCCTCACCTCTATGGTCTGGCCCTGCAGAGATATAAATAACCAAGAGTGGAGCAAATCTTACTGAGCCCCATCATTTCCATACATTTTGGGGCAAATTCCAAACATTGGCACCTGAAGCTCTCTGACTGCTGTAGCTCACTTTAGCTGGAGGTTTTAGGGAACTGATGCCTATTGGGGCAACCCTTAACCAATGACTGACAGAAGTTGGTGGATAAACATTCCTCCCTCACCTCTCAGGCAGGCTAACTTTGAGATGCATATTCCACACGGGCTTCTAGAATTACCCAGCAAAAATGTGCTCCAGTCACCTATATAGTGGAAACTTGCTTGAAAACACAATCTTTACTAGCATTCTTCCTTTCGCTGTCTACTTCCCATTTACTTACCAGTGTTGCTGGCATCTCCTTCAGATAAAATACTTGCACTTGTATCTTTGTCTTAGTGTTTTCTTCTTGGGAAATCCATATTAAGTCAGTTGGTACCAGAAATGGTATTAGGAAGGATATGCTCAGAATGGGATTCTGAAGTTAGATCCCTTGCTGGCCAGATGACAAGGATCCCACTACTGGTAATAAACGAGGTGAAATAAAATACATTATGGTTGTATAAAATTCAAAACCCTGTGAAAGTCCTTACCTTTCATAGATGGAAGACTGCTGAAAATCAGGCCCACAATCTGATTTTCAAATGTCACGGAATTATAAATAGGGCTGAAATCACAAGGTTGGTAAGTTTCCTATGCTAAAGAAAGAGCAGGATTCTGAGAGCTGGAATAGGGACATCTAGGCAGATGCACTTGAATATCTTGTTAATCAGAACTAATGAGCAAGAAGTGGCAAGAACTCTGGATAACCTAGAAAGACATATGCGCACCAGTTATTGGGAAATAACTCTGCAAAAATTAAGGGGCCTACTACATCACTAAAGATTTTAGGGGTTGGAGAGAGGAGGAAGATGGAGGTGGAGTAGGAGAATCCTAGGTTGGTCTTGTCCCAAGAACACAACTAGATAACTATCAAGTCATCCTAAATACCCCAGAAATCAACCTGAAGACTGACAGAACAAATTCCACAACTAAAGGGAGAGAAAAGGCCACATAGAAGGAGCAGGAGACAAAACTGGCTTTTCTAAAACACAAAAGAAGGCAGAGACTTAGGCAGAATGTGAAGATGGAATTTATCCCAAATGAAAGAACAAGATAAGGCCATGGCCAAAGATCTAAATGAGACAGAAGTAACATGCCTGATGGAGAATTTAAAGCAATTTCATAAGGATACTCACTGGATTTGAGAAAAGAATAGAAGACATCAGTGAGACCCTAAAAATTTTAGAGGTCTAGTGGTCTGTAACATGTCCAACTCTTTTCTCCAAATTAAAGTTTGTTACCATACCTTGCACTTCTACCATTTAGAAAAAAAGGCCCAGCACTTGGCAGTTTCCTTTGGATTTTTGATGACAGTAACATACCACTCTTCAGAATGCTGGTGTGACCCATTTATCCAGTCACTTAGAAGGTTGTCAGTTTTGAGTAGTACCCAAAGCGAAAAGGGCTCTGCAACATTTATGGTACAAGTGGTCCTAATGCTTGGCCCATGTGATTCATCAGCTCTTGTGTCTTTTAGAGATATCCATGATAGGACGCTTTATGGCATTCCTAAAAGCCAAAACTGCAGAGCTGAGGTGCAGATCCCTAGGGCTCTGGAGCAAGACCATGCTATCTACAGCAAATCATAACTTACCATTTTAAAAGCAGTGCTTGGTATGTTACTACAGCCACTTGACTATGGAATATCAATGGCTATGTTACTATGAGTGCCAAAGATGAGCTGAATATTTTCAGACCCAGGAAGTTGTAAGGTTGAATGGGCACAGCAGCAATCATCATACAATGGAGGCAGCAATCCTCTCACTCAGCTCACACCTGTGGCCTCTCCAGCTGACTGCAGAGAACAACACGCAGGCTTGGTTCATGGAAGGGTCAGCTCACTAGTCTGCTATGTGCATAAAATGGACTGTTGCCATAAAACACCCCCTTCGGGAATAGTCCTGAAAGACAGTATGAGTGGAAATCCCTCCAGTGGGCAAAACTTGGAGCAGTAAATATCTGTATGGAGGGTGAAGCAGCCTGCTTTAAGGACATACATATGCTTCTAGGCAGTGGTGAATGGATTAAATGTTTGCTTGGGAGCTTGGAAGGAGCCATTTCAAAAGGTCAGAGACAGAAGCCTAGGAAAGAAGCATGTGTGTGGACCCATAAGCAGGGGCCCAGAGTGTGCAGAGGAGCAGACACTCACACTGGGAGAAGCACTCAACAAGCAGACGGACAGGAAAACTCATCCAGCAGCAGTCCGTGAGCCCCAGACCCCCACTGCCTGCACAACGGGCCCATCAATGGAGCAGTCATGTGGCAGAGGTGGAGGTTAAACAGGGACCCAACAGCATGGGCCCCTTCTCACCAACCCTGATAGGTACTGCGTTTGGGGATGTCTGATCTGTTAGCAACAGAGATTGATGCTAAGCCCCAGGTATGATGCTATCCCTCAAGGGGACCAAACAGCCACTTGGTAATAAGTTCATCACACTGGATTCCTTTTGCCTGGAAGAGGCAGTGATTCCAGATCAATACACTTCATCCATATCTGGGGTATTGTATTGCATTTCCACGCACAGTGCATTTGCCAGTTCCACCATCTGAGACCTCACAGAGCATCTGATGTTTTGTAAGAAGCCCTCTAACGTTGCCTTAGACCAAGAAATCCACTTTATGATGAAAGACATATGACAGTGTGCACAGGACTCCTGAGGAAATAGCCAGAAAGGACATTCAGAATATCTCCTCAGGATGGTCTGGTGAGGACTTGGCTGCCGTGGTGAGACCTGCTTGAGCCATGCAGCTGTTCCATTGGCACGGACAACAGGTGCTCTGTGACCACACTGCACCCGGAATCAGGGCATCCCCGTAACCTCTTCCATCACCAGAGGACGAACTGCTGCCCCTGCTTCTTGCCTCACTACTCCTGACTCAAACCCATGGCCCATGTGTTTGACCACATCTGCCTCGCTGCAGAGGAGGCTGGAAAACCAAAAGCGTGGCATCATCAGATTCTTTGTCAGAAAGAGGGCTCTAATTTCCACCAAGATTTAATAAGATGTGGAATTCCTCAAACACAGGAAGGGGTATTAGATGCTGAACAGCCAAAATAAATGGCAGATCTCCAACACATACGGTCTTTTAAATTCAAAACTACTCAGTGTGTTACAAATCCCTCAGAGCCTCAATTCCCTCCTCTGTGAAATGGGGATGTATGACTGGCTCAAGCTTCCACAGAAGTGTAGTACAGGATTCAAATGCAGGCTTCTGATTGCGAGTCCTATGTTCATCCCATGACACAGTGCTGCCTTTTCCTTTGGGGTTTTCTCCCCTTCATCCCTCTTGCGAGCATCATGCCCGGCCCTGAGGTACATTCCCCACCTAGCCCCCTCCTTCCCTGCTCCAGAATGGGTGGCACAGAGGAACTGCTCAACTAAAAACCAATGACAGAGTACACGTAGCTCCCCAACAGTCAGAGGAGAGCTTCTCTGAGTCTCTGAGGTACTAGTCCAATGACAGGGCTACGGGCTTCTTTATGGGGTGCCCTACTCCCTGGCTGCTAGTGAAGGCTCTTTTCTTGCCACTCATTATGTTTTCTGCAGTATGTAAGTTCTGTGGCCAAGGTTCATATAACTGGGAGTGTATTTATGGCGGTCCATACTCTTTCTTAGGAAAATATTGATTTTCTAATAGCAGAATGACTGTAGAGCTATTAAATCAGACTAGACTATCATAAACTCCAGGATTAACCAAAGAGTACTTTCACCTTTTCTTTTAGTTTCTCATGGGCAATCGGGAGTAGATACATCCACTTAAGCAGGACAGGATCACAGCATTTACTACTTGATTTGAACTATCCATCACAATTCCCCACACTTATTGCCGGATAAGTAATTAACCATTCAGTTCTTATTTTAAAGATTGACTGACAGGAATGAAGGAGGCCTAGCTGTATTAAAAAAAAAAAAAATCCAAAGGCTCCTAATGGGAGCTACCCCATTATGCGGGAGACCTGTGGAACGGGAGTGGATTATGCTGGCAGTGGGGGATTGCTCTCCAGTCTCTGCCCTGACCAGAGGATGTGTGAGCTCATTATCCAACTGTTAAAGTCTTAGTTAGAAGAGCAGTCAGTGAGGTAAGGATTTCTTTTTTTCTTTTTTGGGAAGATCTCTATCTTCCTTCTTTATTGATTGCTTGCTTTTCATTTTATATCCTTTCTCCCTTGCCTGAAATGAGAAAAATGAGCCCTTGCCACGGGCTTTAAACTTAACACCCAGACAATATCTCCCCTTATCTAATGCCAGGCAAGAAGCTTCAGCCCAGAGGACCCTGGGTAATGCTACAACAGATTATGTCATAAAATGGAGAGATAAGCAAAAGAACCAATCTAAAAGCCACAGCAAAATTTACTTTTCCACCACCCTCCGCTCCCCTTTTAGAAGAAGGCTTTAAATCAATCTGCCTTTGCCATAAATTCTCTTTCTAAAATTTGATAACAAGTGCAATATTTTCCTTAGAGATTGGGTTCTAATAAGAGGGAGGTTGGGGGTGGGGAAGCAGGGTTTAGCAAAGTAATAAAATGCCATGATTGATCCTGGTCGGTGGGGTTGCTTGGAATTACCGCTATTCTTGGCTGGCAAGCATAATCTAGCCAAGTCATAAATTTTGTTTCTTTCAGTAGGCAGTTGAG
Source organism: Callorhinus ursinus (assembly GCF_003265705.2). NCBI lineage: Eukaryota > Metazoa > Chordata > Mammalia > Carnivora > Otariidae > Callorhinus > Callorhinus ursinus. The sequence continues at coordinate 160,962,532 of NW_027397066.1, forward strand.
TCTCTGTATTGATCCCGATTTGTTGTTCTGTTCTCATGTAATTGCTCCCCGTGATTAAGACTCCAGGTTGGCAAGGAAGTCTGGCCGGCCAGGAGTGTAAAGGGAGTAAGCACAGAACTGGAGTTTACCTTGCCGCCCCCCACAGTGGATACTAAGGCTGGGATGTGAAGGCTGAACCACTCTGGAGACCCAGAGTGCCCAGGGACAGGCAGTGCAGTCAAGACCCCACTCCATCAGTCACCCTTCCTCCAAGTACTGTGTTAGATAATGCCCTCACTGGTCCACATGTTCTTCACCCAAGTGCGATTCCTCAAACACACTTAGGATGTGGGCCTCCCAAACGTAGCAGCACCCAGTGTATGAGACTTCACCTTACCACAGACAGAAAAACCGATGCATGAGCTGGATAAGAACTACTCCAAGGTCATACACTATGCAGAGACATCTACCACCCAATGACTTCACCTAGAAACTAAGCCTTCCAGCCCAAATTGGAACCTGGTCCAAAAGAACCCATGAGCAGAGGGTTAGGTCCCCCAAGTCCCCAAGTTTGGAGTTTGGGTATCTTGGGTTACCCATCCATGAAGCAGAAAAGTTTACAGCTACATCATTTATACATAGGCCAGACTGCAAGCATACTCATCTCCACTCACTAGCTATGTGACTTTGAACAAGTGGCCTAACCTGAGTGTCAGTACCTCATTTGCTAACTGGGAATAATCATAACACCTGCCCCATAAAGTTTTTTGTGAAGATTCAATGAGATAACATGGGAAAGTACTTGGCAGAAAAAGTATTATTATTGTTGTTGTTGTAGTTGTTGTTGTTGTTGTTCCCAGCTTTAGCTTGTGCAAAGAGCCTTGCAGTTCTTAATAGATAAAGAAGTCTGTGGTACAGAGATATTTGGAAACTTTCTAAGCAAAGGAGGCTTTTTAGTAGAAGGAAATGTATATTTTGATAACTTGGAGTATCTTAGTCAAATCATGGGAAACTAATTTAAAATAAGGTTATGTGCCTTTAAATAGGAACTCAAATAGATTCCCTAGCACTGCACTGTCAAAAGTCAGTTCAACTTTATTTCATTCCGGTTATCTCAGAGATGGGAATGGGAATTCCTCACTCCATGAACTCGACAATATTGCAGCTAAATCATCTGTATGTGATTTGCCTGTCTGGTGGTGGGTCCATTTGACTACATGCTTTAACAAAAGTATTCCTCAAACCAAGAGTGATTTTCTTCTTCTTCCTTCCCTTTCTCTGAGAGATTTAACCAAGGTGATGGTGGAGACTGGAGCTGCCAAATCAGTCCTGGCTTGTCAGGACAATCTCTTCCTCTCTTATTCCCTTACATTTTCCAGACTGAGATAAGGGACCTTAACTTGAGATGTTGGGCCCATCCCAATCCAGTATCAAGGGAGAGATCCTTTGCTTCTGAGTCCTAGCCTCCTCTCCTGACATCTGCCCCTCACCTACAGCCCCCAGATTCCGCCCCCCATCAAATCTTGCTTAGGAAAGGGTATGCTTTTAGCTATAGGATAGAGAAGCAGGGAATGGACTCACACTGCTGGACTCTCAAACCTGACTCCTACATTTATAAACTCTGACACTTAGGGAAAATTAATCTAACCTTTTTGTGCCTCAGTATCCTCTTTTACCAAATACAGATAATAATACCACATTTCCTATTCCACAGGATTGATGTGAAGACTAAATATGTACTTTAAATGCCTGGGGCATGGCAGGCTCCCCAAAATGCTAGCTTGTCTGAGCTGTTTTGGGGCAGCGGTGGGAGAGGAAGTCAGGCTCCAGCAGATGAAGGAGAGAATGGGAGGTAAGTAGAGGTGGTGTATAGACAAGGCTCTTCCAAAAATGTAGCTGTTAAAGAATGAGAATGGCCATTGTTTGCCTCTCCCAGGGAACCCAGAGTGTTCATGCAATGCTTTTTCCAACTGGTCTTTTTGTCAGGTGAATAATTTCTAAATATGTCTGAAATGGAAGAGATTTAGAGGAAATATTCCAGTTGTGTTTTACCTTCTTTCAAAAGAGTTGCAAATTGTGTGGCATTTTTGTTACTACTCTGCCTTGAGAAGGAGAGCACAGGAATGAGAGTGTGCAGGAAGCTTTAAAAGTCATGGAATGGAGATCCTAGGTATAAAAATAAAGGACCCTTTCTGCCTTTGTTTCTTCTTGTCCTCCATCCCCTAGGGATAGCATTAAACGTCATCTAAGATAGCACTCTCAAATCTGGCTGCTCATCAAAATTATTTGGGAAGTTAGTAAAATATAGATCCCTGTCTCCTTTCTGAAGAGTCTCATTCAGTACATCTAGGGTGGAAACCAGAATTTGACATTTTTCAATAGCTGTTATTGTCTTGGTGACCAGGTGGGTTCAGGGACCCTACTGAGGCAATCCCTCATTTTAAATGTAATCTGGCAAGGCAGGGCCTCTGTCTCACAGTGCGTCCCTGGCTAAGCTGGGAAGTAAAGGAGTCACTCCTAAAATGGACTCTGTCCGGGGCAGAGAAGCAGGGCAGTGCCCCTTGAGCACAGTCTCTCACAGAGACCCTGTAAGACCATCAGGAAGCCCTCTCCCATGACTTCATCTTCCCCATACCACAAACCTACTGAAACCAGTGATGATGAGCAGATTGATGCCATGAATTACACAAGGTAGAAGGATCCAAGGCTGGCCCCATTATTCCACTTACTCGGTCCCCTACCTCTCTTGCTCTTTCCTCAGTCTCCTGGATTCCTCTCACATCCTCCAGTCTGTGCCTCAGATCCCTCCATTACAGCACAAGGAGAATGAGGAATATTTGTTTGTTCCTTCCCTGCCTCTAACAAGTTTATAGTGCCCTGGGCTAAGGAGACTCACACTGCTCTCAAAGGAAAGACTCTGGTCTCAAGCATGAAGAAGGCATTGAGTGCTTGAGTTCTGCTCAGGCTCCCCATCAGCAAGAGCTATGCCTAATTTTCTCATTAATTAACAAAGAAGGGATCACCTCATCAAAGCAAGTACTATATTTTTTTTTTAATGGCAATAACATAGTCCGATTTCACATAGGGATCTGTGTTGTTCCAATTAATGGGGCTTTGACTTGCTCCTTGTGAAACCATTACCCCAGTATTATTGTGCTATGGAGGAGTTCCCATTCTTCCCATTTTAAGGGTCACCACAACAGCTATGAATGTTCTATTTTAGCCATCTGGTGGTGATAGGCACCAAAAATCTCTATTAGAGTATCCCTGACATTTAAGTCTCTACTCTAATGGAAGAGGGATGGGAATCCCTCAGTTTACTGCATCACATACAAAGGAGAAATTAGTGAACATTGAGGTCATATGAGTTATCCAAGGTCACACAACTCACCTCCAGTCGGCCTGCCTTCTGGTTCCCACAGCTTCCCTGAGCCTTGCCAGATGACAAGTTTTCCCTGGTGTCATTACAAACAAGAAGTCCAGGAGGGCACCCGTGGTGAAAGCCCTGACTTTGCATCCCTGAATAATCAGGGTGCCTGCTTCCTTTCTGGGCAGCTAAGCCCAGTCATCATTGGAGGCCACAAGAAGGATAAAAGATTCTTTTCTTTCCAATTTGAAAGGCAACAGCAGTGCCTCATCTGCTTATTTAGCATCCTTAGTGAGGGGCAAAGCTCCTACAGTGGGGGTGCTGTAGATAGACATAACCCAAACTAGGCATCCAGATCAAACTAGGCATCAAGAGAAAGAGAGCAAAACCACTAATACCCTGGACTCTGCCACAGGCATTTATCCCAGAGAAATAACAATTTTTGTTCACACAAAAACCTGTACATGAATGTTCATGGCAGCTTTACTTATAATAGTCAAAAACCAGGAACAGCCCAAATGTCCTTTAATGTGTGAGTTGTTAAACAAACTGTGGTACATCCATACCAAGGAATACTGCTTGGCAATAAACAGGGATGAAGTATTGATACAGGCAACAACTTGGATGGATCTCAAGGGGATTATGCTGAGTGAAAAGAAAGCCAATTCCGAAAGTCTATACACTGTGTGATTCCATTTATAGAACTTTTTGAGATGAAAAATTATAAAAATGGAGATAGATTAGTGACTGCCAGAGGCTAGGGGTGGGGAGGGAGGCTGCTGGGGCTATAAGAAGGCAACATGAAGGATCCCTGACATGATGAAACTTTTGTCTTAACCTGGTCACATGAATCTACATATGCAACAACATCATAAAACTGCATCTAACTAAATACACACATACACACACATGAACACACAAATGAGTATATGTAAAATAGTGACATCTGAAATAGGCAAGATGGCAGAGGAGTAGGAGACCTGGATTTTGTCCAGTCTCAGGAATTCAGCTGGATAGGGAACAAACCATTCTGAACACCTACGAACTCAACAGGAGATGGAAGAAAAGAATAGCAACAACTCTCTGAACAGAAAAGCGACCACTTACTGGAAGGTAGGACGAGCAGAGAAGTGAATCCGAGGCGATATTCGGGAGGATAGACGGCGGGGGAGGGGGCCTCCGTCGGCTGCTTCTGGCAAGTGCTAGAGCCGCGGAGCACAACATCGGGACTTCACTCCAGTGGCTAAGCTGGGGGTGGAAACCTCACAGGACAGTGTGGTCTCAGGACCCTCGGGGTCACAGAAAGAC
>NW_027397066.1:160972185-160989133 GCF_003265705.2 Callorhinus ursinus
CCGAGAGCAAACCCGAGCAGATTATTTAGCCCGGACCGGCAAGGGCAGGGCAATTCCGCCTCCGGCAAAGACATTTGGGAACCACGGCAACAGGCCCCTCCCCCAGAAGATCAGCACGAACAGCCAGCCAAGACCAAGTTTACCGATCAATGAGAATGGGAGAACTCCAGCGCTAGGGGAATACTGCACATAGAATTCATGGCTTTTTTACCATGATTCATTAGTCTTTCAAAGTTAATTTTTTTAACTGTATTTTTTTTTGAATTTTTCGTTTTCCCTTTTCAAACCAACATCTTGTCAATCACTTTTTTTAAAAAAACATTTTTATTTTTCATTTTTAGAGTCATATTCTATGCCTTCATAGTAGTTGCCTTTACTTTTGGCATATATATATATATATATATAAGTTGTTCTCTCTTTAAAATTTTGAGATACAGTTTCTTCTAACATATCAAAATATACCCTATATCTCTAGTGTATGGCTTTTTTCCGGTCTTCTGCCTGATCACATTCTCTCTCCTTTTTCTTCTTTCTTTCTTTCCTTTTTTTAAAATCCTCTTCTTTATTTTTTCAAACACCTTCTGATCAATTCCTTTTTTGAAATTTTTTAAAATTTTCATTTTTACAGTCATATTCCATCCCTTCATCATATCAACCCTTATTTTGTACATATATAAGTCTTTCTTTCTTTAAAATTTTAGGAGGCACTTTCTTCTAACAGACCAAAATACACCAAAAATCTAGTGTGTGGCATTGATCTATGCACTAGCCTGATCATATTTGATCATATTCCATTTTTTTGTTTTGTTCTGTTTTTGTTTGTTCTTCTCTTATTTTTTTCTTTTTTTCTCTCTTTCTTTTTTCATTCTTTCCCTTTCTTTTCCCCCACTTTCAGGTCTCTTCTGATTTGTTTAGAGTATATTTTCTGGGGACATTGTTAACCTGTTAGCATTTTGTTCTCTCATTCATCGCTCCTCTGGACAAAATGACAAGATGAAAAGAATCACATCAACAAAAAGAACAAAAGGTAGTAACATCTGCCAGGGACCTACTCAATACGGACATTACTGCAATGTCGGACCTAGAGTTCAGAATCATGATTTCAAAGATACTAGCTGGGCTAGAAAAAAGCATGGAAGTTTTTAGAGAAACCCTTTCTGGAGAAATAAAAGAACTAAAATCTAACCAAGTCGAAATCAATAAGGCTATTAATGAAGTGCAATCAAAAATGGGGGCACTAACTGCTAGGATAAATGAGGCAGAAGAGAGAATCAGTGATATAGAAGACCAAGTGATGGAAAATAAAGAAGCTGAGAAAAAGAGAGATAAACAACTACTGGATCACGAGGGCAGAATTCGAGGGATAAGCGATAGGATATATTAGAATAATTGGGATCCTAGAAGAAGAAGAAAGAGAGAGAGGGGCAGAAGGTATATTGGAGTAAATTATAGCAGAGAACTTCCCTAATGTGGGGAGGGAAACAGGCATCAAAATCCAGGAGGCACAGAGAACCCCTCTCAAAATCAATAAAAATAGGTCAACACCCGAACATCTAATAGTAAAACTTATGAGTCTCAGTGACAAAGAGAAAATCTTGAAAGCAGCTCGGGAGAAGAGATATGTAACCTATAATGGTAAATATTAGATTGGCAACAGACCTATCCACAGAGACCTGGCAGTCCAGAAAGGACTGGCATGATATCTTCAGAGCACTAAACGAGAAAAATATGCAGCCAAGAATACTATATTCCTCTAGGCTGTCATTGAAAATAGAAGGAGAGATAAAAATCTTCCAGGACAAACAAAACCTAAAGGAATTTGCAAACACAAAACCAGGCCTACAAGAAATATTGAAAGGGGTCCTTTAAGCAAAGAGCCTAAAAGCAGCATAGACCAGAAAGGAAAACAGACAATATACAGTAACAGTCACCTTACAGGCAATACAATGGCACTAAATTCATATCTTTCAATAGTTACCCTGAATGTAAACGGGCTAAATGCCCCAATCAAAAGACACAGGCTAACAGATTGGATTAAAAAACAAGACCCATTGATATGCTGTCTGCAAGAGACTCATTATAGACCCAAAGACACCCCCACATTGAAAGTGAGGGGGTGGAAAACAATTTACCATGCTAATGGACACAAAAAGAGAGCTGGAGTGGCAATCCTTATATCAGACAAATTAGATTTTAATACAAAGACTATAATAAAAGATGAGGAAGGACACTGTATCCTACTTAAAGGATCTATCCAACAAGAATGGTCTATCCAACAAGAAGATCTAACAATTGTAAAAACCTATGCCCCGAACATGGGAGCAGCCAATTATATAAGGCAATTAATAACAAAAGCAAAGAAACACATTGACAACAATACAATAATAGTGGGGGACTTTAACAACCCCCTGACAGAAATGGACAGATCATCAAAGCAAAAGATAGACAAGGAAATAAAGACTTTAAAAGACACCCTGGACCAAATGGACTTCACAGATATATTCAGAACATTCCATCCCAAAGCAATGGAATACACATTCTTCTCTAGTGCCCATGGAACATTCTCCAGAATAGATCACATCCTAGGTCACAAATCAGGTCTCAACTGGTACCAAAAGATTGGGATTATTCCCTGCCTATTTCCAGACCACAATGCTTTGAAACTAGAACTCAATCACAAGAGGAAAGTCAGAAAGAACTCAAATACATAGAGGCTAAAGAGCATCCTACTAAAGAATGAATGGGTCCACCAGGAAATTAAAGAAGAATTAAAAAAAAATCATGAAAACAAATGAAAATGAAAACACAGCTGTTCAAAATCTTTGGGATGCAGCAAAGGCAGTCCTGAGAGGAAAGTATATAGCAATACAAGCCTTTCTCAAGAGACAAGAAACGTCTCAAATACACAACCTAACCCTACACCTAAAGGAGCTGGAGAAAAAACAGCAAATAAAACCTAAACCCAGCAGGAGAGGAGAAATAATAATCAGAGCAGAAATCAATGAAATAGAAACCAAAAGAACAGTAGACTAAATCAATGAAACTAGGAGCTGGTTCTTTGAAAGAATTAACAAGATTGATAAAACCCTGGCCAGACTTATCCAAAAGAAAAGAGAAATGACCCAAATCAACAAAATCATGAATGAAAGAGGAGAGATCCCAACCAACACCAAAGAAATACAAACAAATATAAGAACATATTATGAGCAACTCTGTGCCAGCCAATTAGATAATCTGGAAGAAATGGATGCATTCCTAGAGATGTATCAACTACCAAAATTGAACCAGGAACAAATAGAAAACCTGAACAGACCTAGAATCACTAAAGAAATTGAAGCAGTCACCAAAAATCTCCCAACAAACAAAAGCCCAGGGCCAGATGGCTTCCCAGGGGAATTCTACCAAACATTTAAAGAAGAATTATTACCTATTCTTCTGAAACTGTTCCAAGAACTAGAAATGGAAGGAAAACTTCCAAACTTGTTTTATGAGGCCACCATTCCCTTGATCCCCAAACCAGACAAAGACCCCATCCAAAAGGAGAATTACAGACCCATATCCTCGATGAACATGGATGGAAAAATTCTCACCAAAATACTAGCCACTAGGATCTAACAGTATATTAAAAGGATTATTCACCATGACCAAGTGGGATTTATCCCTGGGCTGCAAGGTTGGTTCAACATCCGCAAATCAATCAATGTGATACAATACATTAATCAAAGAGAGAAGAAGAACCATATGATCTTCTCAATAGATGCAGAAAAAGCATTTGACAAAGTAGAGCATCCTTTCCTGATCAAAACTCTTCAGAGTATAGGCATAGAGGTTACCTACCTCACTATCATAAAGGCCATCTATGAAAAACATACAGCGAATATCATTCTCAAAGGGGAAAAGCTGAGAGCTTTCCCCCTAAGGTCAGGGACACGGCAGGGATGTCCACTATCACCACTGCTATTCAACATAGTATTAGAAGTTCTAGCCACAGCAATCAGACAACTTAAAGAAATCAAAGGCATCCAAATCAGCAAAGAGGAAGTCAAGCTCTCACTCTTTGCAGATGATATGATACTTTATGTGGAAAATCCAAAAGACTCCACCCCAAAACTGATAGAACTCATGCAGGAATTCAGTGAAGTGGCAGGATATAAAATCAATGTACAGAAATCAGTGGCATTCCTATACACCAACAACAAGACCGAAGAGAGAAATTAAGGAGTCGATCCCATTTACAATTGCACCCAAAATCATAAGATACCTAGGAATAAATTTAACCAAAGAGGCAAAGAATCTGTACTCAGAAAACTATAAAATACTCATGAAAGAAATGGAGGAAGACACAAAGAAATGGAAAAACGTTCCATGCTCAGGGATTGGAAGAACAAACATTATGAAGATGCCAATGCTACCTAGAGCAATCTACACATTCAATGCAATCCCCATCAAAATACCATCCACTTTTTTCAAAGAAATGGAACAAATAATCCTAAAATTTGTATGGAACCCAAAAAGACCCCAAATAGCCAGAGGAATGTTGAAAAAGAAAAGCAAAGCCAGCGGCATCACAATTCCGGACTTCCAGCTCTATTACAAAGCTGTCATCATCAAGACAGTATGGTACTGGCACAAAAACAGACACATCGATCAATGGAACAGAATCAAGAGCCCAGAAATGGACCCTCAACTCCATGGTCAACTCATCTTCGACAAAGCAGGAAAGAGGGTCCAATGGCAAAAAGACAGTCTCTTCAACAAATGGTGTTGGGAAAATTGGACAGCCACATGCAGAAGAATGAAACTGGACCATTTCCTTACACCACACACAAAAATAGACTCCAAATGGTTGAAAGACCTAAACGTGAGACAGGAGTCCATCAAAATCCTAAAGGAGAACACAGGTAGCAACCTCTTCGACCTCAGCCACAGAAACTTCTTCCTAGAAACATCGCCAATCGCAAAGGAAACAAGGGCAAAAATGAATTCTTGGGATTTCATCAAGATAAAAAGCTTTTGCACAGCCAAAGAAACAGTCAACAGAAGCAAAAGGCAACCGACAGAATGGGAGAAAATATTTGCAAATGACATATCAGATAAAGGGCTAGTATCCAAAATCTATAAAGAACTTATCAAACTCAACACCCAACGAACAAATGATCCAGTCACGAAATGGGCAGAAGACATGAACAGACATTTTTCCAAAGCAGACATCCAAATGGCCAACAGACACATGAAAAAGTGCTCAACATCGCTTGGCATCAGGGAAATCCAACTCAAACCCTCAACGAGATACCACCTCACACCAGTCAGAATGGCTAAAATTAACAAGTCAGGAAATGACAGATGTTGGCGGGGATGTGGAGATAGGGGAACCCTCCTACACTCTTGGTGGGAATGCAAGCTGGTGCAACCACCCTGGAAAACAGTATGGAGGTTCCTCAAAAAGTTAAAAATAGAGCTACCCTACGATCTAGCAATTGCGCTACTGGGTACTTACCACAAAGATACAAATGTATGGATCCAAAGGGGTATGTGCACCTCGATGTTTATAGCAGCAATGTCCACAATAGCCAAACTATGGAAAGAGCCAAGATGTCTATCGACAGATGAATGCAAAAAGAAGCTGTGGTATATATACACAAAGGAATATTATGCAGCCATTAGAAGGAATGAGATCTTGCCATTTGCCACGACGTGAGTGAAACTGGAGGGTGTTATGCTGAGTGAAATAAGTCAGTCAGAGGAAGACATGTATCATATGACCTCACTGATATGAGGAATTCTTAATCTCAGGAAACAAACTGAGGGTTGCTGGAGTGAGGGTGAGAGGGATGGGGTGGCTGGGTGACAGAAATTGGGGAGGGTATGTGCTATGGTAAGCGCTGTGAATTGTGCAAGACTTCTGAATCACAGATATGTACCTCTGAAACAAATAATGCAATATATGTTAAGAAAAAAAAAAAGAGGCTCCTGGGTGGCTCAGTTGGTTAAGCGACTGCCTTCAGCTCAGGTCATGATTCTGGAGTCCCAGGATCGAGTCCCACATCGGGCTCCCTGCTCGGCAGGGAGTCTGCTTCTCCCTCTGACCCTCTTCCCTCTCGTGCTCTCTATCTCTCATTCTCTCTCTCTCAAATAAATAAATAAAATCTTTAAAAAAAAGAAGAAGAAGAAGAAGATAGCAGGAGGGGAAGAATGAAGGGGGGTAAATTGTAGGGGGAGACGAACCATGAGAGATGATGGACTCTGAAAAACAAACGGAGGGTTCTAGAGGGGAGGGGGGTGGGAGGATGGGTTAGCCTGGTGATGGGTATTAAAGAGGGCACATTCTGCATGGAGCCCTGGGTGTTATGCACAAACAATGAATCACGGAACACTACATCAAAAACTAATGATGTAATGTATGGTGATTAACATAACAATAAAAAATTTTTAAAAATGGTGACATCTGAGTAAGATGGGTGGATTATGGCAATGGCAATTGCCTGGTTATGAAGCTTTACTGTAATGATGCAAGATGTATTAGTGGTATATAGGATCTCTCCGTATTGTTTCTTATAACTGCATGCACATCCACAATTATTTCAAAATAAAAAGTTAAAAAAAACTCTATCAGCCCTAGCTTAATTACTTTCTTCTTTACTCTGGGCTGGATTTAGTGGCTTTCTTCCAAAAAATAAAGTATGGAAAAGAAAAAAAATTAGTAACTTTACAGTGAAGACATTTGGCAGTCACCACCTTAAGCAGGTGATCAAGGTCAGCATTACCAATGAAAGTCATGTTGATCATGTACCCCCTACTGTGAGTGATAAGAAACGTACTTCACCTCAATGGCATTCTTCCACCAAATCCATAATCCCAGTTTAATCATGAGAAAACATCAGACACTCTCACATTTGAAGGTCATTCTACAAAATACCAACTCTTTCATAGCCTTGACATTTCTGAAAACAAGGAAAGAATGAGAAGCTGTCACAGATCAGGTGAGAAGAAGGAGGAGACATGATGGCTAAATGCAATGTGGTATCCTGAATTGGATCCTGAAATAGAAAAAGAACATTAGTGAAGAAACTGGTGAAATCTGAATACAGTCAGTAGTTTCGTTAATTACATTGAGCCAATATAATATAACAATATGATATTACTAACTGTGTTCAGACATACATAGACATACATAGCAATCCTGGCAGAGATCAGCCAAGACCAGCAGAACTGTATACCTGACTCTGGCCTGAATTACCAATTCACAGAATTGTGAGCTAAAGAGGTGGTTGTTTTAGACCATTAAAAAAAAAAAAAATTAAGCAGCATGCTCAGCCCCTGATTACAGCTATATATCTAGATTTTTATCTATATCTACATATCAGATACAATGTTGAATTTTCCATCTATCCTATCTTTCATTTATTTCCCAAAATAACCCTGTGAGTTTTGAATTATCATCTCTGTAGTACAGGAATGTGAGGCTCAGAGAGGCTGAGTGACTTGCTTAAGACTGCACAGCTAGTAGCAGTGCTAAGAGTTCAATCCAGGTCCTCTGAGAACAGGTCCAGTGTTTGACTTATTCATGTTTCAATCCCTTCTTATCTATTATCTTATATTTTAATTTGTTTTCATTAGTATATCCTACTTTTCCAGCTAAACAAGAAGACATTTCAATATAGCTTGTATCTTAACCTTTTTTATCATCTTTCATAATATCTTGCACACGTAGACCTCAGCATACTCTAGTTAAATGGAATTAAATTAACCTCTCAAGAGGTTGATTTTCTACTCTCTCTGAGCCTATCACAGTGCCTTGGCTGTGGTCAGTTACTGTTTGCTAGAGATATTGATGATGTCTGTAATATATTCTGACCTTTGAGCTAGTGAGTGCAGAGAGGCCACAGTGTAGCCATTATTCAAAAAGAGGAGGCTATTATTGGATCTCTCTTTCCCTTCATAAAACAGGAATGTGGCTAATTAGCCTGCATCTTTCTTTCATTGACCAGAGCTGTGTGGAATGGACAAGTGGGAAGTGGGAGCAGGAAGCCAGAAGGCCACAGTGTGGTCCCAGGAGGTAGGACACTCCTCCCCACAAAGGGGGTCTGACACCAAAAATTCAGAAAAGGCTGGTTGACCCAGCTCAGGTTTGAATGACAAACAACTTAGGCACAAGTCTGGACCCTGCCACTAACTAGCTAGGAGACCTTATCCAGTCCCTTAAGCTCTTTCGGTCTCAAAAGCCTCATCTGTGAAGAGGCTGTGAGAAAGTCAAGGTGCCTACTTGGGCCTGGCATACACTCACTGCCCTAGAGTCCCTACTCTCTTTCCCTCCTGCACTCCCGCAAGTGTGTCACATCTTCATTTTTCCATAATAAACAACTGTTTCCCCATTTTATCTTTTGGGTAAGTTCAGATTTCCATGTGCAATAGCCAGGTTTCTTAAAGGGAGTTTAGTAACTTTCTCTTTCTGACTGGATTTCCAGAATCAAGGGTTGGGATGTGCCCAGAATCACAGACCCCAAAGGCTGTGAGTATATACCCCAAAAGCAAACACTCACAGCTCCTGAGCCAGGCCCACTCCAGTGGTGTGGGAGGGGAAGCTGTGGAAAATAAGAAGGTGATGCCTGGGGATCAGGACACTAAATGGTGTCCATACAACCAGTAAACTTGTAAATTTGACGAGACAGGGAAGACCCTCTCACTTCCTGCCAAGTGCCTCTTGCTGTCACTGACTGAAACAGCACCAAGGAAGCTGTTCTTTTGGGTCTCAGTGCTATTTTGTCCTTGAGAGTCTGAATGCAAACCACAGAGCCCTGGAAATGGCATGCCTCCAGGACTTTGAGATGGCATCCTGGGCAGAGCAGGGTTGGTGAATCGTGCTTGTTTGGAGGAGGAGGGTGATGCCAGAGCAGGAAAGACAAAGGTCTTCTGAGAAGGAAGAGGCATGGGACCACTTACCTATTTGATGGCTTCGTCTAGACTGAGCTAGGCAGGGTGGGCCCCGTGGGACCTTGAGCGAGTGAGAACATGAGTGACTATGTGTGTTCAAAGTAATTTGAGAAGAACAGAACTGTTCAGACGATTGATCTCTGGATCTCTTTATCGTGTTTGGAGTCGAGTCTAATCAGACAGATTTTTCCAGATAGCTCTGTATTCATATTTTCTATGAGACCACATTGGCTTATTGTCATTGTTGTTTGGAAAATACGAAGAGAGGGAAAGCTATAAGTTTTCTGCAGTTAGGGATTTTATAAACCTTGTTCACCTCTATGTTCCCAGACCTAACTCTGTGCCCAGGGGATGGCAGGCACCCAGTCGGGTGTTTTTGAAATGCACTGACCTGTTGAACTGAACTTTACTAGAAAAGAACAAGATGGGTTTACCTACTAGAGGCCTTTCCCTGGGAAGAAGAGTGCCTTCAGTGTGCCTTCAGTATGCTGTGCTCTGTTCTAAAGAGGCAAGCTGCATCCCCAGGAGGGCTGTTGGAAGGAAAGTCATCACATGAAGCAGAAGTTCCTTTGAGATTTGCTGCCCAGACCGTCTCTGCCCGAGACGCACATCATGGGCTGCAGCTGTCAGGAGAGAAGTTGCCAGAACAGTGTTGGGATGGTTGGACAGCCGCCTAGGGCTACCCTCTAAATCATCTCAGCCAATCAAGCACTTAATGTTCTCTGTTCCTCAAGAATGTTGCACCTCGGTGCTGCCCATGTATCTTGCAAGTTTTATCTTCAACATCTTATAAATCATCCATTAAATACCTCCCAACTAATGCACACAGCTGTTGTTCTCAGCTAGGGCTGAAAAGTGTACAAATCAGTTTTACTGCATATTAGTCCTGCCCAGTGGACTCTAAGATAAAATAAGAGAGAAGCCAGAGAAGGAAAGGGCAACTCTTGGCGGTCCCAGCACAGCTGCTGGTATGACCTGGAGGCCAGTGATGGAAGGGTGATAACACAGGGTATCGGCACCAACACCATATCACAGGATTCCTTCTGCACGCCAATGCCAAGGAGGCTTCTCCTTCAGGGCAGTGGCCTATGGAGCAGAATGCAGCTGCACATGTACTTGCTGGGCACTGTTTTGACCAAGCCAGGGAAGAAGCTCTTGCTGGGAAAAGCTCTTTGCTCCACTGGCCATGGAGATGGTTGTGGGCACAAACTTTCACTGAACCTCTGACTCGTCACCCTGCCTTCCTATACTTTAGTTTCTGCATCTCTAAAGTGGGAATAATCTGTATCTCCTAAAAAGGAATTTATGATTTTTAATAAAACGATATGAAAATACAGTATCCATCATAAAGTAAATGCTTGGTAAGTGAAATGAAACACCAGTCTTGGTATAAGATGCTACAAACAAGCTGGACCCCCATTCCAACTGGATGGAAGTGCCAGGTCTGGTCTTTAGCCGCACCACACTCTATGAAGGTCTTCACCCTTCTCCTCTAATGAGACTATGTGACTTTGAGCAGTCCTTAAGTATGTTAGCTGATCTCTGGATTGATCATAGTAAAACTTCTACCTCAGTTCAGGGTCAGGACTGGATAATTCCTTCTAATGGGTATTTGATGTGTCCAGATCTTGGAGGAAAAGAGGAGGAGCCGGAGGTTAGAGCAGCAAAGGTACTGAAATCCAGCCCAAAGACCTGGGTTCGAGCCTGGCTTCATGTGAACTGTCTATATGATCCTGGGAAAGTCACCTCAACTTTCTGAGCCTGCATTTCAACAGCTATAATATGAGAGCATTCAACTACATCACTGGCTTAAAGAGGACAGTTATTCCCAGAATTATTATCTAACAAAATTTTGTGGAAGCCCAATATATACAACAGAGGAACTAAATTTGCTCTGGTTAATGCCATTTTCAGGGGCTGGAGGCCCCACATGCTGTTTCTTTCCCCTGCCCTTCCCTTGGAGACCTCCAAAACTCCTCTGATGAATCCCCTCCAAGCCCAGTTTATAAACCACTGGTCTAGAAAGAATCTAAATTCCCATTACTATGGGAATTGTTCAATGAGCCTCACTGTATCTGTACAATGAGAGACTACTCAGCAGTTAACAAGACTAAGGCAAATAGCACCACAGAAAGGCATGTCACTAGGTGAGAAAAGCAAGGTGTGGAACAATACATGCAGTGGGGGGGACCCCATTTGGGGATGCCTAGACACAAACATGCACACATACACACAGAAAAAGCTCTGCAGTATTTACACTAAATTTCTAAACATAGTTTCCTCTGGGGAGAGTGCAGGGAGTGCAAATGAAGTAAGGCTTTTATTTTGGCTCTAGTGTCTGAGGTTTTCTTTTCACCAAAAAAAAAAAAAAAGTTTATATGTTATATGATTTAAAAAACAGAGTACTTAAGGCCTTTCCAGTTCTATGACTCATCTGGCTAAAGTGAATTCTCGAGCTCATTTTCCTTTTCAATGTCATTTCTGAAATGAGATATTCTTGTGGAAAGTCAATACCACACAGAAAGTACCCAATTCTCACTCACTGGAATGTGGGAGCCCTCATCCTGAGCTGAATGTGCCTCTCCCTGGACTGTGTGATTTGTAAGTGCCAAGTGGCCCATAGGTTACAAACAGCTCTTCCACCAGCCTTCAAGTATGCCCCAAATGCCCTCCATTGTATGAAACCACTATCCCATCTGGGCTCCCCAAAAATGTGCATGGCACCAGGAGGCTAAGACAAGACAGATTCCCATGAACCAGCATGGATCCCCATGTCATATTACTGGGAGAGGAAACAGCAGAGTTTGGGCAGGAAAGCCTTCTACAAAATCATATGTGAGTCGCTTAAGGATCAATCTGGCAAAAGATAGAGCAATCACAATCATTTTCAAATAACTGTTATGTATGGTCCGTGTTTATACTGAGGAAACAGAGGAGCGGTGTCTTAAAAGAGAGCTAGCCTAGGATGTTGAGGCTTTGCACAACCAGTGTGTGTGTGTGTGTGTGTACATACATACATATATGTATATATGTATAAAGTTATATATTTAAAATGTTTCCCCAGACATAAAGCTATCAAGATGAAATTGTGAAGAAATGTGCAACTTTCTGAGAAGTCGTTGATTCAAAAGAAATGGGACAGTTATAATGGGAAGAGATGAGACTTATCAGCACACATTCATGGGAGGCTGAAAGTGGGAAGAATTCTTCAAATACATCTCAAGGAACATTTATTCAGCAGCTATTATGCAACAAGCCCCGTGCTAATCACTGTCATGTATGTTTTGTGCTTAAGTTTCTTCATCTCTAAACTCAACAAAAAGACTTTTAGAAGAGAAATACCTCAGGTACTTCACAGGCTTTTTTGTACCCAGAAGAGGAAAAGAATAGTTATGGGCCTAGAAACCTGTCAAAACTAGGTTCAGAGATGTTCAACCCAGGATCAGAGGATGAAATTTGAGCCCAAAGGGGAAAAAAAATCCCTTGTATCCCACCATATCAGTTAGGGTTAAGTTCAGCAGCAACAAGATCTCTGGAGAATGACACTATAAACAGGACAGAAATTTATGTCTTTCTCCAGGAAAAGAACTGCTGAGGTAGATAGTCTGGTCTCATATGGATACGCTGTGATCATCAGGCACTCAGGTCCCTTCCAGCTATTTGCTCACCATCCTTACCTGTGGCCTCTCCTTAGTGGTTGGAGTGCTTTCTGAGGGCCATGTTACAAATAGCAAGATGGAAAGAGCAGAAAAATACCTTTTGAGAAGTTCCTCACAACTTTTTGAGCTCTTTGGCCAGAACTTAGTCACATAACCATACCTAGTTGTCAGGAAGCTGAGAACTGCAGTCTTTGTGCTTTCCAGATATTTCCTTCTGGAAATGTGTTCAGCTAAAAACCAGAATCCTGATATTTGGAAGTGAAGGGGAGATTGAATATTTGCTAAATAAATAGCAGAGCCAGCCATACCCAGTAACCAGGGGCTGAGAGAAATAGCTCTTACCTGGTATGGAGGAGATGCTCAAAAACTGTGCATTGGTAGGAACCAAAATAGTTAAGAGAAACAGAGGGCTAAGGAAGTGTGACTTCTACCTATGAAATCTAAGTCCAGCATTTTGGGGCATCAAGAGGTAACCACTCAGATAAGACCAATGGCAGACTTTCCATTTAAGGTATGCCTTGCCTTGTTTTCTGTTGTCACAGTTTTTTTCAGGGAGATTCCACGCTTCACAATTAGATGAGGGTCTGCTCTGATAACAGGGATGGTGTCTTTAACAATCTTGGCTGGGATTTCCATCTTTTTGGAAAAGGCACATTACAAGATGCCCACCATACTTTCTTTCTTGAGTATGAATGAAGCCTCATGCTTCAATTCTTCAGGACCCTGGAAACCTCCCCAGTCACCAGCAGCCCCCAGCTCCTATCTCCTCAGTCTATGACTAGACTTGAAGTACCATGAATCAGAGACCTCATCTTGTTTTGCTGTCTATTGTGTCCTCAGCATCTAGCACAGTGCCAGGCACCCAATAAATAACTTTGAGTGAATACATGAATCCATTCTTTTAGCTACCAGTAAATGGATCCTCCAAAATGCTATGTTCATCATATTACTCCACTCAGGAGTATACAAGTGATTCCCTATTTTGCAAATGAAATTTACATCCCTCATAAACATTGTTTGGATGTCTACTGTGACAAACTTCTTTTTCCCCATCCAACTCTGACTCCTACCACTCCCAGCAGGCTGGTCTCCTCCCTGCCACTCCTCATACCAAGTTGAGAGCAGAACATAGTCTTTATCATTTCTTACTCTTTATCTCCTCTTCCTACCAAGCCCTCTCCCTCTAAGGCCTAGCAGAAGACAATTTTGCAGGGAGCGGAGCAAGATGTTGGAGGAGTAGGAGACCTGGATTTCATCTGGTCTCAGGAATTCAGCGGGAGAGGGATCAAAGCATTCTGAACACCTACAAACTCAACAAGAGATCAAAGAAAAGAATAGCAACAACTCTCTGAGCAGAAAAGCGACCACTTTCTGGAAGGTAGGATGTGTGGAGAAGCAAATCTGAGGCAATATTCGGGAGGATAGACGGCGGGGGAGGGGGCCTCCATTGGCCGCTTCTGGCAAGTGATAGAGCTGAGGAGCACAAAATCGGAACTTTGAGAAGTCGGCTCCATGGAGTAATGTCACTTCCGTGGCTAAGCGGGGGGTGGAACCCTCGTGGGACAGTGTTGTCTCAGGACCCTCGGGGTCACATAAAGACTGGGGGTGCCTGAGTGCGGCAGAGCTCCCAGGTATCGGAGCGGGGAAGCCGGCTGCAGAGACAGAGCCGAGGCATGGGCTCTCAGCTCGGGGTTGCCATAAACTGTGATCGGCGAAACAGTCAGGCCACTGCTCTTCCAGCAGGGACCCAACAAGGGGCAGATCCAGGGAGATTCCCCTTCCTCCCCGGCGAGGACCGGCGCGGGAGCAGACGGCAGGAATCTGATGGGTTTGGAGACTCCACATGGTGTTGGGTGCCAGAGATAGAAATTCTCGGTCACAGGGTGGGTGAGCACGGAGTGCGGCCAGAGACTGGGGAGACGGGAGTGATTGACTGCTTTTCTCTGGGGGCGCACTGAGGAGCGAGGCCCCGAGTTTTCCACTCCTCCGGGGTGGCGATTGGGAGGCCGCAATTTTCACTGTCGTCCTCTAAAGCTGTACGGAAAGCATGCAGAGAACAAAAGCTCAAGAGAGCAAACCACAGCAGATTGCTTAGCCCGGACTGGCAAGGGCAGGGCAATTCCGCCTCCGGCAAAGACATTTGGGAACCACGGCAACGGGCCCCCTCCCCCAGAAGATCAGCACGAACAGCCAGCCAAGACCAAGTTTACCGATCACTGAGAACGGCAGAACTCCAGCGCTAGGGGAATACTGCACATAGAATTCATGGCTTTTTTACCATGATTCATTAGTCGTTTAAAGATAATTTTTTTAGCTGTTTTTTTTTTTTTAATTTTTCTTATTCCCTTTTTCATCCAACATCTCATCAATCCCTTTTTTTAAAAAAACATATTTATTTTTCATTTTAAGAGTCATATTCTATCCCTTCATAGTAGTTTACCCTTATTTTTGGCAGATATATATATATAAGTTGTTCTCCCTTTAAAATTTTGAGATACAGTTTCTTCTAACATATCAAAATAGACCCTAAATTTCTAGCGTATGGCTTTGTTCTAGTCTCCTGCCTGATCACATTCTCTCCCACCCTTTTTTATTTCTTGCTTGCTTTCCTTTTGTTAAATCCTCTTCTTTCTTTTTTCAAATATCTTATCAATTCCTTTTTTAAAATTTTTTATAATTTTCATCTTTACAGTCATATTCCATCCCTTCATCGTATCAACCCTTATTTTGTACATATATAAGTCTTTCTTTCTTTAAAATTTTAGGAGGCACCTTCTACTAACAGACCAAAATACATCCAAAATCTAGTGTGTGGCACTGATCTATGACCAGCATGATCATATGTGAGCAGATTCTGGGGTTTTTTTTTTTTGTTATTTTTTTTTTATCTTTTTCTTTTTTTTTTCTTTTTTTTTTTTTCCCTTTTTTTCCCCTGGTTTCAGATCTTTTCTGATTTGACTAGAGTATAATTTCTGGGGACATTGTTAACCTGTTAGCATTTTATTCTATCATTCATCTATTCTCCTCTGGACAAAATGACAAGATGAAAAAAATCACGTCAACAAAAAGAAAAAGAGGTAGTACCCTCTGCCAGGGACCTACTCAATACAGACATTAGTGCGATGTCAGTCCTAGAGTTCAGAATCATGACTTTAAAGATACTAGAAGGGCTTCAAAAAAGCATGGAAGTTATTAGAGAAACCCTTTCTGGAGAAATAAAAGAACTAAAATCTAACCAAGTTGAAATCGAAAAGGCTATTAATGAGGTGCAATCAAAAATGGGGGCACTAACTGCTAGGATAAATGAGACAGAACAGAGATTAGTGATAGTGAAGACCAAATGATGGAAAATAAAAAAGCTGAGAAAAAGAGATAAACAACTACTGGATCACGAGGGCAGAATTCGAGAGATAAGCGATACCATAAGATGAAACAACATTAGAATAATTGGGACCCCAGAAGAAAAAGAAAGAGACAGAGGGGCAGAAGGTATATTGGAGCAAATTATAGCAGAGAACATCCCTAATGTGAGGAAGGAAACAGGCATCAAAATCCAGGAGACACAGAGAACCCCTCTCAAAATCAATAATAATAGGTCAACACCCCGACATCTAATAGTAAAACTTACGAGTCTCAGAGACAAAGAGAAAATCTTGAAAGCAGCTCAGGAGAAGAGATATGTAACCTACAATGGCAGAAACATTAGATTGGCAACAGACCTATCCACAGAGACCTAGCAGGCCAGAAAGGACTGGCATGATATATTCAGAGCACTAAATGAGAAAAATATGCATCCAAGAACACTATATCCAGTTAGGCTGTCATTGAAAATAGAAGGAGAGATAAACAGCTTTAAGACAAACAGAAAGTAAAGGAATTTGCAAACACGAAACCAGCCCTACAAGAAATATTGAAAGGGGTCCTCTAAGCAAAGAGACACCTAAAAGCAGCATGGACCAGAAAGGAATACAGACAATATACAGTAACAGTCACTTTACAGGCAATACAATGGCACTAAATTCATATCTTTCAGTAGTTACCCTGAATGTAAATGGGCTCAATGCCCCAATCAAAAGACACAGGCTATCAGATAGGATTAAAAAACAAGACCCATCGATATGCTGTCTGCAAGAGACTCATTTTAGACTGAAAGACAACCCCACATTGAAAGTGAGGGGGTTGAAAACCATTTACCATGCTAATGGACACCAAAAGAAAGCTGGGGTGGCAATCCTTATATCAGACAAACTAGATTTTAAAACAAAGACTGTAATAAGAGATGAGGAAGGACACTATATCCTACTTAAAGGGTCTATCCAACAAGAAGATCTAACAATTTTAAAAATCTATGCCCCTAA
>NW_027397066.1:160999133-161014732 GCF_003265705.2 Callorhinus ursinus
AAAAACACAGAAAGAAAAAAAACATAGCAGGTCACTACAGGAAGCTGTCCTTAAGTCAAGTGTAGCAGAAATGGATAATGGGCCTGGGAAACAGGACACTAAGAAATCCACTCCTGGGCCTGCCACCAACCAGCTAGAGGACCTTAGGAAAATTCCTTTTCTCCCATGGCCTCAGTTTTTAATCTGCAAATAGGGTGGTTGAATTAAAGATCTCTCAGACCCTCTTTTAACTAGCTGAAAGCCTCTGTTACTGAGTTATGCTTGCAGTGGCTCAGTGCCCCCCATCCAGGGGACATGACCAAATCAAACTCACTACTCTGTTCAACACCTCCTTCACAGAGTCCCCACATCTCCAAGAATCTCGATGTACACTCAGTTTCTGACCCTACCAACCTTCTTCACAAAACACTTCTCTGGCCAGCCTCTGTGAGATGCCAGAAACCCCGTCCCCTGCACCCCCACCCCCCCACCCAGCTCAGCTCACAAGCCAGTCAGCCCCCTCAGGGGGCCCAAAGGTGCACACGGGGCTCTCAGGATTGTACTGTTTGCAAGTGCTGCCACCTCCTGTATCTTTGGTCTCTGGGCACTCCAGCTGGAGAGGATGCCCAGATGCTGGCTCCTTGAGCTCCCTGGGACCAGTGATGCATCATGGCAAGTGCACTTGTGTGTTATTTACACTATCGTCCCCAGGACCCAATCTGTTACTCTGAACCCTCTTTCTGATGTAATTGAGATTTTTTAAAGTTAGATGCATGAGAGCCCCATGTCTAATCACTCACCCTGCATGCCCAGGCTCCAGGCCAAGGTTCCGTAAAGATAATAAATACCAGGCACTAAAACTAGCCCATCAGACCCTGGGACAAGCGTTCTGGGAGTCAGGGGAGCCTACAGCTTGGACCTGGCAGGGTTTTCTCATGTCTCATCCTGGAGCCAAGGCTGGGGCAGCGTCAGCTATTTAATCCTGCTGGTAATTCGCTGGAAAGCCACAGAGAGGGAAGCAATAGAAGGTAGCTTCATCTCATCCACAGCGGCCTCCAGCTCTGCCCTGATTAAATCTGTAATCACCTTCTCACCTGGGAAGCCCTGACCTAGATTCTTAAAAGATATGGGAAATGCAAGATGACAATTATAGAAATAATAAAATCTCAGAACGTTAGAAATGGAAAGAATGGTAGAGATCATCTGGGTTCATAGAATACAGATGAAAAATTCCCAAAGAGGTGGGTAACTTTCCAAGTTTAATCAGCCAGTTATTGGTTGAGCAGGAACAAGAACCTGTGTTGCGTGATATTCAGCCCGGTGGTCTTCTCCACTGCTCAGTGATAACTTACTTATTGCAGAGGCAGTAGGAGCGGGTGTCACAGGAGATCACAACCCAAGTAAGAAAACTTGGAATGTAATCTCACTGAGTGATTTGGTGCTCACTGAGCTTAGTTTCCACATATGTAAAATGTATATGAAACAATCTTGCACATAAATTTGTTGCTCATACTATACAAAATAACAAATATTAAGCACTTAACACAATACTCTTTACATAGTAAATGTAGAATATATATATAGAGAGAGAGCATATATATATAGGATATAGAATATAGAACATAGTATATATATAGGATATAGAATATAGGACATAGTATATATATTTTTTTATTATTATTTATTTATAATACTAATAATCCTGCCCATCTATTTAGCCAAAACCAATAGGTCAATGCTTCAAAAACATTCATTATTTAGAAAAAAGGAAGGACTCTCATCATTCTTTGAATAAATAGGGTTGAAGTACAGGGATCCACATGCAGCAGTTACCTAAAAATATCACAGCTCCTCCTAAGTAGCACAAAGGAATAACCCAACCTCAGATGCCAGTTCTAGCTCAATGCCTGTGAACTCAAACAAAGAAGATGCAACTCTGTATTCAATCATCATTAATTCTATGATTGGATTCTGGAAAACCAGGAAAAGACATCTATTTAACAAAGAATTACATAGTGCTTACTACATGCCAGGCACTATTCTAAATGTTTACAACAATTAACTCAATTAACCAACCTAACTTAATTCAGTGAGAAAATTAAAGCAGTAAGAAAAGAATTTCCATGAGTTCCTACAACACAACTATACAATCACCTGCATATACTCACCGGTTTTCTTTCCTGTCACTGTTGTTGAGCCATTTGTGCTTCTAGCTGAGGCCATTCCTTCTCTGTGTACCAGATCCCATCCCCTCTTAACGAAAAACCATTGCTCCAGAATCTCTCCCCTCTCTCCTTTGTCATGCTGGATGCCACTAGATCATTTGAAGTAGCACATATATATGCCATTTTTTTCTCCCATTGAAAAACAAAACAAGCAAAAGGCACGTGCATGCGTGCACACACACACACACACACACACACTCTCTTGACTCCACTTATCTCCAACTCACTTCATTTCCACCCTTTGAGCAGAATTCCCTGGAAGTGTTCTTTATGGGCATTGCCTCCAA
This sequence comes from Callorhinus ursinus, assembly GCF_003265705.2. NCBI lineage: Eukaryota > Metazoa > Chordata > Mammalia > Carnivora > Otariidae > Callorhinus > Callorhinus ursinus. Next base: position 161,001,625 of record NW_027397066.1, read on the forward strand.
TTTCTCCTTCCAGTCAGTCTCTCACTCCCTACACTCCACCAAACCTGCTTGTCAAGGTCACCAGGGACCTCTTACTTCAAGGGTCAATCTCAGTCTTAATCTTACTTGATCTTTAAGCACTATTTGACACAGTAGACCACTCTAATTAGAACACTTTCTTCTCTTGGCTTCCATGGCACCACACTCCTGATTTTCCTCATACCTCTGTGACTGCTTCTTTTCAGACTGGTTTGCTGATTCTTCCTCAGCTCGAAATGTTAATAATCTGAATCAGTTCCATGGCTTCACTATCACTGATAAGGTAGTGATTCCAAATGTTTATCAGTGACCTCTCTCTGATTTTCAGATTTTTTTTATCTAACAGCCTTAAATATCTAGCTTTAACATGTTCAAAAATTAAAGTCCTAAGATCTGCTTTCTCATATGATTCATCAGTAGACTCTGCTGGCTCTAACTTCATCCAACTCAGAGTAAAAGTCATATGCTATGGCATATAAGGCTTCACAAAATAATACTACTTAAACTGATACATGAATTGAGCAAGGATGCTATGTACAAGATCAGTGTTCAAAAATCAACCATTTAAAAACAATGATGTATTGTATGGTGACTAATATAACATAATAAAATTTTTTAAAAATCAACCATTTTTCTGTATACAAGCAATGAATAATTAGAAAGTAAAAAGTTTTAATAATAGCTTCAAGTTTTAATACTAGCATACACAGGATAAGTTTAATGAAATATGTACACTGAAAACTACAAACCATTGCTGAGAGAAATTAAAGATGACTTAAGTATACTGTGTTCATGATTTGGGAGACTCAGTATTGTGAAGATGTTATTTCTCCCTTAAACTAATCCATATATTCAATGCGACCTCAGTTGAAAGCTGAGAAGTCTTTTTGGTAGAAATTCACAAGTTCCAAAGAACTTGGAATAGTAAAACAATTTGAAAAAGAGAATTACATTGGAAGGTTTAAACTTATTTCAAGACTTACTATACATGGTAGTAATCAATACAATGTGGTATTGGTGAAAAATTGACTTCTAGGTGAATAGAACCAAACAGAGTCTAGAAATAGCTGCACATTTATGGTAAATTGATTTTCAACAAAGGTCCCAATGTATTCAATGAGGAAAGGATAGTCTTTGACAAATTATGCTGGAACAACTCCATATCTGCCATGCAAAATTAAATTTTAACCCTCAAATCACACCATATGCCCAAATTAACTCAAAATGGATCATGATCTAAAGATAAAATTAAAAAAATAAAAACAACAAACAAACAAAAAAGAGAAAAAACCTGGAAGAAAACAGAAGGAAATCCTTAAAATTTGAAAATCTTCAAGATATAAGCCAAAATTTCTTAGGATGCAAAAAGCATTAACTATAAAAAAGATGCATTTTACTTTATCAAAATTAAAAATACGTACTTTTTGAAAAATAACATTAGGAAAAAGAAAGGGTAAACCAGACTAGGGAGAAAATATCCATACAATACAAATATTTGACAAGAGACTTATATCCAGAAAATATAAAATTTTTTAACTCTGTAATAAGACAAAAAACCCAATTGTAAAAACAGGCAAAATATTCAAACAAACACTCCACAAATGAAGATATGTAATGGCCCCAAAGCACATAAAACAAATCAACATTATTAGTCATTAGATTAATGCAAACTAAAACTTCAGCAAGATACTATTACACACACTACTATGGCTTAAATTTAAAAGACTAACAATACGGGGCGCCTGGGTGGCTCAGTCGTTAAGCGTCTGCCTTTGGCTCAGGTCATGATCCCGGGGTCCTGGGATCGAGCCCCGCATCGGGCTCCCTGCTCGGTGGGAAGCCTGCTTCTCCCTCTCCCACTCCCGCTGCTTGTGTTCCCTCTCCCGCTGTGTCTCTCTCTCTCTGTCAAATAAATAAAATCTTAAAAAAAAAAAAAGACTAACAATAACAAAGGTTGATAAAGATATGAGCAACTAGAGCTCTCACACATTGCTGACGGAGGTGTAAAAAGACACAACCACTGTGGAAAACTGGTTGGCAGTTTCTTTAAAGTTAAACATACACTTACTCTATGGATCCAGCAATTCTACCTCTAGATATTTATGCAAGATAAATGAACATATATGCCCACAAAAAAAGGAATTGCACACAAATGTTTATGGCAGATTTACTACTAATAGCTCCAACTTATCCACTACTGAAATGTCTATTAAGAGATGAAAGATTAAACAAATTGTGCTACATCCACACAATGGAATCCTTATAATGAGGGTAAAAAGGCATAAACCACTCTAGCAACAACAAGGATGAAATGCAAAAACATTAGGTTGAATGAAAGGATCCATACACGAAAGAGTATATACTGTTTGATTTGATTTACATGGAATAGTAGAAAAAGCAGACTCATCTATGATGACTGAAAGCTCATCAGTGGCTCTGTGGGTCAGAGATGAAACAGGAATAGACTATAAATAGGGATGAGGGAACTCTTGTGGTGGGGGTTGGGGGGTAGGCGGGGGGTGGTTGTTGTAAATACTTGTATTTTTCTTGTACTGGTGGATACATGGGTGTATACAAATATACATTTGTCAAAACACATCTAGTAGTACATTTAGAATGAGTGCATTTTATTTTATGTAAGTTATACCTCAATAAAGTTAATTACAGAAAAAAAAAATCCAAGATCCTTACTATGACCCAAATGGCCCAACACAACCTGGCCTGACCATTACCTCTCTGATCTCATCTGCTACTATTCCTCCCCAACATCAGGTACCTGCTATTCCCTCTGCCTGGAATGCTTTTCATGTAGGTATTTACATAGTTGGATCCCTTGTGTTCTCCAATTATTTGCTCAAAATGTCACTTGTTTAGAAAGGTATTCTATAACCACACTGCCTAATTTCAAACCCCACCCCCAGGCTTCCTATCCCCTTTTCCTGCTTTAGTTTTTCTCCTTAGCTCTTCATCACTGTGTAATATATTGCTTTTTTGTTTGTTTGTTTATTGTTTGTCTTATCCCATGGAGAAGTTGAGAGTTTCAAACTCAAGAATTTATGTTCCATGAGGGCAGATATTGTTCTGTTTTGTTCACCACTATATCTGTAGTGCCTCAAACAGTACCTAGCTGTGGCATAGATGCCCAGCTACCCCCCGAAGATTCCCATTAACTAGGTTTGACACAGTTAAGTGCTCATCAAGAGACTGCATTTCCCAGCATGCTTCTTCCAGGTGGGGCTGTTAGGACAATTCTTGACAATGGGGTGGTAATAGAAGTGATGTGTGCCACTTCTAGGTGGAGATGGTTATGAAGTGGGTGGGGTATTCCTTTGTCTTCTTCTTTTTCCTTAATCACCAGCTGGAAATGAAGAAGTCTGAAAACCTTGTGTGTAGTGGAACCACAAGGTGGAAAGACCCTGGATTTCTGAATCACCACATGGAAGGCCACCTGCTGAACAATGTTTCAGACTTTGGAGCAAAAAATTAACTTCAATTGTTTTAAGCTATAAAATTCATTTACTACAGTTACTACTGTAGTAACAGTAATTGTAGTTATTCTAATTGTGGAATATTAGAATAGAATAACTGTAGTTATTCTAACTAACAATAGGCACAACTTTGACACTCGATAAATATTTGTTTGATGAACTAATAGATGCCATTAAAGAACAATACATCGGTTTGTACTAAGTATGCAGTCTGGTATCATACCATATGGCACATGCCATAAAGCATGCTAATGATACACTACCCACTGATGGCTGTACCTGGAAGAACAATTGGCAATTTCATAAATTAGGCTGTGTTTTGTAAAAATAATCACATTAGCTTAACTAAAACTTTGTGCCTCAATTATAATTGTTAGTACATTGAAGTGTAGCCTGATACTGAGATACAGTGTAAGTAAAATATAGTAATAACACTTCCATGGGCGCCTGGGTGGCTCAGTCGTTAAGCGTCTGCCTTCGGCTCAGGTCATGATCCCAGGGTCCTGGGATCAAGTCCCACATCAGGCTCCCTGCTCAGCGGGAAGCCTGCTTCTCCCTCTCCCACTCCCCCTGCTTGTGTTCCTGCTCTTGCTGTGTCTCTCTGTCAAATAAATAAATAAAAAATCTTTAAAAAATTATATACTAATAACACTTCCATGCTTTCACTATTCATAGATCCCTTTGCCATAAAACAAAGCAGAGACCCTATTTAAAGCCCCAAGATTCTATATCAGATGGAAATGTAAACAGAATCCCCCATATTCTAATCATTAGTGGTGAGGGTAGGGAGTTATATGGATTCAATTACCTCTCATTCGAACATATACCCTATAGATATACTAGGATCTGCCAAATTTGAAAGGACCCCCTGCCTCCACCCCAGCATACTATGGCATAGAAATTACTTTGTTCAGTTATGGCCATCAAGTGAAGTTTGAGGACTTTGGGATACAAAGATTAGTCAAAGTGATTTTGCTGTTCCTTCATTCCCATTTGAAAAAAAGATAGCCAACACACAGATAATATTTGCACTGCTTCTAGTCCTTGCTGAAATTGAGATTATTTTAAGTCATGTCAGCTGAAGTTAAAGTATTTCAAAGAAACTTGCTCACACTCCAAAACCAAGATTCCTGGGAATGATGTAACATCGACTGTTTCAAAGGGGATAGATGTCTGGAGCCCCATTCTTATCTTCCCTGGACAAAACCCATAGGCTAGAGGTGATGACCAACCACCAACTCTTTTACCCTGTTTGAGGCACAGAATTTTCTCTATTCTCCAACAGAAACACTCAAAAGTAAGTGAGAATAATCTGGACAGAGGACTCTTTGTTTCATTTTTACATATATTCAAATAGAGTTAAATGAGATTTTGTGTCTGGGAAATTCCTGCGATTGTTGACAAAGCAACAATACATAAAATTCTCTGATACATAAAATTCTTCTAAGACTTTTCTGAGTCATTAAAGTTTACTGCCATTTGTGAGGGTTTTTTTGTTTTCTTTTTTCTTAACTTCACTCTGCCCTTTTCAGGGGTGGGTAAGATTCGTAATGCTTGAGGAGACTGTATCAGTCTACTTCATGAGGCTGTTTGAGGGACTGCCCATCAGTGAACATATCTCATGGCCTTGGAGAAAGACTCTGAGCTCTTGGCTCAGATATATTCATCAAATACTCCTTTCAGAGCCGTTGTGGGTGTAAGTGACATGATGTGGCCAAAAATCCAAACTGTATAGTTGTATAGTGACAAACATGCAATGTGCCATAAAAACTCAATATAATTTAAATAAAATTTCTACATTAGTGCTTAAATACACACACACACACACACACACACACACACACATAAATACATACATTCAGGAAAGGGCTCCATGGATCTTAATGAGACCAACTTGAAAAAAAAAAAAAGAGAGAAAATAGTCTGTGGATACCTTATCATTCCCATAAGAAAAAAAAATTATTAATTAATGGTAGCTGTCAGGGGGGTTTCATGCCCATAAATTGTTGTTTTTTTTTTTTTAAGGTTTTCCCTTAAAATGAAGTTGCATTAGCAAATTTTGAGGTCAGGGACAATATTTCATAACTTGTATGCTTTTCTGTAGAGCCTAGCACAGTATTAGAAACAGTAGATGCTTGGTAAATACATATGAATGGATGCACTCACATCTATGACTACTCTTGTTAAGCTTCCAACAGTAGCCACCTAATGTCCATGGCTTGGGAGAATTCACCCATTCATTACTGATGCTTTGGTGTACATTTTCTTCTAAATGTCTGTTTATTAAGATCTTTGGCCTTGGTGAGAGGTGTCAGGGCATGAAAATATCTGTCAAGCCTGCTTCCTGGGGTGATGTGTAAGATGTGGATGCCTCCAGCCCTACATGGGACACAAGCAGCATTCACTGGCTCAATGCCCATAACAAAGGTATAAACTCTTCCTTCGTCAAAAACCTTCAAAATCAAACCACAACTTGTGAATTTCTAATAATCTTGTTGATGAATGTATCATTGGTGAAACGTCACCAAGTTCTTATTAACTTGCAGATAGAAATAAACAAAAAAATTAATAACTTGGAGTTCCTACTCCCCCACTTCCCCCCATCCCCAAGAATTTCTGGGGACCTCAAATGGAAATTCACCTTTGCTCAGAGACCTGTATGACAGGCACAGTCCCCAAGAGCATCCAACATGTTCCTCCTCTTTGAGAGAAGCCATTTTCAGGGAAACCACTAAAGAGCCTCATCACTGCCACAGCTGAGAGCCTTTCCCTGACTCTATGCTCCGCTTTGCCCTTTTTTCCCCTCCCAGACAGCCCTCAAAATCTCTCCTGCAAATATACTTTTATGCTTCTTGCCCCAACCCTTCTCTTCCCAGGGGCCTTTAGTTATTCCCAACAAGTAGGGCAGGAAGCAGGTATGATGTTTTCTCTTCCCTTCCTCTCTCCTCTCCCATCTAGACAACTCCTCCCACCTCCTTCAAACAAACAAACAAACAAAAAGTTCTATGGTTTAGGCAGGCCGGGGAGGGATCGTGAGTCATTCCCTGTCCAGTGGTCATGTGGTTACAGGTGCAAGTGGAACACATGCCTACAAGTGGTGACAGCCAGGCCCCATCAGAAAAGTCCTAACCTCAGAATCTTGGCCTCACCAATGTCACAGCTCAGAGAAAGACAAGGGGAAGATTGATCACTTGCCACACTTGCAACAACAAAGTCTGATCTCCTGGTCATTGTTGAGAAGATAAAGGAAGCATCCTATCCTCTGGGACTGGCTGACTTTTTCTTGTGTGACTTAGGAGATAGGAGAGGCCTCTTCCTTTAGTTTGCCTCCTAACTCCTGCATTCCTATTCCTCAACAATCTGTAACATTGTATCTGTCTTCTGCTGTGGTCCTGTGCCATCCCAGCCCCATCAACCAACACCTTCATCTGGCCTTCCCTCAGCCCTCCCCTCCTTCCCTGGCTCTATTTCCCATATCCTCTGGAAGAGGCTCCATTCCAGGCCTTTCTACCTGCTGTCACCTCCATGGCTCTTTTCCACTCACTCGGTCCAGAAAGGCTCCATTTCTCTCCGTCTCACTAGTTTCACAAGTACAGTTGGTCCTTTTCTTCTTATTTACTAGAAACACTCAATAAATCCTCAATGCTTCAAATAAATACCAGGTGCTAAACACCCTTTACAACCAGCATCCCTTTATAAGGCTGAAGCTCTAGGTAGAATAAAGTGTTTGTTGCTCCCCATTACTCTCACTCCTGCCACCTCTCTGTCTCATCACTACGGTTCTATTAGATTTTGACAGCTTAAGGTCCCCCTGCTGATTCTTTTGCAGATTAAGAGGATGACTTTGAGGTGGGACCTTTGACCAGTATTCTCACATTCTGCTAAGAAAGCCTTGGTGTAATTAAACACTGCTTTAAGGAGGAGGACAATTTCCTACACATGTGTGCTCATGCACGCGCGTATGCACACACACACACACACACACACACACACACACCTGCCTTGCAAAGCCAAGTGCCAGCAGTAAGCTAATGCCTCCCTGAGCTGCGCTGAGCTCCCAAGTGAGAGGGGCCATCTCTCATCCCTGACACTTAGAGTTCATTAATATCTGCTCATACTTGGAGATAGGAAGGAGAGAATACAAAGAAGTGCTTCCCTCAGAGTTCTGATGTGGGAATGTTCTCCTGTCCTGATGTTCAGGTCCCCCAACCTGTATAAGGAAGAAAACAGGTAGCAGTAGGGTCTTTTAAGCAATATCTGGGATATTTTTCATTTGATACACATTCTAACTCTGAACATTTTATTCAGAGAACTAAACTCTGGCTAGCAACATCTTCAGAGACACACTAATACATGACAGTTACAAAGGAGGAACTCAGAACCTAGCACCAAGGTGCCCACAGTCTCTGTCCATGGCTCTTTGCAAGATAGCACACAACTAGGACGGGCAACCTTTAGGCCAGTGACTGACTTGCCACCTCTCTGCCTTATTTGCTTAGGAACTGGGGAAAGCTGGACATTGACATGTAGGACGGAAGCTTTATTCAAGCAAATCTGATGAAAAACCACGTGGAAGAAGAAAAAGATGACTTGGGAGGGGTTATGTGTCTTACACAAGGATGGTCTGTAAAATGATTCCCCATAGAATTCCCTTAAGCAACAACACTTCCATTACATTAAAATATGATCCTATTTACCCAAATTCAAACATTAGATGACTTTTCAAGAACATATTATGACATGGGGAAGTACAGAGCTGCCCAAATAATGCCCAGAGAGCCTCCCAGGGTAAGTTCAGTTTTCAAACCGAAAGTGAATTTTCATCTGTAAAAGGTGCCCCAAAACATTCAAAGGGTCTTAACCCAACCTAAGTGGGTGATTTCTCTTTTTTTTCATTTAATTTAATTTATTTATTTTTAAGATTTTTTTTCTTTATTCATTTGAGAGAGAGAGAAAGAGAGAGCACAAGCAGGGAGGGGCAGAGGGAGAGGGAGAAGCAGACTCCCTGCTGAGCTGGGAGCCTGATATGGAGCTCGATCCCAGGACCTGGAGATCATGACCTGAGCCAGAGGCAGACACTCAACCATCTGAACCACCCAGGTGCTCCTAAATGGATGGTTTCTTATAAAAAAAAAAAAATAGAACTTTCACTTGTAAGTAATTCAGATAAACTCCAGTATTATTCTCTCCCGTTGGAGTCAGAAGACACTCCAAGAACCAGGTACAAGATCAACCTGAACCCCATGAATGGAGTCAGGAGCAGGCTCCAGCACCCAAAGTGAAGTGTTCATTCCAGACTGAATTTTGTCCCCATCTGGGCCTGACCCTGGAGTGCATAGTACAACTTCCAATTCTACTGCGACCTCTTGGGTCAATGTCAGCCCCTCTTCTCCCTGCCATCGCTGCAGTCCTGACACCCACAAAACAAGACTGACCTGGGAGTCTTTGTGTCTCCCTGGGCCACCTGAGAAATCCCTTGGTTTTTAGTTTGGGGATGATGGGCATCCCGCAGCTGGGTCTCTGCCTGCTCGTGTGCCGCCTCCACCAGCCTTGGTGGGGCGTTGGACTTAATTGTGTGTTTCTCCCAGCTTTCTGTAGTGCAGCTGCAGCTTCTTAGCAGTCTCGATCCAGAAGAAATCTTTTCATTATGGCTCACAGCTGAGATCCTCGGGTTAAAAGAAATTACTCATGAAAGGGCAGCCCGGGGTAGAAAGCAACAGATCAGAAGAAAGCCAGGCTTCCAAGGGAGAGGGACTTCAAGGGTTTATTGACATGGGGGAGATCACAGCTCTGGCTTCAGGCCTGGCTGCTATTTGTGATAGATTTAGGCACCACAGTTTGGCTTGGAATTATTTTTTAACTCAAGGTAAGAGGTCGGAGTGAGGTGCTCTGATCTGCTTGTGATGGTCTTGCTGATGCCCAGGCAGAATTAAGAGAGAACAATGAGAACTGTTTCTGCTCCCCTCTTCCCTCATACCTCCTTTCCCCTTCTCCCTCCCTCTTTCCTCCCCCATTCTCATCCCTTCTTGTAACTTGGCTTCTTGTCCCTCTTCTCCTGATCCTTCTGTTCTTACCTCCTCCTGCCCCTCATGACAAGTTTTCTGGAGTGGCCCCAAGAAGACAGCAGAGCCACTCACAGGTGGAAGACCAAAGTGGCCAGGGTCTGTGCTTAGCTCTCAGACCCGGCTTGCCTATTAGCCCCTGATGCCCTGCCCAGCACCCAGCCCCAGGCAGGGAGAGCCCTACACAAGAGAGAGAAGGACCCATATTGCCTCATTTGTATGGTGCTTCTTACATTTTTTTAATCTTCCCCAAAGTTTCTGTATCTTTAGAGCTTCATACACAACCCTCTCCCCCAAGGAAATCACCAAGGATGTTGATGTTTCCATTTAACAGAGGAACCCACAGACCTTAGGAAATTTTCACAGAGGCAACAGAGTTAGACTTCCAAGAAGGGGAGCCAGTCACAGTGTTGGATCAGTCTGTCTGATGTCGCAAGCCTAAAGTCAGAGCTTGGAGTGGAGGAGACTTTCTGGATTCACTACCACTGCCCCTCACTTTCCAGGAGAGGATGCTGAGGCTCAGAAAGAGGGAATGACTTCCCTAGGGTCGCATAATGATTCTAAGACAAGGCTAGACCAGAAATCATGTCTACTACCAGGGAGAGGAACACACATAATTTTTCTATTTTTTACTACTCTTTACATAATGGAGGGACTTCACTATTGGCCAAAATATAAAAGGAGCTAGTATTGGGGGGCAGAGCAAGATGGCGGAGGAGTAGGAGACCTGGATTTCGTCTGGTCTCAGGAATTCAGCTGGATAGGGAACAAACCATTCTGAACACCTACGAACTCAACAGGAGATGGAAGAAAAGAATAGCAACAACTCTCTGAACAGAAAAGCGACCACTTACTGGAAGGTAGGACGAGCAGAGAAGTGAATCCGAGGCGATATTCGGGAGGATAGACGGCGGGGGAGGGGCCTCCGTCGGCCGCTTCTGGCAAGTGCTAGAGCTGCGGAGCACAAAATCGGAACTTTTAGAAGCCAGATCTGCTGAGGGACGTCGCTCCAGTGGCTAAGCTGGGGGTGGAACCCTCGGGGTCACAGAAAGGCCGGGGTGCCTGAGTGCAGCAGAGCTCCCAGGTATGGGAGCGGGGAAGCTGGCTGCAGAGATGGAGCTGAAGCGTGGGCTCTCAGCTCAGGGTTGCCATAAACTGTGATCCGCGGCCCAGTCGGGCCACTACTCCTCCAGCAGGGACCCAACAAGGGGCAGATCCGGGGAGATTCCCCTTCCTCCCCTGGGGGGAGCAGCGCAGGAGTGCACTGCAGGGATCTGCTGGGTTTGGAGACTCCACACAGGGTCAGGTGCCAGAGATAGAAACGCTCGGTCACAGGCCGGGTGAGCACAGAGTGTGGCTGGAGACCAGGGAGACGGGAGTGACTGCTTTTCTCTGGGGGCACAGTGAGGAGTGGGGCCCCAAGTTTTCAGCTCCTCCAGGGCAGAGATTGGGAGGCTGCCATTTTCACTCTCGTCCTCCAAAGCTGTAATAAGAGCTTGCAGGGAAAAAAAGCTCCTGAGAGCAAACCCGAGCAGATTGCTTAGCCCTGACCGACAAGGGCAGGGCAATTCCGCCTCCGGCAAAAACATTTGGGAACCACGGCAATAGGCCCCTCCACCAGAAGATCAGCCCGAACAGCCAGCAAGCCAAGACCAAGTTTACCGATCAAGGAGAATGGGAGAACTCCAGCGCTAGGGGAATACTGCACATAGAATTCATCGCTTTTTTACCATAAGTCATTAGTTTTTCAAAGTTAATTTTTTTAACTGTTTTTTTTCTTCTTTGAATTTTTCTTTTTCCCTTTTTCAACCAACATCTTATCAATCCCTTTGTTAAAAAAACATTTTTTATTTTTCATTTTTAGAGTCATATTTTTTTTTAAGGATTTTATTTATTTGTTTGACAGAGAGAGACAGCAAGAGCAGGAACATAAGCAGGGGGAGTCGGAGAGGGAGAAGCAGGCTTCCCGCTGATCAGGGAGCCTGATGTGGGACTCGATCCCAGGACCCTGGGATCATGACCTGAGCCGAAGGCAGATGCTTAACGACTGAGCTATCCAGGCGCCCTTAGAGTTATATTTTATCCCTTCATAATAGTTACCCTTATTTTTGGCATATATATATAAGTCGTTCTCTCTTTAAAATTTTGAGATACACTTTCTTCTAACAGATCAAAATATACCCTAAATCACTAGTATATGGCTTTGTTCTAGTCTCCTGCCTGATCATATTCTCTCCCTTTTTTTTCTTTTATTTTTTTAAATCTTCTTTCTTTTTTCAAACAACTTCTTATCAATTCCTTTTAAAAAATCTTTTATGATTTTCATCTTTACAGTCATCTTCCATCCCTTCATTGTATCAATGCTTATTTTGTACATATATAGGTCTTTCTTTCTTTAAAAATTTAGGAGGCACTTTCTTCTAACAGACGAAAATATGCTCAAAATTTAGTGTGTGGCACTGATCTATGCACTAGCCTGATCATATTTGATCATATTCTGTTTTTTTGTTGTTGTTGTTTTGTTCTGTTTTTGTTTGTTTTTATCTCTATCTTTTTTTTTCTCTTTCTTTTTTCTTTCTTTCCCTTTCTTTTCCCCTGGTTTCAGGTCTTTTCTGATTTGTATACAGTATATTTGCTGGGGACATTGTTAACCTGTTAGCATTTGGTTCTCTCATTCATCTATTCTCCTCTCGACAAAATGACAAGACGAAATAAATCACCTCAGCAAAAAGAACAAAATGTAGTACCATCTGCCAGAGACCTACTCAGTGCGGACATTAGTACAATGTCAGACCTAGAGTTCAGAATCATGACTTTAAAGATACTAGCTGGGCTTGAAAAAAGCGTGGAAGTTATTAGAGAAACCCTTTCTGGAGAAATAAAAGAACTAAAATCTAACCAAGTCGAAATCAAAAAGGCTATTGATGAGGTGCAATCAAAAATGGGGGCAATAACTGCTAGGATAAATGAGAAAGAAGAGAGAATCAGTGATATAGAAGACCAAATGATGGAAAATAAAGAGGCTGAGAAAAAGAGAGATAAACAACTACAGGATCAGGGGGCAGAATTCGAGAGATAAGCGATACGATAAGATGAAACAACATTAGAATAATTGGGATCACAGAAGAAGAAGAAAGACAGAGAGGGGCAGAAGGTATGCTGGAGCAAATTATAGCAGAGAACTTCCCTAAAGTGGGGAAGGAAACAGGCGTCAAAACCAGGAGGCACAGAGAACCCCTCTCAAAATCAATAAAAATAGGTCAACACCCCGACATCTAATAGTAAAACTTACGAGTCTCAGAGACAAAGAGAAAATCTTGAAAGCAGCTCGGGAGAAGAGATATGTAACCTATAATGGTAGAAACATTAGATTGGCAGAGACCTGGCAGGCCAGAAAGGACTGGCATGATATCTTCAGAGCAGTAAACGAGAAAAATATGCAGCCAAGATTACTATATCCAGCTAGGCTGTCATTGAAAATACAAGGAGAGATAAAAGCTTCCAGGACAACCAAAAACTAAAGGAATTTGCAAACACAAA
>NW_027397066.1:161015132-161110954 GCF_003265705.2 Callorhinus ursinus
CCTTATTTTTGGCATATATATATAAGTCGTTCTCTCTTTAAAATTTTGAGATACACTTTCTTCTAACAGATCAAAATATACCCTAAATCACTAGTATATGGCTTTGTTCTAGTCTCCTGCCTGATCATATTCTCTCCCTTTTTTTTCTTTTATTTTTTTAAATCTTCTTTCTTTTTTCAAACAACTTCTTATCAATTCCTTTTAAAAAATCTTTTATGATTTTCATCTTTACAGTCATCTTCCATCCCTTCATTGTATCAATGCTTATTTTGTACATATATAGGTCTTTCTTTCTTTAAAAATTTAGGAGGCACTTTCTTCTAACAGACGAAAATATGCTCAAAATTTAGTGTGTGGCACTGATCTATGCACTAGCCTGATCATATTTGATCATATTCTGTTTTTTTGTTGTTGTTGTTTTGTTCTGTTTTTGTTTGTTTTTATCTCTATCTTTTTTTTTCTCTTTCTTTTTTCTTTCTTTCCCTTTCTTTTCCCCTGGTTTCAGGTCTTTTCTGATTTGTATACAGTATATTTGCTGGGGACATTGTTAACCTGTTAGCATTTGGTTCTCTCATTCATCTATTCTCCTCTCGACAAAATGACAAGACGAAATAAATCACCTCAGCAAAAAGAACAAAATGTAGTACCATCTGCCAGAGACCTACTCAGTGCGGACATTAGTACAATGTCAGACCTAGAGTTCAGAATCATGACTTTAAAGATACTAGCTGGGCTTGAAAAAAGCGTGGAAGTTATTAGAGAAACCCTTTCTGGAGAAATAAAAGAACTAAAATCTAACCAAGTCGAAATCAAAAAGGCTATTGATGAGGTGCAATCAAAAATGGGGGCAATAACTGCTAGGATAAATGAGAAAGAAGAGAGAATCAGTGATATAGAAGACCAAATGATGGAAAATAAAGAGGCTGAGAAAAAGAGAGATAAACAACTACAGGATCAGGGGGCAGAATTCGAGAGATAAGCGATACGATAAGATGAAACAACATTAGAATAATTGGGATCACAGAAGAAGAAGAAAGACAGAGAGGGGCAGAAGGTATGCTGGAGCAAATTATAGCAGAGAACTTCCCTAAAGTGGGGAAGGAAACAGGCGTCAAAACCAGGAGGCACAGAGAACCCCTCTCAAAATCAATAAAAATAGGTCAACACCCCGACATCTAATAGTAAAACTTACGAGTCTCAGAGACAAAGAGAAAATCTTGAAAGCAGCTCGGGAGAAGAGATATGTAACCTATAATGGTAGAAACATTAGATTGGCAGAGACCTGGCAGGCCAGAAAGGACTGGCATGATATCTTCAGAGCAGTAAACGAGAAAAATATGCAGCCAAGATTACTATATCCAGCTAGGCTGTCATTGAAAATACAAGGAGAGATAAAAGCTTCCAGGACAACCAAAAACTAAAGGAATTTGCAAACACAAAACCAGCCCTCCAAGAAATATTGAAAGGGGTCCTCTAAGCAAAGAGAGAGCCTAAAAGCAGCATAGATCAGAAAGGAACACAGACAATATACAGTAACAGTCACCTTACAGGCAAAACAATGGCACTAAATTCATATCTTTCAATAGTTACCCTGAATGTAAATGGGCTCAATGCCCCAATCCAAAGACAGAGGCTGTCAGGTTGGATTAAAAAAGAAGACCCATCAATATGCTGTCTGCAAGAGACTCATTTTAAACTGAAAGACAATCCCACATTGAAAGTGAGGGGGTGGAAAACCATTTACCATGCTAATGGACACCAAAAGAAAGCTGGGGTGGCAATCTTTATATCAGACAAATTAGATTTTAAAACAAAGACTGTAATAAGAGATGAAGATGGACACTATATCCTACCTAAAGGGTCTATTCAACAAGAAGATCTAACAATTGTAAATATCTATGCCCCGAACATGGGAGCAGCCAATTATATAAGGCAATTAATAACAAAAGCAAAGAAACACATGAACAACAATACAATAATAGTGGGGGACTTTAACACCCCCCTGACTGAAATGGACAGATCATCTAAGCAAAAGATGAACAAGGAAATAAAGACTTTAAATGAAACACTGGACCAAATGGACTTCACAGAAATATTCAGAACATACCATCCCCAAGCAACGGAATACACATTCTTCTCTAGTGCCCATGGAACATTCTCCAGAATTGATCACATCCTAGGTCACAAATCAGGTCTCAACTGGTACCAAAAGATTGGGATTATTCCCTGCATATTTCCAGACCACAATGCTTTGAAACTAGAACTCAATCACAAGAGGAAAGTCAGAAAGAACTCAAATACATGGAGGCTAAAGAGCATCCTACTAAAGAATGAATGGGTCAACCAGGAAATTAAAGAAGAATTTAAAAAATTCATGGAAACCAATGGAAATGAAAACACAACTGTTCAAAATCTTTGGGATACAGCAAAGGCAGTTCTAAAAGGAAAGTATATAGCAATACAAGCCTTTCTCAAGAAACAAGAAAGGTCTCAAATACACAACCTAACCCTACACCTAAAGGAGCTGGAGAAAAAAAGAGCAAATAAAGCCTAAACTCAGCAGGAGAAGAGAAATAATAAAGATCAGAGCAGAAATCAATGAAATAGAAACCAAAAGAACAGTAGACCAGATCAACGAAACTAGAAGCTTGTTCTTTGAAAGAATTAACAAGATTGATAACCACTGGCCAGACTTATCCAAAAGAAAAGAGAAATGACCCAAATCAACAAAATCGTGAATGAAAGAGGAGAGATCCCAACCAACACCAAAGAAATACAAACAAGTATAAGAACATATTATGAGCAACTCTATGCCAGCAATTTAGATAACCTGGAAGAAATGGGTGCATTCCTAGAGATGTATCTACTAACAAAATTGAACCAGGAAGAAATGGAAAACCTGAACAGACCTAGAACCACTAAGGAAATTGAAGCAGTCTTCAAAAATCTCCCAACAAACAAAAGCCCAGGGCCAGATGGCTTCCCAGGGGAATTCTACCAAACATTTAAAGAAGAATTAATACCTATTCTCCTGAAACTGTTCCAAAAAATAGAAATGGAAGGAAAACTTCCAAACTCATTTTATGAGGCCACCATTCCCTTGATCCCCAAACCAGACAAAGACCCCATCCAAAAGGAGAATTACAGACCAATATCCTTGATGAACATGAATGCAAAAATTCTCACCAAAATACTAGCCAATAGGATCCAATAGGATCCAACAGTACATTAAAAGGATTATTCACTATGACCAAGTGGGATTTATCCCTTGGCTGCAAAACCTCAATGAGATACCACCTCACACCCGTCAGAATGGCTAAAATTAATAAGTCAGGAATCGACAGATGTTGGTGGGGATGTGGAGAAAGGGGAACTCTCCTACACTGTTGGTGGGAATGCAAGCTGGCGCAACCACTCTGGAGGACAGTATGGAGGTTCCTCAAACAGTTGAAAATAGAGCTACCATACGATCCAGCAATTGCACTACTGGGTATTTACCACAAAGATACAAATGTAGGGATCCGAAGGGGTACCTGCACCCCAATGTTTATAGCAGCAATGTCCACAATAGCCAAACTGTGGAAAGAGCCAAGATGTCCATCGACAGATGAATAGATAAAGAAGATGTGGTCTATATACACACTGGAATATTATGCAGCCATCAAAAGGAATGAGATCTTGCCATTTGCAAGGATGTGGATGGAACTGGAGGGTGTTATGCTGCGTGAAATAAGTCAATCAGAGGAAGACATGTATCATATGACCTCACTGATATGAGGAATTCTTAATCTCAGGAAACAAACTGAGGGTTGCTGGAGTGGTGGGGGGTGGGAGGGATGGGGTGGCTGGGTGATAGACATTGGGGAGGGTATGTGCTATGGTGAGCGTTGTGAATTGTGCAAGACTGTTGAATCACAGATCTGTACTTCTGAAACAAATAATGCAATATATGTTAAGAGAAAAAAAAGAAGACAAAGATAGCAGGAGGGGAAGAATGAAGGGGAGTAAGTTGGAGGGGGAGACGAACCATTAGAGACGATGGACTCTGAAAAACAAACAGGGTTCTGGGGGGGATTGGTTAGCCTGGTGATGGATATTAAAAAGGGCACATTCTGCGTGGAGCAGGGTGTTATGCACAAACAATGAATCATGGAACACTGCATCAAAAACTAATGATGTAATGTATGGTGATTAACATAACAATAAAAAATTAATAAAAAAGAGCTAGTATTAATTGAGCAACTGCTAATGCCAGGCATTGGGATATGTACAGAGACATGAAATGTTCTGTCCTATCTCCTACTTGCTGTGCTGTGAGTTATATTTTACTATCATTTTTTAACATCTGAAGCTCAAGGCTATTAAGTGTCTTGTCCAAGATCTCAAAGCTAATGGGCAGAGAGCTGGGACTCAACCCCAGTTCTATCTGTCTCTACTACAGTTCTCTCCAAGCTCATAGGACTGGGGACAGCACTGACCACTGTTCATACAAGGGATGTTTCAGAAGGATGTTTGTCTCTCAGATTAAACCGTTCACCCCTGACAAAAGCCAGACATAGTCATATTTAGAACCCAAAGCTGGCTGGAGACTGTCAGATAGCTCCAAACAAGTTCAACCCCCTACTCCCAGATCTTGCTTGCATTTTCAAGGAGGCACTGAATGGGCCAGGATGAATGTCTTCTACCTGAGCTGCTAGTGAAAATATCTTTTTAGTCTGCATTTTGACACCTCTCAGTGAGTGGAATCATTTATGGAATGATAGAAAAAAATCGTTTTTGTTTTTTTTCTCTAGTGGATCCTGAGAATTTGGGAAGAGCTGCTGGAGCTGTTATTCAAGTAGATTTTTCACACACTACCCTGGCATTCCACGCTATGTGCACTGCTCTGAATTGCCCAAGTGCACTGCTGTACCTCCTGTGTCAGGGAAAGGGACCCGGGACAGACTGCAAGCTACACCCAAGGAGGTTTTCCCTCTGCCCTCAGGCCCCATCTGAAAGCCAGTGTCCTCTCAACAAGTTGGGTTACTGAAAAACTATTTAATAAGCCATAGAGAGGGTTGCTGGAAGGGATGTGGGTGGAGGGATGGGGTAACTGGGTGATGGGCATTAAGGAGGGCACTTGATGTAATGAGCACTGGGTGTTATATGCAACTGATAAATCACTAAATTCTACCCCTGAAACTAATAATATAGTATATGTTAACTAAATTGAAATTAAATAAAGAATTTTTAAAAAAAGAAACTATAGAGAAAGTGTTGACCATGGAGGAAAGAAAAATAGATTTTTTGTTTGTTTGCATCTTCTTCTTGCTTCTCATTTCAGTTTTTCCAAAACTTAACATGCATCCGGATCTCCTGGAAAACTTGTTTTCTGGATCCTGTCTTCCCAGTTATTTAATTCAGTAGGTCTGAAGTGAGACCAGAAACCAGCACTTTCATAAATGTTCCACTTAATTCTGATCATGTGTCTGAGGAGCCACAGTTTGAAGATCTACCCACAAGCACTTGGAGTAGGAGGCCTGGGTTTTGCTGTGTTCAGAAGCAGCAGTGGAGAGTGCACTGGCCTGCTGTTATGCATCCTGAGTCTCCATTCAGCCATGCCACTAGTAGGGGCTCCAGGAAAGGAGGAAACTCAGAGAAAAGAGAGATGGGCCTCTTTTGATGAATTGTTTGTTTTTCCTCTCAGGGTCTTAGTGTCCTCAACTGTGAAATTCATGATGAGCTGAGTATCTCTGAGTCCCTTCTAGTTCCATCAGACCAGAGCCTGGGTACCTGCATCCCACTGTAGAGAACCACAGTAGTCATCTGGAGCTAGAGGTATTATTGACAAGCCAGGTTAGGGCAAGGGAGGAAAGGCGGAGCAATTATAGAATGATTTTATCTGACAAGTGCTTTGTGTTCATGACCTCATCTAATCTCACAACCCTACACAGTAGTGCTGTGGGTGGAATGTTTGTGTCTCCCTAAAATCCATATATTAAAGCCCTAATCCCCACTGTGATGGTATTTAGAGGTGAAAGCTTTGGGAGGTAATTAGGTCATGAGATGGAGCCCCCTGATGGGATTGGTGCCCTAATAAGAAGAGACATCAGAAAGATGATCTCTCTCTCTCCACCTTATGAGGATACAGCAAGAAGGTGGCTGTTTGCAAACCAGGAAGTGTGCTCTCACCAGACATTGACTCTGCCAGTTCCTCGATCTTGGACTTCCCAGCCTTCAGACTGTGATAAATAAGTTTCTGTTGTTTAAGCCACCCAATCTGTGGTATTGTGAGATAATAGGGGGGAAAAATTATATATATATATATATATATATATATATATCTGACCCCAGTTCCTGGCACACAGCTCTCAAAATCCTTGTAACATCCTAAATGATGAGAGCACTAGGGGCATATTCTATTCTAACATGTGCTCTTTGACTCTGGTTCCTGACACAGAGTTTCTGGATCCCTTGGATTTCCTGGTAGTAGTGTCTTTTGTTCTAATGAAGTGACTCTGGGTGGGCTACTGGATGGGGGCTGCTCACCAGACAGACCAAGACATAATTAGAAGCTTGGAATTTTCAGCCTTACTCCCCATTCTCCAGAGAGCAGGAAAGGGCTAGAAATGGAGTTAATGATCAGTCATGCCTAAATGATGAAGCCTCTGGAAAAATCCCACAAGTATGGAGTTCAGAGAGCTTCCAGTTTGGTAAATACATCCACATACCAGGAGGATGATGCATCCAACTCCATAGAAACAGAAACTCCTGAGCTCAGGACCCTCCCAGACCTCACCTTATGTATCTCTTCACCTGGTGGCTCATTTATATTTATCACACCCTTTAATAAACTGGTAAATGTTAGTAAATGTTTTCTGAGTCCTGTAAACTGGTCTAGCAAATAATTGACTCAAAGGGGGAGGAGGTCATGGGAACCTCTGATTTGTAGCTGAGTCAGAGAGAAGCTATGGGTAACTTGGGGACCTACTACTTGCCACTGGCATCTGAAGTGGGGGACAGTCTTGTGGGACTGAGCCCTTAACCTGTGGGATCTGATGCTGTCTCTAGGTAGACAGTGCGAGAATTGAGTTAAATAGGATACCCAGCTGGTGTCACAGAGAATTGTTTGGTGTGGGAAAAACCTTACATATCCCATGTCAGAAGTGTTGTAGATATGGTAATCATGTGAGAGAAACCCAACACATAGGGTCAGGTTTTTTTCTTTACAAGTATTTTTGTTGTAGCAGCCCAAACTGAGTAAGACAGGTAGCTATCATTATCAGTGTTTTACTTAGGAGAAAATGAAAACTCCAGGAATTTGCCCAAGGTCATAGAGCTCGTAATTGACAAAGCTGGAATTGAAAAACAGGTCTGATTTTCAGTGCAAATATTCCTTTGTACAGCTATTCTTTCATTCATACCTTCAAGAGTATTTACTACACATCTACTATGTGCCAGATGCCAGATGCCATTTTAGGCATTGAAAATCCAGTATTGATTATGATAAAGTCCTTGCTCCAATAGAACTTAACTCCTTGTGTGGGAAGACAGATCATAAAGAAGTAAAGTAGTTAGACAATTGCAGATAGTAATAAAGATTATGAAGAAAATAAAATGCTTTCAATGTGGGTGACATTTAATCTAAATGGTGAGACATGCCAAGATCTGAGGGAAGGCTACACCATGGAGAGGGGACAGACAGAACCCTAAATCAGGACCCTATGTGTTCACAGGGACAAAGTGGACCAGTGCTGTTGGAGTCAATCAAGCAAGGGAAAGACAACAAACAAATGAGGGGGGAGTTTTGGGCAAGGACCAGTGCACACTGGACCAGGGCCTGGGGGTCTTAGTCTGTGTGTGATGGGGAGCCAGCAAGCAGTTGGGAACAAAGGAGTGATAGAACAGAAGTTATCTCTAAAAAGCCCACTCTGGCTTCTGTTTGGAGGATGCTTATAGAGGAACAAAACAGAATTCAGGAAATGGGCTAGGAGGCTAGAGAAGTAGCACAGGCAAAAGAAGCACATGGGATCTGAGAAGTAGCTACTTTCTGCTGTGTGGACCATCTACACCCAAAACTGCTCAGCCCATGTCCTCCATACTCTAGGTCAGCCATTCTCAAAGCATAGCCCAAGAACCCCTGAACATCCCCTAGACTCTTGGGGGGCCCATAAGGTCATCGTTTCCCCAAATACATATCTGTGTGAGGCTGGATTTTCTTCAGATACTTCAACCAAAACAACATATCATGACAGATTGTCTGTGGAAACAGATATGAGAATCCAGCTGTCTTCTATTAAGTCAGACATTACAGAGATTTGCAAAAATGTAAAACAAAACCACTCTTCTTGCTACATTCATTGTTTGCTTTGGAAAATAAAGTTATTTTTCATTAAAAAAGTGTGTTATTTATGTTAACATGCAAGCAATTTACTGTTACTATTCTTAAATGAATTAATAAATTGTTTCCATTTCCTCCATTTTAATTTCTAATATAATAAATACTGACAGAGATAATCAGCGTCAATAAAAGTCTTTTAGGTCTCCAAGAACTTCTAAGAATGTAAAGAGCTCTTGAGACATTAGAACCACTCTCTCAATTACCTGAATGATTCTGGACCAGGAAAAGGGGTGGCCAGGGGCATCAGATAGCAGGCCCCTTTGAGAGACTCCTCTGGGCACTTTTGGATCTCTTCCCTGTACTGATCATGAATCACATCAAGTCTCTTTGGCTAGGTTGGCGCTGCTCAACCTCCAGCTACACGGGTGGAACGTCTGTAGTGCTGCTCAAGTGTGCGGAGGGGAGGATAGCAGTTAGCTTTGCCAAGGCAGATGAGCTATGCCCACCCCTCTCACTGCAAGGCCAGCATATGTTCAGCCACATGGCTCAGAAATGAGGAAAGGAATCACTGCCTTCTATAAGGTGCCCCATGCCCTGAGCAAGGGCCGTCTGCACTGCTGGATGATAATGAACCCTCTGGGCATTTGTTACCACTTAAACATTTCCGAGATGCATGCTGAGCATGTAATTGCTGTGCTCAGGAAGGCAAGGGACCGAATGCTAAGTGCAGCTGGATGCAGCAGGGAGTAGCCAGGCTCCAGAGATCACTCCATTACTATCCTTATCTGGGAGATTTACAAGAGGTAGGGCTTCGGAGGATGCTATGTGCTCTCTGCATATGGCTTCTGATCTGGCCAGAGTTGGGAGCAGAAGTTGGGGTGTCTGGTGAACAGAGGTCCATATTGCCAAGTCATCCTTCAGAAGCTCAGTCCAGGTTTCTCAACTAAGAAACAAAATCCTGAAATGATAGAGCCAGATGACCCTGGGAATCATCCTGCCCAGCCTTTGCCAAAATGTTTTCCTCATATCATCAATCCACCCAGATGCTCCATGAAAGGAAAAACAAAATTCTGTATTCAAAGAAGTTTAAAAAAGAAAAGCATATCCATTCTCCAGTTGGAGACTCTCGATTCATAGTAATATCACTAAGAAAGGCTGCAGTGAGGAAACTGGCTTAACTTTATTCTAATACAAACACTCCAAGGAAGAAAATGACTTGATCACGGTCACATAACAAATTTCACAATTAAAACCCAGGTCCCTTTCCAAAGAAAACATACAGATGGGAAACAGACAGATTGCCAAGAAAAGATGCACAATATCACTGATCATCAGGGAAATGCAAATCAAAACCACAGTGAGATATCACCTTACACCTGTCAGATTGGCTACAGTCAAAAAGACAAGAAATAACAAGTGTTGGCAAGGTGTACTCTTGGTGGGAATGCAAATTGGTGCAGCCACTGTGGAAAACAGTATAGAAGTTCCTCAAAAAATTAAAAATAGAAATACCATAAGATCCAGTAATTCACTACTGAGTATTTACCACCCAAAAAAAAATCCCAAAAATGCTAATTTGAAAATATCCATGCAATTCTATGTTTGTGGCAGCATTATTTACAATAGCTAAGATATGGAAGCAACCCAAGTGTCTATCAACAGATAAATGAGTAAAGATATAATACACACACACACACACACACACACACACACACACATACACACAATGGATTATTATTCAGCCATAAAAAAGAAGGAGATCTTGCTGTTTGCAACAACATGGATGGACCTGGAGGGTTTTACACTAAGGGAAATAAGTCGGATAGAGAAAGACAAATACTACATAATTTTACTTATATGTGAAATCTAAAACAAAACAAAACAAAAATAAAAAGGCAGAAACAGACCCCTAAGTACAGAGAGCAAACCGGGTGGTTGTCAGAGGGGAGGGGGATGGAGACATGGACAAAATGGGTGAAGGGAGGCGGGAAATACAGGCTTCCAGTCATGGAATGAGTAAGTCACAGAGATAAAAGGTGCAGCATAGGGAATATAGTCACTGGCATTGCCATAGCTTTGTATGGTGACAGATGGTGAGCATAACATAACATATAGACTTGTCAAATCACTATGTTATACAACTGAAACTAATGTAACACTGTGTGTCAACTATACTTCAATTAAAAAATATTAAAAAAAAAAACGGGGGGGTGGAACAAGATGGCAGAGGTGTAGGAGACCTGGATTTCGTCTGGTCCCAGGAATTCAGCTGGATAGGGATCAAACCATTCTGAACACCTACGAACTCAGCAGGAGATTGAAGAAAAGAATAACAACAACTCTCTGAACAGAAAAGCGACCACTTTCTGGAAGGTAGGACGTGTGGAGAAGTGAATCCGAGGTGATATTCAGGAGGATAGACAGCGGGGGAGGGGGCCTCCGTCAGCCGCTTCTGGCAAGTGCTAGAGCCGCGGAGCACAAAATTGAAACTTTTAGAAGTTGGCTCCGCTGAGGGATGGTGCTCCAGTGGCTAAGCGGGGGTGGGGGGGACACTCGCTGGGACAGTGTGGTCTCAGGACCCTCGGGGTCACAGAAAGACTGGGGGTGCCTGAGTGCGGCAGAGCTCCCAGGTATCGGAGCAGGGAAGCCGGCTGCAGAGACGGAGCCGAGGCGCGGGCTCTCAGCTTGGGGTTGCCACAAACCATGATCCGCAGCACAGTCGGGCCACTGCTCCTCCAGCAGGGACCCAACAAGCGGCAGAGCCGGGGAGACTCTGCTTCCTCCACTGGGAGGAGCGGCGTGGGGGTGCACCACAGGGATCTGCTGGGTTTGGAGACTCCACATGGGGTCGGGTGCCAGAGATAGAAATGCTCGGTCACAGGCCGGGTGAGCACGGAGTGTGGCCGGAGACCAGGGAGATGGGAGTGACTGACTGCTTTTCTCTGGGGGTTCACTGAGGAGTGGGGCCCCGAGGTGTTCTCGGCTCCTCTGGGGCAGAGATTCGGAGGCCGCCATTTTCACTCTTGTCCTCCAAAGCTGTACAGAAAGCATGCAGGGAAAAAAACTCCTAAGAGCAAACCCAAGCAGATTACTTAGCCCGGACTAGCAAGGGCAAAGACATCTGAGAACCACTGCGACAGGCCCCTCCCCCAGAAGATCAGCAAGAACAGCCAGCCAAGACCAAGTTTACTGATCAATGAGAATGGCAGAGCTCCAGCACTAGGGGAATACTTCACATAGAATTCATGGCTTTTTTCCCATGATTCTTTAGCCTTTCAGCTTTAATTTTAAAAATTTTCTTTATTTTTTTTTAAATTTTCTTCTTTCCATTTCCAACCAACTTATCTTATTAATTTAATTCCTTTTTTAAAAATCTTTTTTAATTTTGATTTTTTACACTCATATTCTATCCCTTCATAGTAGTTACCCTTATTTTTGGTATGTATATATATATAGTTCTCTTTTTAAAATTTTGAGATACAGTTTCTTCTAACAGATCAAAATATACCCTAAATCTCTAGTGTATGGCTTTGTTCTAGTCTCCTGCCTGATCACATTCTCTCCCTTTTTTTTTAAATCCTCTTCTTTCTTTTTTCAAACAACTTATCTTATCAAATCCTTTCATAAAATCTTTTATAATTTTCATCTTTACAGTCATATTCCATCCCTTCATCAGATTAACCATTATTTTTGTACATATATAAGTTTTTCTTTCTTTAAATTAGGGAGGCACTTTCTTCTAATAACCAAAATATGCCCCAAATCTAGTGTGTGGCACTGATCTATGCATCAGCTTGATCATATTTGATCATATTCTGTTTTGTTTTGTTTTGTTTGTTTTTATCTTTTTCTTTTTCTTCTTTTTTTTCTATTACTTTTTTCTTTCTTTCCCTTTGTTTTCCTCTGGTTTCAGGTCTTTTTTGATTTGTTTAGTGAATATTTTCTGGGGACGTTGTAAACCTGTTAGCATTTTGTTCTCTCATTCATCTATTCTCCTCTGGACAAAATGACAAGATGGCAAAAAATCACCTCAACAAAAAAATCCAAGAGGCAGTACTGACTGCAATGGACCTAATCAATATGGACATGAGTACAATGTCAGACCTAGAGTTCAGAATGATGATTTAAAAGATACTAGCTGGGCATGAAAAAAGCATAGAAGTTATTAGAGAAACCCTTTCTGGAGAAATAAAAGAAATAAAATCTAACCAAGTGGAAATGAAAAAGGCTATTAATGAGGTGCAAAAAAAAATGGAGTCTCTAACTGCTAGTATAAATGAGGCAGAAGAGAGAATTAGTGATATAGAAGACCAAATAAAGGAAAATAAAGAAGCTGAGAAAAAGAGATAACTACTGGATCACGAGGGCAGAATTCGAGAGATAAGCAATACCCTAAGATGAAACAACATTAGAATAATTGGGATCCCAGAAGAAGAAGAAAGAGAGAGAGGGGCAGAAGGTATATTGGAGCAAATTATAGGAAAGGAAACAGGCATCAAAATCCAGGAGGCACAGAGAATCCCTCTCAAAATCAATAAAAATAGGTCAACACCGTGACATCTAATATTAAAACTTACGAGTCTCAGAGACAAAGAGAAAATCCTGAAAGCAGCTCGGGAGAAGAGATATGTAACCTACAATGGTAGAAACATTATACTGGTAACAGACCTATCCACAGAGACCTGGCAGGCCAGAAAGGACTGGCATGATATATTCAGAGGACTAAATGAGAAAAATATGCAGCCAAGAATATTATATCCAGCTAGGCTGTCATTGAAACTAGAAGGAGAGATTAAAAGCTTCCAGGACAACTAAAAACTAAAGGAATTCACAAACATGAAACCAGCCCTACAAGAAATATTGAAAGGAGTCCTCTAAGCAAAGAGAGAGCCTAAAAGCAACATAGACAAGAAAGGAACACAGACAATATACAGTAACAGTCACTTTACAGGCAATACAATGGCACTAAATTCATATCTTTCAACAGTTACCCTGAATGTAAATGGGCTAAATACCCCACTCAAAAGACACAGGCTATCAGATAGGATAAAAAAACAAGACCCATCAATATGCTGTCTGCAAGAGACTCATTTTAGACACAAAGAAACCCCCATATAGAAAGTGACGGGGTAGAAAACCATTTACCATGCTGAGGACCAAAAGAAAGCTGGGGTGGCAATCCTTATATCAGACAAATTAGATTTTAAACCAAAGACTGTAATAAGAGATGAGGAAGGACACTATATCCTACTTAAAGGGTCTATCCAACAAGAAGATCTAACAGTTGTAAATAGCTATGCCCCTAACATGGGAGCAGCCAATTATATAAACCAATTAATAACAAAAACAAAGAAACACATTGACATCAATACAACAATAGTGGGAGACTCTAACTCCCCCCTCACTGAAATGGACAGATCATCTAAGCAAAAGATCAACAAGGAAATAAAGACTTTAAGTGAAACACTGGACCACATGGACTTCACAGATATATTCAGAACATTCCATCCCAAAGCAGCAGAATACACATTCTTCTCTAGTGCCCATGGAACATTCTCCAGAACAGATCATGTCCTAGGTCACAAATCAGGTCTCAACTGGTACCAAAAGACTGGGATAATTCCCTGCATATTTTCAGACCACACTGCTTTGAAACTAGAACTCAATCATAAGAGGAAAGTCAGAAAGAACACAAATACATGGAGGCTAAAGAGCATCCTACTAAAGAATGAATGGGTCCACCAGGAAATTGAAGAAGAATTTTAAAAAATTCGTGGAAACCAAGGAAAATGAAAACATAACTGTTGAAAATCTTTGGGCTACAGCAAAGGCAGTCCTAAGAGGAAAGTATATAGCAATACAAGCCTTTCTCAAGAAAGAAGAAAGGTCTCAAATACACAACATAACCCTACACCTAAAGGAGCTGGAGAAAGAACAGCAAATAAAGCCTAAACCCAGTAGGAGAAGAGAAATCATAAAGATCAGAGCAGAAATCAATGAAATAGAAACCAAAAGAACAGTAGAACAGATCAAGGAAACTAGGAGCTGGTTCTTTGAAAGAATTAACAAGATTGATAAACCCCTGGCCAGACTGATCAAAAAGAAAAGAGAAATGACCCAAATCAACAAAATCATGAATGAAAGAGGAGAGATCCCAACCAACACCAAAGAAATAGAAACAAATATAAGAACATATTATGAGCAACTCTATGCCAGCCAATTAGATAATCTGGAAGAAATGGATGCATTCCTAGAGATGTATCAACTACCAAAACTGAATCAGGAAGAAACAGAAAACCTGAACAGACCTAGAACCACTAAGGAAATTGAAGCAGTCATCAAAAATCTCCCAACAAACAAAAGCCCAGGGCCAGATGGCTTCCCAGGGGAATTCAACCAAATATTTAAAGAAGAATTATTACCTATTCTTCTGAAACTGTTCCAAAAACTAGAAATGGAAGGAAAACTCCCAAACTTGTTTTATGAGGCCACCATTACTTTGATCTCCAAACCAGACAAAGACCCCATCCAAAAGGAGAATTACAGACCCATATCCTTGATGAACATGGATGCAAAAATTCTCACCAAAATACTAGCCAATAGGATCCAACAGTACATCAAAAGGATTAATCACCACGACCAAGTGGGATTTATCCCTGGGCTGCAAGATTGGTTCAACATCCGCAAATCAATCAATGTGATACAATACATTAATCAAAAAAAGAACAAGAACCATATGTTCCTCTCAATAGATGCAGAAAAAGCATTTGACAAAATACAGCATCCTTTCCTGATCAAAACTCTTCAGAGTATAGGCATAGGGGGTACATACCTCAATATCATAAAAGCCACCTATGAAAAACCCACAGCAAATATCATTCTCAATGGGGAAAACCTGAGAGCTTTCCCCCTAAGGTCAGGAACATGGCAGGGATGTCCACTCTCACCACTGCTATTCAACATAGTACTAGAAGTCCTAGCCACAGCAATCAGACAACAAAAAGAAATCAAAGGCATCTGAATTAGCAAAGAGGAAGTCAAACTCTCCCTCTTTGCAGATGATATGATATTTTATGTGGAAAACCCAAAAGACTCCACCCCAAAACTGCTAGAACTCATACAGGAATTCAGTCAAGTAGCAGGCTATAAAATCAATGCACAGAAATCAGTGGCATTCCTATACACCAACAACAAGACAGAAGAGATAGAAATGAAGGAGTCGATCACATTTACAATTGCACCCAAAACCATAAGATACCTAGGAATAAATCTAACCAAAGAGGCAAAGAATCTGTACTCAGAAAACTATAAAATACTCATGAAATAAATTGAGGAAGACACAAAGAAATGGCAAAATGTTCCATGCTCATGGATTGGAAGAACAAATACTGTGAAGATGTCAATGCTACCTAGAGCAATCTACACATCAATGCAATCCCCATCAAAATACCATCCACTTTTTTCAAAGAAACGGAACAAATAATCCTAAAATTCGTATGGAACCAGAAAAGACCCCAAAAAGCCAGAGGAATGTTGAAAAGAAAAGCAAAGCTGGCAGTATCACGATTCCGGACTTCAAGCTCTATTACAAAGCTGTCATCATCAAGACAGTATGGTACCAGCACAAAAACAGACACATAGATCAATGGAACAGAATAGAGAGCCCAGAAATGGACCCTCAACTCTATGGTCAACTAATCTTTGACAAAGCAGGAAAGAAGGTCCAATGGAAAAAAGACAGTCTCTTCAACAAATGGTGTTGGGAAAATTGGACAGCCACATGCAGAAGAATGAAACTGGACCATTTCCTTACACCACACACAAAAATAGACTCCAAATGGTTGAAAGACCTAGATGTGAGACAGGAGTCCATCAACATCCTAATGGAGAACACAGGTAGCAACCTCTTCGACCTCAGCCACAGCAACTTCTTCCTAGAAACCTCACGAAAGGCAAAGGAAGCAAGGGCAAAAATGAACTATTGGGATTTCATCAAGATAAAAAGCTTTTGCACAGCAAAAGAAACAGTCCACAAAACCAAAAGACAACCAACAGAATGGGAGAAGATATTTGCAAATGACATATCAGATAAAGGGCTAGTATCCAAAATCTATAAAGAACTTCTTAAACTCAATACCCAAAGAACAAATGATCCAATGAAGAAATTGGCAGAAGATACGAACAGACATTTTTCCAAAGAAGACATCCAAATGGCCAACAGACACATGAAAAAGTGCTCAACATCGCTCGGCATCAGGGAAATCCAAATCAAAACCTCAATGAGATATCACCTCACACCAGTCAGAATGGCTAAAATTAACAAGTCAGGAAACGATAGATGTTGGCGGGGATGCAGAGAAAGGGGAACCCTCCTACACCGTTGGTGGGAATGCAAGCTGATGCAGCCACTCTGGAAAACAGTATGGAGGTTCTTCAAAAAGTTAAAAATAGAGCTACCCTACGATCTAGCAATTGCGCTACTGGGTACTTACCACAAAGATACAAATGTATGGATCCAAAGGGGTATGTGCACCTCGATGTTTATAGCAGCAATGTCCACAATAGCCAAACTATGGAAAGAGCCAAGATGTCTATCGACAGATGAATTCAAAAAGAAGATGTGGCATATATATACAATGGAATATTATGCAGCCATCAAAAGGAATGAAATCCTGCCATTTGCAATGACGTGAACGGAACTGGAGGGTGTTATGCTGAGCAAAATAATTCAGTCAGACAAAGACATGTATCATATGAACTCACTGATATGAGGAATTCTTATTCTCAGGAAATAAACTGAGGGTTGCTGGAGTGGCAGGGGGTGGGAGGGATGGGGCCACTGGGTGATAGACACTGGGGAGGGTATGTGCTATGGTGAGCACTGTGAATTGTGCAAGATTGTTGAATCACAGATCTGTACCTCTGAAACATAATATATTATATGTTTAAAAAAAAGAAGAAGAAGAAGAAGATAGCAGGTAGGGAAGAATGAAGGGGGGGAAATCGGAGGGGGAGATGAACCATGAGAGACGATAGAATCTGAAAAACAAACTGAGGGGTCTAGAGAGGAGGGGGGTGGGAGGATGGGTGGCCTGGTGATGGGTATTAAGGAGGGCACGTTCTGCATGGAGCACTGGGAGTTATTTGCAAATAATGAATCATGGAACAAAATGAATCACATATTACCATCTCTTGAAGTCATTATGCATCAAAGGGTTTGCACACCTTTTTTCCCTACGTTTGTATTTAGATTTGAAAATTAAATACTGAAAAAACTGATTTTACTGGTTCATATATTTATAAAACATATGCTTTTAAAAATGATTTCTTATTAAAAAGATAAACAAACAAACAAACAAACAAAAAACAGGTCCATTTACTCCCAGCTAAGCACCATGATAAGCAGATTTTCCAAGGCCTTCTACCACTGAGATTAAAGACAGAGATCAAAGTTAAACTATCAGCTTAGATCATGCAAATATTCCAGCTACAGGCACCTTCCAGCAACTGTGGTACATGAGGGAGAAAGGAGTGAGAGGAAGGAACTGGGAAGGGTGTGAATGGAAAAAAGTTCTACCTGCGCCACTGTCCTCTAACCCAAGTTGCAACTGCATATCGGTATAAGCAAATTTCATCTCTAAGGACATCATTTGAGATTCTTTCACCAACACTTAGCCATCAAAAACAGGCTGGGAGGAGAAGATTTGATTATGTTATGAAATAGAGTTTTACAAATATGCATTTAATTTAGAATTAATGGGATGCACTTTTTGTGAGTTAATTGAAAAAAATGATTATTAAACACAAATTCACTGATGTTTGACAAGTTGGTAGTAAATACCCATTTTGCACATGGCAGTTAATTGCCAATAAATATGGTTCTTTCAATAACCAGCTGGTTTTCATTTAACAAATAGATTGCTGTCTGGTGAAATGAGAATGGAGAATCGGGAAACCTTCATGGACATCAGGGCTCAGCACCCCTCACCATCTGCCCTGTAGACTGCATGGATGAGAGAGGTCCCAGGACAACCTCTGGCAATCTGCCCCCCACCCTGTCCCCAGCACAATTCCAAGCAGCCAAGGGGCAGGCTGACAAAACCAGTAGGCTGTGTATGTGGTGCCCTTTCCACCAGAAATCCCCTTCCCTCATGGTCACTCCGGCAAACCTCTCAAACATCAAGCCTCACGTTAAAGATTCTCCTGAGTAGCCATTTCAGATACCTTTAGATGGAGTTAATCTCTCCGTCTTGAGTACTCTCACACCACACTATGCATCTTTCAAACATTCATAGCACTGCATTAAAAGCTGCAAATTCCTAACAGGCAGGCTCCTCATACCTAGCAATAGCAACCATAAAAACAATAATGACGATCTGGCAGAGCCTGCTCCTTGCCTTCCCACTATCTTTTTTTATGTTTGTAAAAGAGCCTGGATTTTACTGAGGATGGGTACAAGACTACATTTTCCAGCCTCTCTTGCAGCCAGGTGTGACCATGTTATTAAGTTCTGGCCAATGAAATACAAAGTGTTGACTTGAGAGATGGCTCCTTAGGGAACCAAGTTAGCTGAGAAGTGGTCTTTTTTGTCTTCTTCCTGCTCTGCTCCCCTCCCCACACATGCTTGTACTGTTCACAATATGTGTGTGACAGGTAGAGCTCCAGCAGTCATATTGGAGAGTGATGTGACTTTGAGAGGAGAAACCACAAACTGAAGATATCAGGGCAGAAATAGAGGTGCAGCCTGGATCCCTGGTGACTTATTGACACTGCCATGTCATTCTTGGACTGCCTGTCTCCCTACTCTTTTTGCAGGAGAAAATGAACCTGAGAGTTCTAAAGCCACTATTATTTAGTTGCATACAGCTGAACTTACTTCTAACAAATACAAACAATAGCCAGAAACATTTATGAATGTTTACAAGTTTGTGGTTAAGTATATATATTTATTCTAATCTCACTCATACCACAAGCCAATGAGGTCAATACCTCTCTTATATAGGTGAAAAAAATGGGGCCCACAGACATTAAATAGTAAGTCCAAGGTCACACAGCTAGTAATTGATCAAGTTTGAAACTGCATTATGTCTGATTCCAGAGTTAGAAATCTTAACAAGCACAGCCTCTCAAGTGAACAACCCAGTTACTGTTGAAAGAACCCATCACTCTGAGAATGGTTCTAGGACCAGCTCACCCTCTAACTGTCCTTAAACAAATCATATCACCTCTCTGCGACTCAGTTTCCTCACCAGTAAAATGACAATGTTGACTACGCTTTATTGAGCACCCTCTATTTGTCAGGAATTCTTCTAAGCACCTCATAGATATTAATTCAGTCAATACAGTCACCCTACCAGAGGAATGCTATTACTGTTCTCATTTTATCAGTGAGGAAGTTGAAGCCAGCCCAGGGAGTTAAACAACTTGCTTAAGGTAACAACTTTAGCAGGTGGTGCATAAAAGGATAGATGATAGGACTCAGGTCCTTCTGTCTGTCCAACTCTATGATGTACTACTCTGGGATCTTCTTCCCAGATTTCTTACAATGTTTGAGTATTCCTCTTATACGCACAAGAAGGTGGAAGGTTCAACTACTCAGTGATGGAGAGAGGCTTCCAAGCTAAGCCTATTTAACATCAAAGTCAAATATTTTCCCAAACTCTCTGAGTGAAGGAAAACGTTGGACGAGTCAATGTTTGAACATGGAGACTGTGCTACATCCAAAGGGCTCTGAGCCCAACTCTGGATGTGCAGGGGACATGCCATCAACTGGGGCACTGAAAGAAAGGAAAGTGAAGTGCAAGATTGTGAAATCCTCCCCACCCACAGCTGAGCCTTCTGGAGCCTTCTAAAGAGACCCTGACAAGCTCACTGAGCACAGGGACCACACGGGCCTCAACCACTGCTATATCTGAAAGAAAGCCTAGCACTTAATGAGTACATAGGGATTGTATTAGTTTCCTGTGGTCACTGTAACAAATCACCACAAACCTGGTGTCTTAACAACAGAAATTTATTTTCTTTCAGTTCTGGAGGCTAGAAGTTTGAAATTCAGGTGTTGGGAGGGCCAGGCTCCTTCTGAAGGCTAGGGGAAGAATCCTTCCTTGCCTCTCTTCCTAGCCTCCAGCAATCTTTGGTGTCCCTTGGCTTATAGATATACCACTCTGATCTCTGCCTCCCTGTTCACATAATATTCTTCTTGTATGCATCTCTGTGTATCCTCACCTGTTCTCATAAGGACACCAGTCGTTAGGTTAGGGTCCGCCATAATCCAGTATGACCTCATCTTAACTTAATTACATCTCAGAGACCTTATTTCCAAATAAGGTGACATTCACAGATACCCCAGTTAGCACCTCAACATATCTTTTTGGAAGAGACAATTCAACCAACAATAGGGACTATTTGCTGAATTTAATTGAATATGTTGACTCTCTGCAAGGGATTTATTTCCCTGCAAATAATCACGAGTGGAGTTAGTCTTCTTATGCTGATATATGAAAGTCTCCCACAAAAAAGAAAAGTGGGTATGTGTCTGTGTCTGTGTAACTGTGCATGTCTGTGTGTGTCTTTGTGTGTTTGTATATGTATCTGTGTATGTCTGTGTGTGTGTGTTCCTTGCAGCCTGCTATTATGTGGAATTCTATCCAGAGATTAATTCCTTGGGTAGTCCCCTAAAAGGCTAGCCATTGGGTTATCTATCACTCACATGGAACTTGAATTCATCAGGGTGCATTTGCAGAGTGAAGGACACTGAGAAAATGGCAAATGTGATAGGGGAAATCAAAGGAAGACTGCTGGCCCTGGTAATACAAGTCTGAATAGGTCTGTACTAGGTACTTAGGAGATAGTACCAGCAGGGAGGAGTGAGGTCTAATAAGGAAAGGAGAGACCTATTTCCCTGGGTGAGTGGTTGGGCTTAGTGACTTTTAAGACACTAAAATCTCTGACATGTGAAGCACTCTAATCCTTGATCTTCCCATGGTGCTGGGAATGAGTTGTGTCGGGCTCCCAGTCAATGTGGTTAGAGGTCAGGGTAGTGCAGGAAGGAGAGGTGGGAAGGGGTGAAGTGAGGGGTCCAGTCCTAGCCCTTGTCCTTGGCAGCAGAGAGACCTTACAAGAGTCACTGCCTCCCTGGCCCCACCTGCTATCAATGAAATGAGAGCCTTGGACATGGTCAGCCAGGTCTCTCACAGGTCTGGGCAGATTTCCAGACTGCATCGCACACTGATCAGCCTGGGCAGGCACAGGTCCTGAGGCTACAGTGTATTTATTCCCCATTACGCACTTAGGAACCAGCGCTGAAGTAGCAGCTTCTCTAAGAGGGAGATGGAGGGAGAGGAAAAAGGAAAACAAAACAAGAGAAAATGATCACAGAAGTGAAGCCTCAGAAATTTGCTTTCAGTTGTGGGGATAGCGGAGCAGTAAAGGGGCCTCCATCAGGAGAATGGCTCTCAACAGACAAAGAGGAAGTGGTCCAAATTAACCCTGATAGCAAACTTAGCTCTCCACACTGCAGAGTACACATCCAGAGTGAAAGCCATTTGAAGATTGTCTGCCACCAAATCAAACTGTTCACTTCCCATTAACAGCCCATCACATGCAGTAGGTATTCTTGGCCCATGCTATTATGCCTCTGGGTTATTGTTTTAAATTTGAGTCATTACAACAAATTACTGTACTTAGCCCTTCTCAAGGAGCTCAGAGGACTTATTGTCAGTCAGACGTCCTCCTCTCCTGCTTCTCCTGAAGCTTTGCTGCCAAAAGTGGAGGACAGCCATTCCCATCAAGATGATCCCGGGCACTCCAGGCCTTGGGGTGGGCTCTGGTGGTTGCCCCTGGGCACACTCATTACACATCTTGGTTCACAGAGTGTTTAAGCCAGACGGTCTTTGCTCTGCCCTGTGGGAGAGAAGGCACTAGAAGCCAAAATAATAAAAAATTTGCTTCATACAGAGCTCACTCCATGTGCCTAGCACTGAGTTAAGCTAAGACCTGCAAGAATTTAACAAGTAAGCTGCTTGGATTGGATGTGCTTGGGGATACTCTGGCTCTGTCTTTGAGCTTGCAAAGCTCTGAGCTCCCAATTATGCTGGGGGCGGCAAGTGGGGAAGGTGGGGAGAAACAGAGGGAGCTATAGTCTGGAAGTGGACTCCCACTAACAGGCTAAGGCTCCACCTTGAGGCCATGCACAGACGTGCAGTAAGAGCCCTCTCTGGGACCAGGCAAACACTACTTATAAGTCTCGAGACAACTGGCATTGCAAAGCGCAGGCAGGCAGGTGATGTTCTGCAGTAGGTGTTGGTGGTGGGGTCCGCAAACCTCTCCATTTTCCCCAAAGACTGGAAAACGAGGCAGGGTTCTTGGTCTTGAGATATTATGAGGGCATCTTCCAATCTTCAGGTTGAACCATCTAGTTTAATTGTTCCATTTGTTGGACTTTGTTGGACACACACATACACACACATGCGCGCGTGTATGTGTGTGTAACCAATTCCAAAAGTACTTCCCCTCAAATGGATTAAACACTAAATTTATTGTCTCAACAAATGCTATTTATA
The DNA here is from genome assembly GCF_003265705.2 of Callorhinus ursinus. Lineage (NCBI taxonomy): Eukaryota > Metazoa > Chordata > Mammalia > Carnivora > Otariidae > Callorhinus > Callorhinus ursinus. The sequence goes on from NW_027397066.1 coordinate 161,038,014, forward strand.
AATACGTGGTAACTGACATGAAGGAATTTACTTTCTAATAGGAGCTTTTCCACTTTTTCCCAAGCATTTACTTAGTTCTTACTGTCAGGCATCTTCTACACAGTATAAAAATATGGCATCTTAAAACTCCTAGAAGTCAGTACTGTGATTACCCTCATCGTACATATATGGAAACTGAGGTACACAGTGGTTAAATAATTTGCCCAAGGTCAACAGCTACTAGGTGGTAGAACTGGGATTTGAACCCAGGCAGTTTGCTTTCAGTCTGTGTGTTTACTATTCCATGTATACTGAATGTATTCATTTTCATAAACTGATGAAACCCAAATGATCATTCCTTCCCTCCCTCACTTTGTGTAGTGAGCTTTATCCCCAGTTTTTCTCCTACCTCACAGTATGTAAGAGTCTCACTGAGCTGCCAAGGGTATATGAAACCACAGAGGTCTTTTAAACTGTAAAGTGCTTTGTAAACTGTAAAGTGATAAGAAGTAAACGTATTCATCACTACTTGTCAACTTACACACTTCAGCATTGTTTGGAAACAGAAAGGCTTTATCTCAAAAAAAAAAAAAAAGGAGTCCTTATTCCTCCTCTTCTGCCTGTTTATAATCTAAAATCCCATATGTCTTTTCTTTATAACTGGAGTATGGCCACTCCTTCTTTTCCCTAATCTCTGACAAATGGCTCCAAAAGTGGTTCTCCAGGGAGTGTTTAGAGGTCTCCAAAGGTCCTACATCCCCTTCTCTCCATGCCCTTTTCCTAGGCAGACACAGTTTCTTGTACCCTAATACTTTTTATATCTCTCACCAGAAGCTTGTTAAATATGCTCTGCGTGCATCTCTGTTTTGCCATTCCCCCGCCACCCCCAGAAATCCAGTCTAAGAATCGGTATCCAAAATTTCTTCTTCTGTCTATTCTGCATCTTTCCTTCTGCATTTTTAAAAATCTCTCTCCCTTTCCCCTTCCCACATTTCTGGACTAGAGCAGTTAGCTTGGCATCTTGCAGCACCACATGCAAGGGGTAGGAGGCAGGGGATTTGGTCATCACCATTCTCCTATTGCTTACTTGAGGGCCTTGAGCAAAGCTTCTTTCCCTCACAAAGCAAGCTGGGACAGTTGGGCTGACTGTCTGGGGTCTTTCCTAAGCCTAATGTTCTATTCCTTGAGGCTCTATGATCTCACAGACCAAAAGTACTTTGCTTTTCAGTCTCCTCTAAAATGCCATGAACTAGTTTCCAGGATCCTTTCCAGAGGATTCATCTGTTCTTTATCAGTGCTTCACAACTCTACCCTATAGATTTGCATTCTACAGCATGTTACTATGTGTGCAGCAAGAAATGTGCTCCTTTTTGAAAGAATTTTGGGAAATACTGGTGGAAGAAAGACAGTACTGGGGCTCCTGAGGGGAGCAGTAAGTTAAGCATCTGACTTGGTTCAGCTCAGGTCCTGATATCAGGGTTGTGGAATTGAGCCCAGCACCGGGCTTAGCACTCAGTGTGGAGTCTGTTTGAGATTCTCTCTCTCTCTCCCTCTGCTCTTCTTGCTCATGCTCTCTCTCTCTCTCTCTGAAATAAATAAATCTTTAAAAAATGGCAGTACTTCTAACTGTACGACCTAAAAGTGCTTCATCTATAAACAGATAACCCACAGCACCTGGGTGGCTCAGTTGGTTAAGCATCTGCCTTCAGCTCAGGTCATGATCCCAGGGTCAGGCTCCCTGCTCAGTGGGGAGTCTGCTTCTCCCTCACCATCTGCCCCTCCCCTCCACTTGTGCTCTCTTTCTCAAAAAATTAAAATCTTTAAAAAAGAAACCAGATATCCTAACACCCCAAAAAGAGCTAGAGGAGTAGTATGATCCCAGACTTTGTGACCATAACTTTGGAGAAATCCCTATTAACATCTCCCACAAGGAGAGTCTCTTAGACACAACAGTCTGAAAAATTGTTAGGATCACACTTCCACATCAGTGGTTATCTTTCTTCCCTCCCCTCTCCCCAGAAAACACACTGGTTCCCCAATTGCACACTGTCCCATTAACTCTTAGGTCAAAGACATATTACTATTTTAAGGAGTTAAGACCAGATACTTCCCCTGGATTCACTACTAAAGAAGGCAGATAATTCCAACAGAATAGGCACATGGATTGTTACCTTGTGCCCATTCTTTCAAAGATATTTCCATAGTTGTTACAGCTACTTTTCCCCAACCACTGTTGGAGAGAGGAGGTCAACATAAAGCTGTGGACAAACTTTTCTGATTGTACAACACACACACACGTGCATGCGCGTGCACACACACAACTTTCAGAGTGCAGTTAGCTCCTTGAGAAAGGCAAAGAAATGTTAAACAAGGCAGGTGACCACTCAGAGCTTCCTGAAAACTAGAGGGCAATTTGAAGTCTAGAAGGGAAAAAAAAAAATGGCTTTGTGTTATGGAAATATGCAGGTGGATATTGAGTCATTAACTTTAAAACACCTGCTTTAAAAACATCTCTTGGGAAGAACCTCCATCTATATTAGAATTCATAAAACAAAAACACTCTGAATGTGTTATTAAAATGTTAACATCAGAAACTATATGAGAGAAACCAGAGAGACTCTGGTTACCCAAAGAGGCTTCAAAGGAGGGAAATCCCTGAGCAATTACAAACTTCAGTAAGCTTTTATCTTTATATATAAAATACAGCAATAGTTGGAAGATAATAGATACCCAGTTTCAGATTGTTGGGAAGAATTATGGGCTCAAGTAGTAGTAGGAAAAGACAGGAAAGGCAGAAAGAAAAGGAACACTAGCTGAGAAGTCCTGTACGATGTGCCAGGAAACCCAAAGTGGTGGTGTTATGCTACCCCAGCCATAACCCTGCAAGGCAGGCAGTCCCAGACTTCTGTTACTAGATGCAGAAACCCAGCCTCTGAGAGGCTAAGTTGCCTATTTCCATGATGAATGTCTAACTCCAGAGGAAGCATGCTATTGCCAGCAGGAAGGGACCATTTGAAGCCAAGTGGAACAGTTTCTGCTCCAGCCTGGCTTCCTGAGTGGCATACTAGAAGCATTGAAGTCTCAGGATGATGGTCGCCTTCTTGAACAAGGGCCTACATGTGGGAGGTCAACAGTGAGTCTCAGGTTTCTTTAATATGTGTTCATGTTGATTCCAGGTAAGTCAAAATCAAGGGGGAATACAATTGTTCTAGACCCTCATCTCTGAAGCATTTTAGCATAGAAAAGAGAATATGGGTTTTGAAACTGGATAAAGTTGAGTATGAATCCCAATCCTGCCACTAACTGGCTAGGTGAATTCAACCTCCCAGAGCCTCAGTTTCCATACTTGTAAAGGATATGTGTGGTTAAGATTGAATATTAGTAATAATAGTTACCTTCTGTTTAGCACTTATTATGTGTCAGTTTGTTTTCTACATCTTTTGCATGTATGAACAAATTTAACTTCTAACAATAACTCCATAATAAGAGCGTTCTTATACTCATTTTACAGATAAGGAGACTGGGTTGCAGAGTTTAACAACATCTAACGATGCCTTCCCTAATGCCATATGGATAATTAATACTGGAGCTAGAGTTTGAAGCCAGGCTGCTGGAACCCAGAGCCTGTGCACCTATGTCCTATGTGCCACCAGATGAGATAATGTTGAGGCAGTACCCAGCACAGGGCCAGGCCCTTGGTGTTGGATATATCAGTGGCCCTTCACATTTTCCCTTAATTGTCCCTTTTCAGATTTGCCTGCCTTTACCTTGAGGAGCTAGGGCAGGAGCCAGCTTCAAGCTATGAAAACCTGAATCAAATGCTTGCAAGAAGAAATCTGGTCTAAGAATCTTTATTGCAATTGTTAGAATCTGGCCACAGCTGTATACATCTGTCTAAGAAGCATGACAGCTCATGATGGGAAGAAAACCTGGAGATTATCTAGTTCATTCGGACAGTCATCAGTTAGGGAAACAAAGGCAAAGAGAGAACAAGTAACCCACCCCACTCCCCACAGCTTGTCTAGCATTGAAGCAAATCATAACAGCACAGGGTGCTGAAGGGTTCATAACAGGGTCCCTGTGGAGGAGTCACAGGAGAGAGGAGTTGGAGGATGCACCCTGTCTGGGATTTTAGTAGCTAAACCAATGGACATGTGGCCAAACTACTGCAAGTACCTTGGAATGGTCTTCATGAGAGATGGAATGAGCCTATAATTCTCAGTCCAGCCTTCAGTTGTGAAGGACAGCTTCCTCCAGCAGGTTAACAAGAATGGCAGGTGTTTGGGTTCCAGACAGGCCCCCTGCTGACCACTCTTTTTTTTTTTTTCTATCTTATACCATAGCTCCAAAGTAGAGCCACATCTGTGACCCACTGTCCATGGTCTCAGAGTGATTTAAGGTAAACACGACAGGCTCTAAAAAACATTCTCACTTAGCACCAGAGTGTTCTAATAGACCTATAGTATATAAGTGAGGTTAAAACTATGAATGTCTAACACACATATTTACCTTTTATTTGAAATGAATTTAAAAGATGAGAAGATACAACTGTATCTAGAAATGCCTATAGGGTGAAGGGGCCAAACAAAGGTCAGTCACACACACACACACACACACACACACAAACACACACACACACACACAATCCTTCAACTTTTCTAATAGAACAAAACAAAACAAAACAAACAAAAAAAACCCCACTATAATTAATACCCCAGCCCAGGGCTTCAGCAGATAAGAATTTTGTGTATGAGTTTAATAAAAACATGATCATTCAGGAGAAAAAAAACAATGAGACAGTAATGGCCATATAAATTGAAAAACAAGAGACCAACCAAAGTAACTAAATCCACAAACTATTTAGTGGATTTCATCTTCATCAGTCTTGTATTTCTCTAATGAATCTGTGATGTTTTTTTCTCTTATGGCTCCACGTTATTCACGTTAGACCTGTCCTTTCTACCTTGCACAAGTAGAATAACAACTAATAATGTTACAGCCAAGCATGTTATGAATAATATATACCCCCCCTCTCTTTATATTATCAAAGGATTCCAAGAATTCAAGAGATTAATGACTCATTCAAGATCACACAGCTGATGGCAGATCTAAACTGGAGCTCATAATGAGGGTCTTTCCCCCTCTCTCTCTGCCTTACATTTTACCCAAGTTATTGTTCTACTTTCCTGAATGTATATACACACTTCTCTCTCTCTCTCTCCCTCTCTCTCTTTCTCTCTGACATTCAGATGGATATAATTCCACTGGACAGGTTCCCAATTGACAGCTTGAGCTGGTCAGCCCCACTAATTTATGTATCTACAACATTGCAAATGCACAAACCAGATACGTGGTGAAGGGCCCCAGACTTTAATTATATCTTATTTCACAGCTGCAGTCAATTCTTGTTACAGCTTAATAACCAGGTTGCACGAGCCGTGAACACTTTTTGTTGTTAATTTTGCTCAGGAAAATTGAGTTTTTACTACCATTTTGGCAGAAACGCTTATCATAACAATTATGATAAAGTGATGAGGATTGGAAACATCTGCAGGAATGAACTTGGAGACAGAAGTATGTCAGTTAGTCTGGATGTGCAGGAAAATGTGGTGTAGAAAATCTGGGTTATGGCTGTGTCACCTGCTAGCTAAGACCAGTAGGATAGATAAGGAGCCTAGGCCTCTCCCTACCCCACTGCTAGGATGCCAAAGAATGCAATAAGCCTTTGGCAGCATGGACTGACTGACTCCACTGTAGTACCCACATTCTGCTATAGCTTTGGGGGAGGTTTGAAATGAGGAGGTGAAAGATCAGCCTGGGCTTAGATGTACAGATGAGAACACCGAAACCACAGGAGGAGTGACCTTCTCAAGGTCATACAACTAATGAATGAAATCTGAGCCTTCTACCTCTTGTATCACAGCTCCTTCTCTTATGCCTAGGATAAACCCAACCAAGGATTCAGTAAGGGGAAGAATGGGATGCCTTGGGATCCCTGGGGAGATTGTCTGATGGGTCAGAGACAGGATAAATGTGCAAATCACAAGAAATGTCATCATCTGTGGCATTGTTTGGGAATCAAGGCATAGTCTGTATCAGGCATGCGGGTTATTGGCGTCAAAGAGGAATCTTGGGTGCCACCAACCTGGAGCAATAAGGAGGAAAATAAATACAACTCTGCCAAATCCCATGGTTGCCTATGGTGGCTTCTTCCTGAACAAACCCTGGGCATCCATGCATTTCACTATTGATGTTGTTGAAGAGGTTCATGAGAAGGGAACCTACCTTTCTCCTCCTGGAAGGCATCTGATGGCTCTCACTAGAAGTTATTTAGTGCTCCACAGTCAATTTTAAGACTGAACTACCAGGCTTCCTCAATTCTTAGACACTATCAATTGATAAGGTACACCATCAATTTAATAAGAGATTTTGGGGAAGAAAACAAGCACTACAATAAACATATACATCCATCATGGGACATAACCCTATTTCAGAAATGTGAAAATAAGAAAAAGTACTCACCATACTGTAGAATCAAGGATAAACAATGTATAGTAGTCACATGTCTCGATCTGAAATAGATTATCAGGAGATGAGGTAGAGAGAAGAAGAAAAACTGGCTCAAGGAAGACCATGGAAAAGTCTAGATAAAAGAAAACACTTGCTGGAATTTATCTGGTGGCACTGGAAATGAATAAAAAGTGAATAAATGGGTGTGTTATTTTTCTATCACTGTACAACAGATGACCACAAAATTAGCAGCTTAATACAATACCTATTTATTGTCTTACACTTCTATAAGTCAGAAGTCTGGACATGACTTAGCTGGGGTCTCTGGTCAGCCTACCACAAGACTGAGATCAAGGTGTCAGCTGGGACTGGGGTCTTATCTGAGGCTCAAGGTCTTCTTCCAGGCTCACTTGGTTGTTGGCCAAATTCATTTCCTTACAGCTGTGAAACTCATGGAGATTGCATCTTTGAGGCCAGCAGGAGACTTTCCAACCAGGTTTGTTAAAATGGAGTGTTATATAAGCTAACATAATCACAGTAATGACTATCTCATCATAATCATAGTTCCTAAACATACTCAAGGGGAGAGGATCACTTAGGGCTGAAATACCAAGGGAAGGAATCTTGGGGGCCATCTCATAACTCTGATGACTGCAGTGGGGGAGTTATAAGGAACAAAGAATCCACAGGACTTTGCTTGGTAAATGAGGGGAGTGCAGCACTAGTCCTGATAATTAGAATATCTTATGGACATATAGGGACATTAATATTTTGAAGCAGTTTCATGCATGTGAGTTCTTTTGACACTTGAAGTAATCCTATGAAACAAGTAAATCAGATATTATTATTTCTGTTTCACAGATGGGAAAATAGAGGTCCAGACAAGTTAATTCATCAACCGAAGGTCAACATGGTGCATCACTGGCCTAGCCAAAGCCACGACTGTAAAGTCAATTTCCTGCCTATGAGTTCAAAACCACTTCTACACCATTCTGAATCACTACTGCTGATTTTACTGAGAAATACTTCTATCCATGAAGGCTTTCTTTTCCTTTGGGCAACTCTAGTCCAGGCATGGCTAGACCACAGAGACCATATCCCCCAGAACTCATGAGGAATCTGGGCTCTACCAAAGTGGTTTGGCTCTACATTTCCCTGTTATTCTCATGCTGGTCATGCTGGAAAGCACAATTCCCTTTCTGTATTAGGAGTCCAAGGCTTGATGAGACATAGCAAACCTTATCTCCAAATACCAGCTTTAGACAGCAAGTGCAAAGAGCGTGACTTGACTCAAAAGATGTTATGACAGCAATGATGAGGCCACAACCCTAGTATACTTTTGATAGAGTTACTGTTACCATTTCCAATAGAGAGAACCTCATTTGGGGGTTTAGTGCATGATGCATGGACCACTAACTTCCTTAAGCTTCCTAGGATGTGCAGAGTGCTCTAGATGGCAGAAATCAATTGACAGACAACACCAAAAACAAAAACCACTCATGTTTGGTCTCTGACATTCATAGATACATGCACACATACAGACATACAGGCACACATATACATGGGTCCCAGTCAAGCTCCCTGCATATTGACTTGTGAATAGTGAGTTATTGGAAAAACCTTACCCTCCCTATCTTGTACAACCATCTGAGCTCCAAACTGCAACAATTTTATCAGCTCATTAAATGTACATCACCTAAAGAAACCTGTCATAAGGAGATGTTAACAGCAAAATCTCTTTGGTGATCAAAACATATAATTAAAAATTGAAGGATAGAGGAAGAAGATGAAAGGATCGCCTTCTTCCCTTTGGTTTCCTGCTGCTCTGGACTGAGAAATGAGAGAAAGATACTTTATTTTCTTGGTCTAAGTTAGCTTACCTCTAAAATAATAGTGTCTAATGGGGGAAGGCAAAGATGGAATAGTGAGATGGGTTTTGGAATGAGACTAATTTATTCTACTCTGTGTTAATACTGAGACTTAAAAAATTACTTAATTTGTCAGGACTTCAATTTCCTCAACTATGATAAATAAAAAGTGCTTAATTCATAAGACTGTGATAATTATTTATGTTAATGTATGTGGAAAAAACAGCACAGAGTATGGCATATGACAGGCATTCAATAGATGCTAGTTTCTCCTTTCCACCCTCAGGGTCCATTCCTACCCCCTACTTTTTTTCTTAATATTCTATAATCACCAATCTTTCTTTCAACACTTAAGTCATTCAGAGTATTAAAGCTCCATGAAAAACTTTACCTTAACATTTCTGACAGTCTATATGTAGCACCCTGACATTCTTCCACTTCCCGTCCCCTCTCTTGGAATTATCTAAGAAAAAAATACAAATGCAGATGTACTTATTTGTCAGCACCAAGATCAGATGCTCCTTCTGGGAAGCTCCTTTCACTTTCTGGTGAAGACCTTAGACATGCCCTCCCACTCGTGTCATTCATTGAGCAGGAATAAACAGCACACTGTCATGTAAGGTTGAGGCAATGGCTTCCACAAGGATGAGCATTTAAAAACTTAAATATGCATATCTGTCTTGACTATTGAGGATGATTTTGAAACGCTCTGAGTTACGTTGTGAAGGCAGAGTTAAATCCTACTTCCTGGCCTGTGGGACAGGATTAGAGAAGGAAAAGTATACATGTGGTCAAGGGTCCTGAAAAGGGATTCGATTAAATAAAACACAGAATTAGCACGCTTTATGAGCTATTTATTGCTGGCCTTTGAGAAGAATTGATAGTGGAAACTGTAGGGATGCCATTAAGGGTATCAGAGAGCTCTTTATAGGGGTCTGATAGTCCTGACTTCTGGCACGCTTTCCCCATTCCCAAATTCCTCATGATGCTAAAATTATGAAGGGACATTATTACAATGGGACTTCTTTCATTTTCTCTTCAGCTTAAAGATCCTTGTTTAGTTCATCTATCTATAACAAATACCACAAGTAAGAATGATGCTTACTGGGGCCAGATATCCTGGGAACCTGGGAAACAAATTCCTCAGGCTCAAAATTAACCCACTGTCAACTTTCTTATGATATAAAACCTTTCTATAAGAGATTTATTCTCTGGACTTAAGGAGTAACATATAAAAATTAGTAACAGTCATTACCATCTTAGCATGATTTGTTTATCAGATCACTTCCCAGAGTCCAGTAGCCAAAAACAGGACCTGTGTGTTCAGTAGGAGACAAAGCATGTTTTGTAGAAAATAATTAGCCCTGGAAATTGATCTGGAGCAAAAGGACAGCTATCTGCAAAAAACAAGTCAGGTTCCACAGTTATGGAGGAAAAGGGGTGCTGAAAACTCAGCACTCAGTTCTACAAAAGAAAAATGGCACTATACTCCAGGCTAAAAGGGGAAGGACCCTGCCAGGGAGCTAATCTTTTATTGGTGATTTGTCCTAGGGCCGCCTAGCTTGGTGCTATCCAAGGTTCTGAAGCCTTTTTGTTGTTTTTGTCCCAAATGTTTATCCCCCCTTTCTTTTTTCTCCCTTTATTCTACCTGTTGTACAGTAACTGTTAACATTTAATGACCACTCACAAAGTACATGATGTATATGAATGATGTATACTGCATTATCACTGACCAATGCATACATACACTGAATCCAAAAACGTCTAGTCTGTGCTTTGTGGACTCACATATCATCATCAGGTCCTGAATTCAGTAACTCAGCATTTTCTTTACCCTTTTATCTACTCTTCCATTCATCTATTTAATATTTATTTATTTTTATTTTTTTATTGTTATGTTAATCACCATATATTACATCATTTGTTTTGGTGTAGTGTTCCATGATTCATTGTTTGTTCATAACACCCAGTGCTCCATGCAGAATGTGCCCTCTTTAATACCCATCACCAGGCTACCCCATCCCCCTACCCTCCTCCCCTCTAGAAACCTCAGTTTGTTTTTCAGAATCCATCATCTCTCCTGGTTCGTCTCCCCCTCTGACTTACTCCCCTTCATTCTTCCTCTCCTGCTATCTTCTTCTTTTTCTTTTTTTTTCTCAAAATATGTTGCGTTATTTGTTTCAGAAGTACAGATCTGTGATTCAACAGTCTTACACAATTCACAGCGCTCACCGTAGCACATATCTTCCCCAATGTCCATCACCCAGCCACCCCATCCCTCCCACCCCGACCACTCCAGCTCCCAGTATTAGGCAAAATGCATGGAAAGGAGTAAATGGCCCTTACCTCTGGCTCTATAACAGAGTCAGGAAACAGCAGAAAAATCATTTGGGGACTTCTTCCATTTAGAATTGGGGAGATGTGGAAGAGAACTAAGGGCCCAAATCTTACTGGAATAAAAATTCTAAGTCAATTCAAGGATTTTTTTACAGTGTTTAAAGTATTTAAAATTTAATTATATAAAAAACAAAAAACATCTGCATGAGAAAAAAACACAATATACAAAGGTAAAAGACAAATGACAAACTTGGGAATATAACTGAAGCACATCTAAAAGATATATAAACAATACAATAGAAAGGAGGATAAAGTTCACAAAAAAACATTTTCCAGAAAAGAAAATATAATAACTCCTAAGCATGGAAATGAAAGTTCAACTTCCCTCCTAATATACGAGATATATGTTTAAATTACACTAAGATACCATTTTCATTTATCAGATTGGTAAAAATCTGGGAGTTTTGAAAAGCATTAGGATGGAAAAGCTGTAGGGAAACAAGTACTCTCAAAAGATGTTGGGGACTGGGGTAAATTATATTCTCTACAGAGGGTAATTTAGCAATATCTATCAACTTTACAAATGCACAAAATATTTGACCCAGTAACCCAGTTTTAGAAATTTATCTTATGGATACTTTCACACACATGTGAAATGATATATGCATATGATTATTCACTACAGCATTTTTCCTGGTGGAAAAAAGATTGGAAATAAAATAAGTATCCTTCAATGGAGATTTAATAAATTATAATGCATGCATACAATAGGATATTATACTGGTATAAAAATAAAAAGAAGGGTCTATATGTACTGATATATAACAATCCCTAAAATATGTTTCAAGTGAAATAACAATATAAATAACTGTCTAGAAAGAATACAGCAAAGGGTAAGAAAGATTATTTATGTATATTTTCTTATAAACACACAGTATAGTTCTGCAAGGATAAGAAGCTGATAATACTCATTGCCTCTGGGGAACCAAAAGTTAAGGATGTGGTGGAAAAACCCCTTGTGAACTTTTAAGCTTTTTGGTATTTGAGCCATGTGAATATATTGCATACTAAAAAAAAAAAAAAAATTTTGAGATTTTTTTTAAATCAAAGTTATCTTAGAAGTTAATTGTCATTCCTTAACTTTAGTATTGATCACTCCCTCATCTAACTGTTCATTCTTTTAGTGTTTTCACTACCTATGTATTGCTGTAATGTTAAGCTTCTCTGCTAAGTGCTATACCATACTATTTAAATATATATAATATCAATAAATGATGTTGTGAAATTGAGTGATTTTATGTTTCCATTTTTTACATGAGTTTATCTTGTCTTTTCTTTTGAGATTTTTCCCTGAGTAGCATATGAAAAAAAAAATTAACATTGAGTAACTTCCCTTTACCGAAGTCTTTTATGATGTCTAATTTAATCTCATAACAATCCTAGTCCTGAACAGTATCCCTCTTCTTATTATACAAATGATAAATTTGGAGCACAGAGAGAATAAATGGATTTCCAATGGTGACTCAGCTAACAAGTGGCAGCTGAGCTAAGACCTGAGTGCATTTTTCTTGGTCTGCTCAATACTGCCTCCTTGTGCAAAAGAAAAGTAATGGTCTTTGTAGTTTCAAACTGGACTATACATTGTAGGGAGGGATTGAGATTTAATGTAAATGCACATAGCACTGCACCTAGGCTGGTAATAGATGTTCCATAAATGTTGATTTCCCTTACTTTTATATTCCTGTCCCTAGAAGATTTCTATACATTTAATTTTTCTCAAAAGTACAAGATAACTTTTTTTTCCTGAATCAAAGAAATTGGAATAATGGTTCAATGGTAATAGAAATATCCCAGAGGAGGCATGCCAAAAGTAATCTCAAAATGTGTTACAGCAGAGTCTCCTGGGATAAAAAGGGCAAGTTTGTTATGCTCTGAGATGTCCTGTTCCCCTCATGGTTTATGAGCTGAAAGGATCCCTTAAAGGGATCTGTCAAGACTGACTTTTTAGTTTCATCCAGGTTGGGCATGAGCCACAAGGAGAAGTTTATTGTGCCAGCTAAAATTGTACTGCTTCCATCCAGAAACAGGCAGAAGTCAAGTAATGTTTGAAATACAAATCCATTCCAGCCTACTGCTTCAGCAAAGAAGGTAAACAGTGACAGAGGGCACCTACAGAGCACCTGTAATTTCACATAATTGGTCAAAGGACTTCATTGTTCCATGATGCAAATGAAAGATCATTAATGGGCAGTAAAAAGGGGTGGAGGGTAAGAAGAATGCGTAACGGAAGACAGTTAATGCTTTCAGGGGAGACTGGCACATCAGAGCTCTGCTATAATATGCAGCTGTCTAATTTCACTGAGGTATTGAACAAATGATAGATGGGGGTAGTTAACAGGCACCATGACAGCAATAATGAAGATACTCCCTGCCAGCAGAAGACCTCTGCTCCTGCTTCCCATTTTAAATAACTTCTCCTACCACTGAATACCTGCTTGTCAAGAGTACTGGTTACCCATTCTCTCATGGCTCAGGATGAGATGCTTTCACTCCAAAGGACTGTCTGGCTATCTACCACCAATCTCCCCATTGCCCCCCTTCTCCTCTATTAATGTGATTTACCTAGCAAAGTGCAAAGCTAGGAAATTGAGCTACAAGGAAAATTGAACTTAAGAGCAGCACTGCAATTTCTACCCAGTTTGATGCTTTTCATTGCTTCTAAGTGGCTAGCGGTCTTCACTGTTTTCAGGGCACCACAATGTCAGGACAGACAGCCTTTATATTTAATTGACTGTCATTATGTAGCTGTGTTTATGCCTCAGGAAGGTCAGATGAGATGTATAAGTCCTGTGTAAGGTTTTCTAGAGACAAAGACCAAGGGAAACAGGGAAACAGGCAATGGCATGGTATTAGGATGGAGGGGATTTGTGCTCAGATTTCCAGCCTTCAGGGACTGATTAGTAGGGAGGTGAATGACTTTCCTAATGACTTGGAAGGTAAGCCAAGAATATTTCATGAAATTTACACATACTATGGCTTTAGAATCATTTTAAGCATCTCCATTTGAGACCAGATCGAACAGGTAGAGTGTGTTTGTTAACCTTACAACAATTTTTATTTTCCCATTTCTCTCAAATATGCAAGAATTCCATGATTTTACCTAGAGAGTAACTATGCAAAAGATATATATATTTGCATATTGCCATAGCACAAAATTATATTGAATAAAAATCCTTATATTATAAAAAGAAACCTGGAAATGGCAGTTTGATGTATGACAAGGAGAGTAAGGGTACATTTTAGACATTTTCAAGCACAAGTAACCAAAAAAGTCTCAAAAATGAAAGGAAATAAATGACCAAATGTATAATTAATGATACAGCTTTCCATTTGGGAAACACAAAATTCAGTGTTGACTTAAATCTGAGTGAAATAGGGTTGGGAGGTCAACATTCGGATTTCAGGGGACTTATTTAAGAATAGGGAGAGGAATACTAAAAATCATAAAGAGACCTCCTAAATGTCCTGGTTTCTGCTATCCCACCTGGTCAAGGGATAAGCACATACATTAAACCTCCATTGTTTGCAAACAATGAATCATGGAACACTAGATCAAAAACTAATGATGTAATGCATGGTGATTAACATAATAATTAAAAAAAAACCCTCCATTGTTTATGGAGGTCTGTGATGGGCCAGTTAGTTTTTTGAGTGATTATTTGGAAACTCCAAGAGAACTTTGGGAGGCAGGTTATTAGTATTCCTACTTGGCCTTTGAGAATCCTAGAGTTTAGAGAGGCAAGTTGACTTACCAAAGGTCATTCAACTAATGGATGTTTAAGCTTGGATTTGAGTCCAGTTCTATCTCCAAAATTTCTCTATTCACAGTGCTATACATACAGCAGTGTCAGCATGACTCAGAAGGCCCAGATGTCTGTGATAATTTTGGTGACCTAACCTTCAAGGACTCTTAACAGAATAGCTTGTATTCCAGGCAGAGCACTCACAGCAATGTTTCCCTCTGGCTTTCACTGCTGCCACTCATGTGATCTGGGGTTTGTTTCTCTTCCAAGATCACCTCCTCTCTAGCCAATCTCTCTGTCCTCTCCACTATGCCCCTTCCAGCTCAATACAGTTAGTAAAACTTCATAAACATGTGCTAGCAGTGTGAAAACCAGGCATAGATTAGGTTTGCAGAAGTTAGTTACTCCTGCTGTTGGAATATGGACCTGGATGAGGTGGTGGTTTTCACACTCACTCCCAGTCTACCTTCATTAGCAATATCAGCGGGTCACATACCCACACAGTCCATCATTTGTTTGTGGACCTCATCACTTTAGTATTCATGGAGAGCCCCACAGGCAGACTGCTGGTGATGCAAGGGCCAAGTACAAACCTGTTAAATGAGGGTTCTTTCTTGGAAGGTGTTTACTATCTAGAATCAGATCTTTATTCTTTTGGGTCCTAGGTCCTTCTTTCAGGCCTTTGTCAAAATTAGGCCTTTGTTAATGTCTCTTCAGTGTTGTTCCAGAATTTCATCTCTCCTGCTTATCTTTGCTCTTTTGCTTCCAGCTTTGGGCAAATGGGAGGTGTAATGGAGCAGAGGTGAAGAGTGCTTATTTTGCATATGTACTGGCCAAGCAACCTGGGACAAGTTTTTTAAACCCCTCTAAACCTCAGTTTTCCCTCTTTTTTTTTTTTTTTAAGAGAGAGAGGGAAACGGAGAGAGAGCAAGTGGGGGAGGGGCAGAGGGAGAGAATGACTCTTAAGCAAGCTCCACACCCAGGACAGAAATCAAGAGTCAGAAGTTTAACCAACTGAGCCATCCAGGTGCCCTTCTTTATTGTTTTTAATAAGAAAAATAATATAGTACCCACCTCACGAGTTTGTTATGAGGATAAAAATGACATAAATTTAAAACATGTAAGCACTTTGATGGATTCCTGTCTCACATTGAGGTCTTTCATCTATTTTGAGTTTATCTTTGTGTATGGTGTTAGAGAATGGTCGAGTTTCATTCTTCTGCATGTGGCTGTCCAATTTTCCCAGCACCATTTATTGAAGAGGTTGTCTTTTTTCCATTGCATGTCTTTTCCTGCTTTGTCAAAGATTATTTGACCATAGAGTTGAGGGTCCATATCTGGGTTCTCTATTCTGTTCCATTGGTCTATATGTCCATTTTTGTGCCAGGACCATGCTGTCTTGGTGATCACAGCTTTGTAATGTAGCTTGAAATCGGGCAACATGATGCCCCCAACTTTGTTTTTCTTTTTCAACATTTCCTTGGTGATTTGGGGTCTTTTCTGATTCCATACAAATTTTAGGACTGTTTGTTCCAGCACTTTGAAAAACGTCATTGGAATTTTGATCGGGATGGCATTGAAGGTATAGATTGCTCTGGGTAGCATAGCCATTTTAACAATGTTTATTCTTCCCATCCATGAGCATGGAATATTTTTCCATCTTTTTGTTTCCTCTTCAATTTCTTTCATGAGTGTTCTCTAGTTTCTAGAGTATAGATCTTTTACCTCTTTGGTTAGGTTTATTCCGAGGTATCTTATGGCTTTTGGTGCTATTGTAAATGGAATCATTTCTCTAATTTCTCTTTCTACAGTTGCGTTGTTAGTGTATAAGAAAGCAAATGATTTCTGTGCATTGATTTTGTATCCTGCCATATTACTGAATTGCTGTATGAGTTCTAGTAATTTGGGGGTTGAGTCTTTTGGGTTTTCCACATAAAGTATCATGTCGTCTGCGAAAAGAGAGAGTTTGACTTTTTCTTTGCCAATTTGAATACCCTTTATTTATTTTTGTTGTCTGATTGCTGTTGCTAGGACTTCTAGTACTATGTTGAACAATAGTGGCAAGAGTGGCCATCCTTGACGTGTTCCTGATTTTAAGGAAAAGGCTCTCAGCTTTTCCCCATTGAGGATGATATTCACTGTGGGTTTTTCATAGATGGATTTTATGAACTTGAGGAATGTTCCCTCTATCCCTATACTCTGAAGAGTTTTAATCGGGAAAAATCCTAGAGGAGAACATAAGCAGTAACCTCCTTGACATCGGCCATAGCAACTTCTTTCAAGATACATCTCCAAAAGCTAGTGAAACAAAAGCAAAAATGAATTTTTGGGACTTCATCAAGATAAAAAGCTTCTGCACAGCAAAGGAAACAGTCAACAAAACAAAGAGGCAACCCACAGAATGGGAGAAGATATTTGCAAATGACACTATCCAAGATCTATAAAGAACTTCTCAAACTCAACACTGAAAAAACAAATAATCAAGTCAAAAAGTGGGCAGAAGATATGAAAAGACACTTCTCTGAAGAAGACATACAAATGGCTAACAGACACATGAAAAAATGTTCATCATCATTAGCCATCAGGGAAATTCAAATCAAAACCACATTGAGATACCACTTTACACCAGTTAGATTGGCAAAAATGGACAGGGAAAGAAACAACAAATGTTGGAGAGGTTGTGGAGAAAGGGGAACCCTCTTACACTGTTGGTGGGAATGCAAGTTGATACAGCCACTTTGGAAAACAGTGTGGAGGTTCCTCAAAAAGTTAAAAATAGAGCTACCCTATGACCCAGCAATTGTACTCCTGGGTATTTATCCCAAAAACACAGATGTAGTGAAAAGAAGGGCCATATGCACCCCAATGTTCATAGCAGCAATGTCCGCAATAGCCAAATTGTGGAAAGAGCCAAGATGCCCTTCAACAGATGAATGGATAAAGAAGATGTAGTCCATACATACAATGGAATATTACTCAGCCATCAGAAAGGATGAATACCCATCTTTTACATCAACATGGATGGGACTGGAGGAGATTATGCTAAGTGGAATAAGTCAAGCAGAGAAAGTCAATTATCATATGGTTTCACTTATTTGTGGAACATAAGGAATAGCATGGAGGACATTAGGAGAAGGAAGGGAAAAATGAAGGGGGTGAATTGGAGGGAGAGATGAACCATGAGAGACTATGGACTCTGAGAAACAAATAGGGTTTTAGAGGGGAGGGGGGAGGGGGGATGGGTTAGCCCGGTGATGGGTATTAAGGAGGGCACATAGTGCATGGACCACTGGTGTTATACGAAAACAATGGATCATGAATCACCACATCAAAAACCAATGATGTATTGTATGGTGACTAACATAACATAATAAAATTTAAAAAATGTAAGCACTTAATAAGGGACAGCTGACTATTCATATTACTATTATCATTATTCAAAGAGGTTTTTCTACTTCTCCCTCCCCCTTGCTTCTCTCTCTTGTTTCTCTAAAACGTCCCAGTTCTTTACAACTTCATGTCCCTCATCCCTACCTCCACCCACCCCAGCAGCTCCCCCCAAGACTCCCAATCTCTCCTGCAAATTCTCCTGCCCCACCGCTCCTAGCTATTTATCTCTGGGACTATTGTCTCCTCTCAATAACCACATTAGCATAAATGTTATTATCTCTAAAATCCAATTAATTTCCATTACTGTGGCCCCAGACAGATTGCCAGAGCTCTCGATTCATGGATGATTCTAAGAAAGTTAAGTGTTTCCTCTCACTTCAATTCTACATGGCTGTAAGGACCAGGGAAAACAGATGCATAACCAGATACAGACCACCCCAAATCCCATTTACCCAATCACCCCAACTGTCTCAAGATGCAGGTTTTTTCTAGAGCGAAGACTTTCACATTGTCTGGCTTTAACTGGTGTCTGCTTCACATGGTCATACATTGCAAACAAATAAAATGGGCAAAATGGGCAGCAGGAGAGATGCTAGGTGATATCTGGCATGTACAACTAAAGAAGGAATAATCAAGAAGACCCTAAAACTGCAATTTTAGTCAACATATTCAATACCAAACGATTGAATCTTGATTAGTCCTACCTGATCTATTTTATGACATCATCCAACATCTCTTTGATGAATGTCCACTGTGCACCCACCATGTGACATGCATTCTATTCTGGGCTAAGCAGGGAAGAGGACAGACAAGGTCTCTCTCAAGCTTTTATTTGGTGGAGAAGATAGACAGTCACGAGATATTTTGGCTATTCTTTTAAATTATTAATACCTCTGATACCTCTCATCAACATTGATACATGAGAAGATATGGTAGAAAAATAACTTTTTGCTCTCATCGATAATTTAGTATCTCAAGTCCCTGGGGCTTAGGAGGGCTTACACTGTGTGTTGGTAGTTCTAACCCACAGGTTTAGGTTGTGTTAAAAACAACACAGTAGGACCAAAACGGAGTCACGTATGGTAGGCAGTTAACATAAGAGGCCTGTGTGAGAGGCTGGTGGTCAGCCCTGGGCTCAGTAACCACCAGAGGTCTTGGCTCCCAGAAGGCTGCCTCGATCTGATTAGAAGTTTCCAGGAGGGAAGTGGCCAGTGGTAAGAGGGGCTCCAGTAGCAGCAGCACATTTCAGCATAGCTCACTTCAGCATAGCTCACTGGCCACAATTTCTGGATGATATGACTGACATCAGCCAGGTTTTTTCTTTTTTAAATATTTTATTTATTTATTTATTTATTTGACAGAGAGAGAGAGCACAAGCTGGGGGAGCGGCAGAGGCAGAGGGAGAGGGAGAAGCAGGCTCTCCACTGAACTGAGCAGGGAGCCAGATGCACGGCTGGATCCCAGGACTCTGGGATCATGACCTGAGCCAAAGGCAGATACTTAACCCACTGAGCCACCCAGGCGCCCCATCAGCCAGGTTTTCAATGGCAACAATGGCACAAGCTGCCAGCAGAAGCTTCTCCTATGTTCTCTTCAGATTTATGATGTAGGTGTCGTCACTTTTCCTTTTGTAGATGTACTGTTCAATTTGGAAGTCTAAGTGGGTTCCTGCTGCAAAGAATTTGAGTACATCCTCCTCCTTCATTTGCAGGACATCAAGGGCTCTGGACATTGTGAAAGTTTCCCTTTAAGGTACAACAGGAACAAGGAACAATGCCATATGGACCCCTCCCTGGGTAGCCTGGAAAGGCTTGGAGCTCCTTTCTGATCTGTTGGATGGATGCTACCCAATTCATGAATCATTGAATAAAGCCAATAAGATTTTTAAAATTTACTCAGTTGACTTTTTTTTTTTTAATATTTAAGGTTGGCCCTTTTCTATATGTAATGAGTGTCATAACTCTATCAGTGGCCCTCTCTGCCCAGATAACATTGTCATGCCCAGGACAATGACATACCCTATGCCGCCAAGCAATTGTCTTCAACAGACAGAGTTAGAATTTGGGTCATAGTTCCTGGTTCCTTTGTGTTTCCAATTTTCTTTCAGGAGCCATTTTTCTTGTATTTTTTCAGGAAGTATTTTAGTAGCACTTCCACTGAGTACTTAAAGTGACAGGTCTCATGCTAGAAACATCACATACATTTAAGCTTCAAATTAGACATTATTATCCTCACTTTACAGAATAAGAAAGGGAGGACTAGAGGGATTATGACATTTCCCTTGGTCACTCAGTTTGTAGATGATAGGGCTTGGACCACAGTCTTCACTTGGTACATGGAGACAAGCACACAGGCTGTGAGGAGGCCCCAGGCCAGTGTCTCGGTCACAGGCTGCCACTTGCCAGGCGGGCTCAGTTACTGTCTTTGAGTGTGAGTTTTTGAATATAAAATCAGTGTTTTGGCCTCTGCTCTACATGTAATATACATTTCTTAGGAGGCTAAAGCCTTCTGAAAGAGCCAAAGGGGTTAAAACCTGTGAAGTGTGATGCTAAAAGTCTTAACTCCTAAAACAAGTGAAGGGGAGATGGGGTCTCTATCTGTACCAAGTGTGCACACTGCTCTCACAGACAGTGACTCAGGATACAGGTTTCACATCTGGAAGTCTGCTGGGCTTAGTCATAGTGGCTTGGGGAAACCCTGGTCTCCAGGAGGCCAGAAGCCTCAGGATAGGGGGATAGTGTCCGATGTGAGTACATAACAGGAGGTACAAGATCCACTAAAGCCCAAACACACTCATTTCCCCTTCACTCTATACAAGTGTTTAGCTGCTAGAAAAACCCCTGGGTACAGAGAGGCAGGTGGCCAGGCTGGATTGACAGGAAAAACACTTGCTCTCTTGCCCCTCCTTCTTTCCCAGATTTTCAATTAGTTCCTCTTTTTTATTTTTGCTTATACCCTGTTGTCCACACCCCTCCCCATTTCCTTTAGGGTAAGGCCAACCATCTGCCCCCAGTTAAATGGTTCTCTCTGAAATTTTAATCCCTAAAACAACATCATCAGGTTCAATTCACAAAGGCTCAACTGTTGCATGGATAATTGGGATTGGAATCTTCAGCAGCACCTCCAAGATGTATGTGGCTGGGATCTACCATGGGGAAGCACCATTCCATGGGACCTCTGATAATAAATGGGGGTAAGTTGCTAGGGTCAGCAAGTCCTACACTTTGCTGGGAGTCCTGGAGTGACCTGGAGCTGTTCTTCCTCTGATGGACCTAAGGGATTTTCCAGGCTTTAGGGGATAAGAGTAAACTTTCCAGCTCCTGGGCTGAGGCATCTCAAGGGACTTCCAGAATTAGAGATGCAGACAACAAGACCCTCCCTTCCTGATTCTGGTATATTTTGGTAAAAAGAGAACAATTTCCTCCTTCCTACCTCTAGTCTTGTCTTAGCTTTCTCCCCCAGAAGCCAGCTCATCAGCATATAAAGTAATTTTGATAGAACCCTGTAATGCTTCCTCTCTAAAGGATTTTAATACCCTTCTGAGTGACATTTAATATGATAACAGTATGTAATTTTGACATGAAGCTGTTTTCCAAGAGTTAAAGTCTAACAGTCCCACTGATCAGACTGACAATGGCTTTCCTGATCATTATTAAATTCCCCGTGATTAGAAAATGGGCTGGTGCTATTGATTTAAGCTCTCTGAGTTAAGCTAAGCTATAAAGGACTTTCACAAGGCACAAAAAAGGCATTTGATATTGTATTTTACTTTCCCAATTAAAGCACTTTTCAAAGTACAAATAGCAGACAGCCAGGCATTAGGCCCAGTCTCCAGGAAGAAAGGTGGGAAGCATTTGTGCAGAGCAGACCACCAGAAATCAAGCCCCATCACTGTAGACTCTGGAAGGTAAGATGCAATGGCAGGAGGTCAGACATTCCCACAGGCAGGATGCTTCCAATTCCCAAAGGTGTATGGGCCAAAGACACTTTGAATTCAATTTCAAATCTCCTGTAGAGAGGTGGTCAGCTGTCTTAGAATTCCCAGTATAATTTCAGTTTCATGGATGTTGTCCTATGGTCCCCTCATAATTGTCAAGCTTTGTGTACAAATTTTGCATCAAGAAATTATCACTAAATCTCCAAAGGCTAATGATTCTGATCTATTTTTTCAAAATTAATAAGTGGGGAGATAATGTAGGCAATAGTGTTTCTATTACAATCTAAAGCTCTAGAGAAAACAGGGATCCCAAGAGGAAAATCTTGAGCAATTTCAGGGTATTAAGTACTTTGTGTCTTTCTGAGGGAAAGGCACTTGAGGTTTGCAGGTGTGCCTGCAGTGCTTGTTTGTTGCCCAGACAATACACAGTTTGAGTGATTGTGTTTGGGCCCTGAACACTCCTTCCCTTGACTGCATACCTTCTCTAATCCCCACAAACCCCAGGAGAGACCTTCTGAACCCATTTGCTGCCTCTCTGGCTTGGAGGCCCTGGTGTCCAGGGTCTTCTTTAGTTCTGCCCATAAGGAGCTGAACATCCCTGCTAGGAAACTTGTGGTATGCATTCTGGAAGTTGTTGTTGTTTTTTTTTTAACTTTATTTACTTATTATTATTACTATTTTTTACCATGGTCCACAGTAAGAAATACATTTTTATCCCACAACCCAACCCAATCTATGACATATTCAAAACTGAAACAGAAGTTTCACCAAACACTACTATAGCATGCTAGGTGTATTTTTAGGTCACAGCCTATAAAATTGATGCTAAGACTAGCAGGTTTCTACCTGCAAAGTGGAAACTTCTTGATAAGAATCATATATACTCAGGGGCACCTGGGTGGCTCAGACAGTTAAGCGTCTGCCTTTGGCTCAGGTCATGATCCCAGGGTCCTGGGATCGAGCCCCGCATTGGGCTCCTGTTCGGCGGAAGGCCTGCTTCTCCCTCTCCTTCTACTGCTCCTTCTGCTTGTGCTCTCTCACTCTCTCTGTCAAATAAATAAAATCTTTAAAAAAAAAAGAATCATATATACTCATATATTAATTTATCTAACAAATACCTAGAGAACACAGGGCATGTGCCCATTAATGGTACTGTGTTAGGTATTGTATGTAGATAAAAGGAATACAGGATCTTCTCCCTCAAGCAGTTCATAGTCTATTTTGAGAGCCATAACTGACATGTGAGAAAATGTAAAGAACAATTCAAAAGAGGCTGGGTGCTCAGATGCTGAATGGGTCTGTGCTGTGGGTGTTTCAAGGAGGAAGGAGGAAGGGCGGAGAGGGGAGATGTGCATAAATGAAGTTGGGGAAAGCTGAGAAACTCCTATCATCCTTGAGGGAAGGACTGTAGCTCCTGCATCTCCCTGTCTCCAACATGTACCTGAACATCGTGGCCTTTGAATAATTGTGCTTTGAATGACTCTGTGCTTAGGTATTAATAGGCTCACTACCAGATCCGATAGTTACTATTTATTGAGCAACTGAAGTGTGCCTGACACTGTGCTGGGAGTTTAACTAGTTTTCACATTTATTCCTCATAATGAGCTAGTGGAGCAGTGCTACTAACCCCAATTTATAGCTGAGGAAATCAGTCCTTAGATATGATAATGGCTTACCCAAGGTCACATAAC
This sequence comes from Callorhinus ursinus, assembly GCF_003265705.2. Classification (NCBI taxonomy): domain Eukaryota; kingdom Metazoa; phylum Chordata; class Mammalia; order Carnivora; family Otariidae; genus Callorhinus; species Callorhinus ursinus. The sequence goes on from NW_027397066.1 coordinate 161,061,529, forward strand.
TTAAGTAAGTAGAGGATCTGAGAATTAAACCTAGGCTTCTTGAATCAAAATGGATGCTCCTTCCACTCCTTCAAAAGATAAGATGGATTTAGGTAGCTTTATAGGAGACCAATGAAGGCAAAGAGTCTAGGAAGGGGGGTGGTATAAGCACAGAGTATGGCATCTTTCAGGAACAAAGGAAATCAGCAAGTTAGAAGTGGAAGTTTCCTTTTAGGAGAGAAACAGTGAAGGACCAGATTAGAGAGTGATGGAAAGGGAAATAGAGTTGGAAAATAAGCTTAGATTGCTGAAAAATAACAATAAGAACAATACAAACAGCAACAACATTTTTGCTAAGTATGCTAGGCACCATTTCAAGTTCTTTATGCATTAATAATTTCATTCTATAGTCAAAGAAACTTAGGCACAAAGAAAGCTGAATAACTTGTCCAAAAAATCAAGCAGAATCATGTCTGATAATCCTAGGTAGGTATGAAATTGATGTTGCCACTACCACTATGCTATCTTTGCTCCTCCATTTTTCCTAAATCTAGTTTTTGTTTTTTTGTTCCTGGGTTGCTCAGTAGGAAGCATGAGCCTAGGGCACCTGCAGTGGACAGGTGCCCTTAGATCCCTTCATCAGGGCTGATTCGTCTAGTCCCCAGCTGCTTAGAACACTGGCTGCTGACAATTTACAGCTGAATCCTTCCTTCACTGGGAATCACCCTCAGTCATAAAGAATCGCCTTTTCAAGGTTATGCTCCTCCTAAGAGACAAGCTGTGGCCAAAGATGGGCTGATATGAGACTCCAAAGCCTCAGCACTTTTGCCTCAACTGGAGAAATACTGAAAGGCCAGCCTAGGTCAAAGCTTCCCATGAAATTGAATTCTCAATAGAAACTGCATTTGAGGTCAGTTGCTCCCCCTCCTTCTTCTTCCTCCTCTTTACTAATCTTGCCTTCCTCGTGTTTGTTTGTTTGTTTGGACAGGTGTTTATCCCAAGAGCACTTCTCAATAAACCCTGGATTAAATTTTCCATCTTGTAGTCTGTTTCCAGAGAACCCAATTTAAGTCAATTAGTACCAGGAGTGATCGTACCAAGTGGACTATTAAATGGGAGTTTGGAGGTGAATACTCCCTAGCCCGCTGGAGATGTGAACACCATCACTGTTGGTTGGTATAGTATGGCTAGACTCTGATGTGCTGTCACAGGCAAAATTGCAAAATGTCTATGAAAGTTAAATGTGTTAGGACACCAGTGGAAGGTAATGCACTGGTTGGGGTAATATCTCTGGGATGGAGAGGCATTCAGGGAAATAATAACTAGAACAACCATGGAATGGGTGGCTGTTGATGAGTGTCATTGATTCACTCATTGAAGACAGAAAAATCAGACTCATGGTAATTTACTGACAATTCAAGGCAAAATAGGAAGGCAGGATTTCCTTCGCAGCATTTTGAACTCTGAAGAACAAGGCCATCATCATGAAGGACTAGGTTCAGGACTTAACCATGGAAAAGCAGCAGAACTTCAGAGGAGGCTCAATTCCTCCCTTGCAGGTCTCTAACACCAAAGTCAAGGCCATAAAAGAAAAGATGTGGGGCTTTGAGACATAGGATGTGGTTATCTGGGTTAATGTAGTTGAGAATTTTTAACTCCCCACTTCTCAAACCTGCGAACCTACAAAAGTGACCTATTCCCTGTGATGGAAGATAGTGAGCACCTCCTTTCATGAGTATCAGTCAGAGGTCTCAAATGAAACAGGTGCCTTACAAGACTTTACTGGCTGCCCTCAGGATCCCTGCTCCAATCCTTGTATTAATCAGACCAATAGGAATGGTGGTCAAAATCATGATCAGATCAAGACACAGGCAACAAGGTCAGCTAAGGGAAGAGAGGAGCTAATAAATACAGGAGGAGTTGGGAGTGGATTGTACTAGATCCTGAGGGTGATGGATCAAGGGAAGGAACAAAGTCGGATAAAAGAGAGTGTTTCAGCTTGCAAATGTATTAAAATTGCCTCATAATACAGAATTTAGCACTCTGGCAAGAATCCTGGGAGAAGGTACTAATAAACTACCAGGTTGAATCTGGAAATCTTGGAAAAAACAGTAGTCCACACTCAATAGATATACCAGAACTTCCCTAGCAGATGATGGAAATGGGTTCAAAGGCTCAGGAAAGTGGGGATGACAGGGTGGATGTAGGAAGAAAATGTACCAACTATGTTCCATGGTAGGCTAGGAGGACAGTCCATCTATCAAAGTGACAAGGAAGGTGCTGGGAAAGTGACAGCAGCATCTTTAAGATGTTCACTGGTGCCTGTCCTCTTTCAGTGAGACCTGACAGTAGCAGATGCTATTACAGAACTGGACTCCCTGATAGCAATGGGAATGCTAGGGTCTCAAAAAACAGATGGATCATGGTGGGTGACAATAGACTACTGCCAATAACCAAAAAGCAGCCTCAATTGTAGCTATCATGCCAGATGTGGTACCTTTGTTAGAGCAAATTAACACAGACTACAGTACATGATACGCAGATATTACTCTGGTAAAAGCATTCTTTCCCCTCCCTTTCTCAAGGAGAATCAAAAGCATTATGCACTTACAAACCACAGTATACATTTATGGTCTTGCCCCAGGACTTTGCTAATTCGCCTTCCTTCTAAAAGAGAACTGAAACATCCGTATATTCCAGAACTATAAATTAGTCTACTCTCTTGGTGACATCTTATTAAGTAGACCAGGTAAGTAAGAAGGGACATATATGTTGGAGGGCTTGGTAAAGCATCTGTACTCCAGAGGGTACAGATGAACCCTACAAAGTTTCAGAGTCTTGCCACAGCAGTGAAGTTTTTAGTGTCCAGTGGTCTAGGGCATAGAAGGAAATTCCCCCAAATAAATGACTTATTATTGCATTTCAAAACTCCCACCTCTAAGAAAGGAGCGCAATGCAACTACTTGTTGGATTCTGGAAGGAGCATATTCTACACTTGGCAAACTGCTCTGACCTACTTACCAGAAGACATGAAAGGCTGCCAGCTTTAAATGAGGCCTAGAAAGGGCTCTGCAGCAGGTCCAGGCTGTGGCACAAGTAGTCCGGTCATCTGACCATACAACCTGGCAGACCTTGTGGTATTAGAGGTTTCTGTGTTTAGAAGAAAAATATCAAGTAAAGCTGATGGCAAACCCCAGCAGGAATCACAATGTGGCCCTTAGGGTTTTGGAGCAAGACCATACCATCTGCAATAGACATTCTACTTGAAAGGCAGGACCTAGCTTGCCATGAGGCCCTAGTAAAGATGGACTATGTGAGAATGGGCATCATAGCCATTGGGAACCAGGCTCTGTCATACCTACCAAGTCATAAAATCAGGCCAACCAAGGGCCAATTCTTTGTAAACTGGGAGTGGTATATCTGGGATTGGGCATGAGCACAATCTGCTAGTGAGCTATATAAGAAGGTAATCTCAATCCCCATGTCACCTACCATTATTGCACTGACACCTTCCTCCCACAGCTCCTATTGCTGGGGCTATGATGTCCAGGGGTAGGGGCTTGGCTCCCTATAACCAGCTAATGGAGGAGGAAAAGATCTGAGCTTAATTTATAGACAGGTCATCTTGGTATGTCAGTGTGCGCTGAAAATGGACAGCTTTTACACTATAGCCTCATCAGCAGTGTCCTTAAAAGAGAATAAAGAGGAGAAATCTTCCCAATTGTAAGGGCTTTGGGCAGTGCATCTGGACTTCCATTTTTTGGAGAGAGAAATGGCCCAAAGTAAAAATATTCATAGACTTGGGGCATCTTTTATTGGACTGGCCAGTTGGACCAGAGTCCTGAAGGGAGGAAGATTGAAAGAATAAGAACAAGGTCTCAGGAAGCTCATCTAGATGAGCAAATAGGAATGAATATAAAGTGTGAACAATTTAGTATGGAATATTAAGAACCACCAGAGAACACCAACAATGGAAGAGACACTAAACAGTCAAGTGGACAGAATGACTCAGTCATTTGACATCTACCGGTATTTGTTATGGGCCACCCTACTGCTAATATGATGGGCATATGAGTGGAGTAATCATGGTAGAAGGGATGGAAGCTATGCACGGGTCCATCAGGATGTGCTCCCACTCACCAAAATGATCTAGCTTCTGCTGCCAATGAATATTCAACCCACCAGTGACAGAAATTAAGGCTAAGCCCCATATTTGGCACCATTTCTTAAGAAGATGAATTAGGCACTTGACAGCAAGTTGACCACTCTGGACGCCTTTCACCCTAAAAGGAGCAATGATTCTATTTGATTAATAGCAACGCATAATCCAATATGGGCTTGCCTTTTCTACGCATGGGGCTTGCCATTACAACTATCTAAGGACTTAAAGAGGATTTCATGAGCTGACTTAAAATCCTAACTAACATTGCCTTAGGATAAGGGACCCACTTATGGGGGGGGGAGTGCTGCACTGGCAGTGGACGTTTGACCATGGGATCCACTGGGCCTGCCACCTCCTGCACCCTCAACAGTCACAAGCCTCATAGAGTGGTAGAATGGCCTCTTAAAGAAGCTACTGAGATGTCAACTTGAAGATGATACCATTACCTGGACACAGTATGGATCCTAAATTAATAACCATTGCATGGTACTATGTCTCCAATAGGTAGAATACATGAGCCAGAAAACTAAAGGGTGGAAGTAGGCATGGGCCCACTTAACCATCAACCCATATCCCACCTGAGGAATCTATTCTCTCAATCCTACAACCTTTGACTCTGTGGGTCTAGACATCTTAGTTCTCAGAGGGGGGAATACTTTGACGTGGGTTCTCAATAGGAGTTCATTAAATTTTAAGCTACCACTGCTAGCAGTCACTTTGGATTCCTCATACCAAAAGACTAACAGGTATGGAAAGGAATCATACAACAGAAGATGGGGATGCTGCTAGACAATGGGGGCAGAAAAGAATATCTCTGATACTAAGTTGATCCCCTGAGACATCTTAGTATTTGTATGTTTTAACTGTAAATTGACGGATACAGTAGTCATGTCCTAAGAAGAACATAGTAACCGGGGCTCAGACCTCTCAGGAATGAGGCTCTGGTTCACTCTACCAGGCTTAGAATAGTAAAAGTGTCAGCCAAGGTGAGGAGTATTTAGAATGGTGAGAGTAGGGAGATGGTATCAGTTATGGCTTCAAGATCAACTGTAACAGTAGGAGATATGGTTTATCTCCCTAATCCTTTGCCTGTAAATTGCTAGAAAATGAGACCAATCAGAATCCTGAAGGACCTCTTTCTGATTGAGATGTATGTTAGTAGATCTAAGGGACACAAAAGTTGTACTGTAGTGGAAACTGCTGCTATCTCCCCAGGTCCCCTTTTCTCCTAACATCCATCCCTATGCTGCCATAGCTGCATCCCTCCCTGGGAATCACCCTTCGCTTTAGGGAACTGATTGATCCAAGGTTACTCTCCCTCCCAGGAGGCAGCCCATAGCCAGAGACTGGCTGATGTGAGGACACAGCCCATGTACCCCTGACCCATTTGGGAACAACTCTGAAGGTCTGGCTCAGCTCCAGAGCTCTCTGTGGGATCAAGTGAAACCTCAGTTATAACAGCATTGCTGATCAGTTTTTCCCACTGCCTAATCCAGTCCTCCTAACTTTCTTACAGTGTATCTCCTAAGAGCAATCTACAGGAAGCCCTCTAGATGCCTTTCTTTGTCTCAAGGTCTGTTTCCAGTTAGCTCAGCCTAAGTAAGCACATATCACTTCCTTGTGTTGAGGTGTCAAATACACTTTCCTATAATGGTGTGAGAATGCCTTCACCTACCCTATACTTCTCCAGACTGAGTGAGAGTAGACACAGATTTCTGAGCTGATCCCACAAAGATGTCCAGGGGCTTACAGGGAAGCTGTCTGGGTATAACCAGAATCTATCCCAGCTTGGTGGAACCATGAGGCTTGTAGACTGGCATGCACTATAAATAAAGACAGTGTTGCTGAATCCATGAGACCTAACCATATTTGGACTGAGGTCTCCAAGGTTTGGATGAGATCTCATGATATTTGGAATGAAATCTCACCCAATGTCCATGAGATCTCTCGAGATTTGGACTGAGGTCTCCAAGGTTTGGATGAGATCTCAGGAGACTTGGAGTAAAATCTCACCCAAGGTCCATGAGATCCCATGAGATTTGGAGTGAATTCTCGCTGGATGTCCATGAGATCTCAGGAGATTTGGACTGAAGTCTCCACTGTTTGGATGAGATCTCATGAGACGAGTAAAATCTTGCCAAAGGTCCTTGAGTTCTCAGGAGATTTGCAGTGAAATCTCGCCCATATCCATGAGATTTGGAGTGAAATCTCATCAATGTCATTGAAATCTCACGAGAATTGGAATGAAATCTCACTCAATGTCCATGAGATCTAATGAGATTTGGAGTGAAATCTCACCGGATGCCCATAAGATCTCAGGAGATTTGGGTTGAAATCTCGCCCAATATCCATGAGATCTCACGAGATTTGGACTGAGGTCTCCAAGGTTTGGAAGAGATCTCACAAGACTTGGAGTAAAATCTCGCCCAAGGTCCATGAGATCTCACGAGATTTGGAGTGAAATCTCGCTCGATGTCCATGACATCTTAGGAGTGTTTGCCCAGTTTGAGCGAGATTTGGATGAGTTCTTGCGAGATTTGGCCTGAGGTCTCAGAGGTTTGGGTGAGATCTCACCAGATTTGGATGGAGAGCTGGTGAGATTTTTCCCCAGGATGACAAGAGGTCTGTATCGGGACAGAGGTATCTTTCCTTTTGTTTCTGTGGTGGTGTAAGTTTAGTACAGACAGCCTTCAAGTTTTGAAAGCTTGAGAAATTCCCTGAGGATCCTGGCTCTGTGTTCCCTCATCCTGCCCAGGTGGGAGGTTGGGCACATTGCTCCTCTCATCCTTACCTACCCTCCCCTTCTTGGCACCACAGGCTGAGTGTGAATAAGTGTGCACCAGGCCCACTCATCCTGATTTCATGCTCCCTTCCTACCTGCTCTTCACCAACGAGTCTGAAACACCTGGGTTTTCGTTGTGAGACCCCTTGTGTCTTCCTGCAGGTCGTGTGGGAGCAATTAAGAAATGGGACGTATTGGAAGTCCTGCCCATTCCTGGCATATGCAGTTCCTACTGACATAAGGTGGGCAAAGTTTGTTCTGCTAGAGCATGCCAGTTCCTCCCACGGGTCCCAGTGTTTGGCTCCAGGTACAATGGATGTTGGCCCTTGATCTCAATTTCTGGGCCTGAGACATCTTGAGATATGGCTGAGATTTCATGAGATTGCGCTTGAGAACTCTTTTGAGATTTTCCTCACTATAATGTGTGATCTGGTTTTGAAAAGAGGTATATTTACATGTTTTTGTGAATAATACTTCATCCTTCATGTTTTGAATAACTGGAAAAACTCCCAGGGAGCCTGCCTGTGGGTTCACTTGTCCTGTTTGGGGACAGATTGCTTTTTCCTTCTCCTCCTGCCCTCCTGTTCTATCCTGGCCGGTTGAGTGTGAATAAGAGTCCACAGGTCCCATTCATCTTGACTTCAGTGCTCCCTTCTTACCTGCTCTTCAAGCCAGATACTGAAACCCCAGGGATTTAGGTTGAAACACTTTGTGTTTTCCTGCAGGTCGTGTCTGGGAGCAATTGTGAAACCAGAAATGTTTTAAGATCTGCCTAAACTCAGCAAGTCCATCCCTACTGACATAGGGTTGGCTAAGCAGGCTCTGCAAGGGAGTGTGTGATCCTCAAAATGGGCTGGGATTTTGGCCACAGGTCCAACAGGATTAAGCCCTAGACCTCTCTGACAGGGCCTGAGATTTCATGAGATTTTGTCCAAGATTTCACAAAATTTGGACGAGAGTTCATGAGATTTGGATGAAATCTTGGATGAAGATCTTATGAGATTATCCCAAGGCTCATGTGAGGTCTGGATAGGACAGAGGTTTCTTTCCTTTTGTTTTTCTGGGGTTGTGAAGCTAGTAGACAGCCTTCGTGTTTTGAAATCCTGTTTTTTTTATGAAGCATTCTTGTTTCATGAAGATAGGATGTTTACAAATGTATGCGTGGAAGCCAAAGGAATGTGCCACATACTTAACCCTCAGATATCACACTGTGGGGAATACATATTTCAACTAACGTCTTGTGTCATGAAGATAGAAGCATTTTCTTTTTCTTTTTTTTAAATTGTATTGTCAGTCACCATACAGTACATTATTAGTTTTTGATTTGGGTTCCATGGTTCATTGTTTTCATATAACACCCAGTGCTCCATGCAATATGTGCTCTCCTTAATACCCATCACTGGGTTAACTCATCCCTCCACCCCCGCCCCTCTAAAACGCTCAGTTTCTCGGAGTCCATACTCTCTCATGGTTCGTGTCCTGCTCCGATTCACCCCCCTTCATTTTTCCCTTCCTTCTCCTAATGCCCTCCATGCTATTCCTTATGTTCCACAAATGAGTGAAGCCCTATGATATTGACTTTTTCTGCTTGGCTGTTTATTTCATTTAGCATGCTCTCCCCCAGCCCCATCGACACTGATGCAAAAGTCGGGTATTCATCCTTTCTGATGGCCGAGTAATATTCCCTTGTATATATGGACCACATCTTCTTTATCCATTCATCTGTTGAAGGGAATCTTGGCTCTTTCCATGGGTTGGCTATTGTGGAACTTGCTGCTACGAACATTGGGGTGCATGTGGCCCTTCTTTTCACTACATCTGTGTCTTTGGGGCAAATACCCAGTAGAGCAATTGCTGGGTCATAAGGTAGCTCTGTTTTTAATTTTTTGAGGAACCTCCACACTGTTTTCCAAAGCAGCTGTACCAACTTGCATTCCCAATGCAGGGTTCGATCCCAGGACCCTATGATCATGAGCTGAGCCAAAGGCAGACGCTTAACCGACTGAGCCACGCAGGCGCCCCTGCTATTTGTCCTAACAAGGTCTTGGGTTGCCATTGGAGGTCATTGTGCTGTCACTCACACAGCCAGCACCCAGGGGCGGGTGGCCAGTTCCAAGTCTGGTCCTGTGCTAAGCAAGAGCTGACATCCCAAAAGAAGTATGGCGTTCCTGTTCCTGAGCACTTGGATCTTGGCCAGCTAAGTGCCATGATGGGTAGCCAGCTTGCCTCCATCCCCTGGCTGATTGAGATGCCTTCATTTTGAAGAACAGACCATAACCACAAGGGCAGCGTGCTCCTGGAGCTGGTCAGTGCAGAAAAAAACTTTTTCAAGGAATACTGCACCAAGAAACAGTTCCAAATACTTGGTCATCAGGTGGCAGAACCAACTTGCTACCCCTGAATCACTGCTACCTTTAACCACTGATGGAAAAGGGGAAATAACAGCCACCACCAGAAGCATTCCTTCCCTTTATGGTGGAGAAAGGCAGGCCTCTGGCTAAAGCTTTCCTGGGGTAGCAAATGGCAGTTTCCCTTAACCCAAGTCCACAGCTGATTCTTATTCCCAAAACTGCCAACCTGTTAGGAGAGTGTGCTAGTCACTATGTGTCCCATTCGCACTTCACATGGGACTTTGGCACTCTTTGTAGTTATTCCCATGTCCTTGCCTATTTCTCTAACAAGGGCTTGGGTCATCTTCATGGGCCACGGTGTTGTAACTCACCTTTAGAGCACCCAGGGATTGGTGGTGAGTTCCCACTCTGGACCTATGCTAAGATAGGACAGAGTCTAATATTTGAAAGAAAAGCTTGCCCTTCTGGCCTTGAGCACTTGGTTCTTGGCCAGCTGAGGACACACAGAGATGAGTATCTAGCTTGCCATATGCTCCTGGCTGTTTGAGATGCCTTCATTCTGAAGAACAGATGGGTTGTGCACAGCCTACTATGCTCTAGGACCTGTTCAGTGCAGAAATAGCTTTGTTCAAGGAATAATGTTTCAACCACCAGTTCCAAACATTTTGCATGAGATCTCATGAGATTTCAAGTGAAATCTCACCCGATGTCCTTGAGATCTCACGGATAGTTAGTGTTCTCCAGTAACAGAACCAATAGGACATATTTAGAGGAGGCTTGTTATAGGAATTGGCTCACATGATTATGGAGGCCAAGAAGTCCACAGTCTGCCATCTTGTTCTAGGCTGGCCCTCAACAGATTAAATGAGGCCCACCCACATTAGTGAGGGCAACTTTCTTTACTCAGTCTATTGATTCAAAGGCTATTATCTATTATCTTTCAGAGACACCCTCACAGACATACCCAGAAATAATGCTTAACCAGTTATCTGAGCATCCCTTAGCTCAGTCAAGTTAACACATAAAATTAACCATCACAAGGTCTAAAGTTCTTTCAGGTTGAAATTTACATAAAACCTGTACTAGGAGAGAGTGTGGGGACTCCTGGTGCCAAAAGACAGGACCAGGTTTGCAGCTGGGAATAGCTCCTCTGCCTCCCCTCAGAAAAGTCTGTTCCCTTCTCTTCTTGTGCCATGACACTCCTGGTGGTCAGCATGTCAGCAACCCGTGAATCAGAAAATTAAAGCAAGAATTAAAATTCCACTGATCAAAACACATGTATTTCATATTTATATGTGTGTTTTGAAAAATTCTGGAAACATATACATCATGGGTGAATTTGGTTATAGGGAAATTTCACTGAGAATATGTCTCTAATTGGATTTATTTTTACAGCATGTATGTATGTGTACTTTAATAATTCAATACTAATAGTAATAATAAAGATATTTCATTTAGGAAAAATACATAGGGATAAGAGAACTGGAAGAAGAGTAAGTCCTGTACCCAGGGCTCCCCTACCCGGTGTTTACCAGGAGTCACTGGAGAAACACTAATCAGTAGAGTCAGCCTGACCTCTTACCCTGTCCCCATTCACATTGCTGTGGTGATGGAGGGAGGCCCAAGGCACTAAGTCTCTTGAGATTTGAGTGGGGCAGCCAGGTGGAGTCCTGGAATGTTAGAGCTACAAGGGGTTCTGAGCACCATCTAGTCTAACCCTGTGCTTTAGAGGTGAGCCAGCTCAGGCCCAGCTGCCCAGGATCACACAGCAACCCAGTGGCAAAGCCAGAAATAGAAACCCTAGCCTACTGGTATCCAATCCTGTTCTTTTCACCCAACAAAATGGTCGTTCCCATTTGTAGCTGCTGACATTCATAATTGTGTGATCACTAAGAAGAAGGGAAGAGGAAGGAGAAGGAGAGGAAAGGAAACAAAAGGGAAGCAAAGAAAAGGGAAAGAAAGTCAGAACAGGCTCATCTTATTGCTTAGGTGAAGCAGGCAAGAAGAGAGCCCCTCTCTACATCCCATCTGCTCCTCTGCTTCCCAGATGCAAACAGCCTTTTGTGACACTGTTTCCCCTCCAGGTGACCTGTAGTTAAGATGAACATCAAAAGCAGGGAAAGACAGAATATGACTGTTTGTATGAGATGGCCAAAGTAAGAGGCTCCCAGGGCAGTGGAGATAAGCCAGGACCCCAGGGGACTCTTCCTGGGATGAATGGCAGAGGGAGAGGACACTTCTTGCTTGAACTGTTCTCACTTTGACAGGAAAATAACTCTTCTGCCTTCTTTTCCCCACTGTAAGCAACTCAGAAGGAGGATGGAATGTCTCCTTCATTACATGTGGAGGCAAATACTTATTGCCCATGCACACATGTACATTAATTTTTGCTGCCTGTTGCCTTTATGTTTTGGAACAAGTCAGATTCCTTTGTATAATTGCTTGATGAAACTTTCCCATCCATTCTGTCAACAGAAATTATACAGTTAAATAATGAATGCCACCCTCACCCCACTACTACACCAAGGAGAAAGCATCTGACTAATATGTCAGACAGTCCCCATCACACCATCTGACTAATTCTGCTTCCAGAAGCAGCACCCAAGTCCCTGCTCTCCTGCCTTTCCTGACCCAGCCTAATCTCCAGACCTTACCATTCACTTTCTATCTTCCAAGGATGGTTGCTAGGAGACAGAGATAAAGCTGGACCAGTCCATTGCCTGTCCATTTTGGGGAGTGGGAGAACAGGGCAGGCAGGACCAAGAAACAGAACACCTGGCCTTGAGGTTACAGATGCTCTCAGGTCTCAGAAGGGGACTTCTCTGTGATGAGGCCCTTACAGTACAGAGAAGGGGGCCTCTCACTTTCAACAAGGAGCCTCTCACTCATTCACTGATGGTGTTTCTCAGAATGTTTGTCTAAAGTAACAGAATACACACACACACACACACACACACACACACACACACACAATTTTCTTCATGTTAATTAAGTCAAAGCACATTTACATGTTGTCAGGACAAGGAGCATATATGCTATAATCTGAATGTTTGTATCTCCCAAGATTCGTATGTTGAAATCCTAACCCCCAAAGATGACATTATTAGGAGGTAGGGCCTTTGGGAGGTGGTTAAGTCACCTAGTCATTAGTGGGATTAGTGCCCTTGTAAGAGAGCCCTCAGAGCTCCCTAACCCCTTCCACCATGTGAGAACCCACCAAGATGGTGCCAGCTGCGAACCAGGAAGAAGGCCCCTTTCCTGACCATGCTGGCACTTTGATTTTGGCCTTCTAACCTCCATAATGTGAGAAATAAATTTCTGTTGTTCTTAGCCACCCAAGCTATGGTGTTTTGTTATGGTAGCCCAAATGGACTAAGGCAGCGTATCAGTCAGCTTGGGCTGCCAGATGGAGTAGCTTAAACAACATTTTTCTCACAGTTAAGGAAGCTAGAAGTTCAAAATCAAGGTGTCTAGTGAAGCCTCTCCCCTTGGTTGGTGACAGCCACCTTGTGTCTTCACATTGTCTTTCCTCTTTGTGTGGGTATGGAAGACAAAACTTCTGTTCTTCCTCTTCCTATAAGGCTGCCAATCCTATCAGAGTAGAGCCCCACTCTGATAATCTCATTTAACTTCAATTATCTCCTAAAACCCTTTTCTCCAAATACAGCCACATTGAAAGTTGAGGCTTTTGCTGTAAGAATTTTGGGAGGACACAATTCAGTCCATAACAGAGGGAAAGATACCTACATTGATCCTCTGGCCAAGTGAAGAGTCAATTTTTTATGTGAATATTATGGCCATCTGTTCTATATCTTAAAATTTATGGCATTAGGACTTTTTAAAACTGGGAGCATAAACACAGCTTTATTTTAATCATACACCTGGGAAATACAAATTAGGAAGGAGCCATTATTCCCCATGTGTTCTAGAGCCACCCCTTCCATTTTAGAGAAGGAAAGACTGAGGCACAAGAGTGAAAGAGGTGATTCCTTCTACCTTTCCAGTGCCCTCCAGCCACACTTAGAATGGCCAGGGAAGTGTCCCCATCACACCATGGGGCTCATGCGGGAGAGATGAACTTGATCCATTTCTCTACTGGGGGCCTGACACAGCGCTCCCCACACAGAGGCCCCTCATCAAGTCCCTATGGTGTGGAGAAAAGACATAATAATATACACCCCCACCACATACTTTAATCTGCACCGAATTTTTCTTCTCTCCTCAGCATTGAAACCGAGCTTTTGGCAATGGCGGAACAGCCAGCATTTCCCACATGACGTAACTTTCCTTCTTGTCTATGAAGCCTTCCACAAGTCCCTCTGTGCGGCTGGCAAGAAATACAGACAGAATAGCAGGAGGGCTCCTGGGGTAGCCCATTTCTACCCAAGCCCAGAGGTCATTTCCCAGGACCCCTCCTAACCTGCTCCTGCTTGATCTGCCACTTTCCAGCTGTCTGACCTTGGACACAATACCTGACTTCTCTGAATCTCAGCTTTCTCATCTGTAAAACAGGTAATAAAGCTTCCCTCACAGTGTTGTGATGAGGATGAAGCAAAGTAATGCATATAAGGGATGCGCACAGTGTCAAGTAGCAAAGAAATCCTCCCTAAATAACCTTCCCTGGACACAAAGGAAAGCCTGCCAGTTGAGTTGGAAGTAGATTACAGAATATTTGCACTTAAAAATGCAGCCTAAAGTAGAGAAGTTAAACTGTAGATTGTAGGGGCTGGAGAGACCTGGGAGATCATCTAACCAGCCATTCAGTGCACAAGAACAGGGATGAGGAAATTGCCTACAGAAATAACATGGTTTGCTCAAGGTCACGCAGCTGGCTGAGAGCCCAGCTGGGCTCCCACTTGGACAAGGAGACTGGTGCCCATCCACAGTCCACAGTCCTACTTTCAGCCCCAAGAAAGAGATTGTGAAGGCTTAGACTGAGCCAGTTATTATTTGAGGTGTGGCAGCAATGTCTAAGGCGGGACTGTAGTGTTTCTAAATTCCTAACAGATATTAATCTTTTATAGATTTGGAAGCAAGAAATCAGAATTCCCAAAGTCATATTATTTTTTTAAAATACTCCCAACATTCTTCACACTCTTTATTATGATGAATATATTTCTTAAGAAAGCTCTTTAGTAAACAAGGAACATTCAGTTTAGGAATATTTACAAAGAACTGCAGCCTATAGTGAATATTCAAACTCCAGAAAGCACCAGAAAACATTTTTGGGTGGTATTCAAATAACACAGCATCCAGGTCTCCCAGCCAGATTAATAGCATTACATAGAATTGTATGTCAGATTGCCAATTTAAGGACTTATTTTATTTCCCAAACTTGTTATTTCTTAGGACATCATTCAAAGTATCTGTACACAGTATACTTCACATATATACTTAGTAATATGTACTTCATATGCATGAGTGAGTCACCCTTAGCAGCAGACAGGACCATAAGCACACCTTTAACTTGGCAATGACTATAAACAAGACAGCCTGATCAGATCGTGACCCTATCTCTCTTGCCTTCTTTTGTCCCATCTATCAGACTATCCTCCTTAACCCTCAGTTCCACACCTTAGCATTTCCTGCTCATACTTTTGACCTGATCTTAGTGAACTCCATCAGAGCTGAAAGATATATATGTGGATTATAAGCTTTAATTCTCCCAGGAGACTTATAAGACTTTCTCCCATTTTCATGATTCTCAACTAATTTTTCTCAGGATTCAAGATCCAAAAAAAAAAAAAAAAAGAAAGAAAAACAACAACAACAAAACACAAATCTCCATGAGAAACGCCAGGAAGGATTTCCCACATGAAAACATGAGGCAGGCATGTGACCTCCTTCCTGCCGCATGATGTGCTCTGTGGAGGGCCTCTGGCTGGACACAGAGGTCACAGAAGGCAGCAACATAGTTTAAGCGTTCATCCTTCCAACCAAGCCATAGGCTGGACCAGGAATCCTCCCAGGGTCTGGCACTCTGTATGAGTTCCCTATAGCTGCCATTACCATAGGTGGGGTGGCTTCAACAGCAGAAACACGTTCTGTCAGTTATGGAGCCTAGAAGTCTGAGGTCAAGGTGTTGGCAGGGCACACTCCCATGAAGACTCCAGGGGAGAACCTCTCCTACAGTCAGTATCCTAGAGAAAGAATCCGCCCAGTCCTAGTTTCCTGGCTCCCTGCAGTCCCTGGCACTGGCTGGCCTGCAGGTACATCACTCTGGTCACTGCCGCCATGGTCACTGCCTCCATCTTCATAGGACCCTCCTCCTGCTGTGTGACCCTGTTTCCAAGTCTACCACTCCTTAGAAGGAACAGGCATTGCATTTAAGGCCCACCCTCTTTCAATATGACCTCATCTTAATCAACTACATCTGAAAGACTCACAGGTACCAGGAGTGAGGATGGTTGGAAACACAACTCAACCCACACCCAGCTCCAACAGTAACCAAGTCAAACATGGTTCTGGCTAGTCCAGAGTTTACTAAGTAAAAGGGAAATTACTTCCAGTGTAATGAGCATCACCTAGGGTGAAGGGAAGCATGGACTGCAAATGGAGTAATAGGAGAAGCAGCTCACTCAGCGTGGTAATCAGGGAAGGTTTCCTGGAGGAAGAGGCATCTATATGGCATAAGCAGGATTGGCCTGTGGAGGGTGCCAGAGAAAAATGTAGCAATGAATGAAGCTCTGGAGTTAAAAGAACAAGGTCTTCACCTTTGCCCAAGCTGTCCCATTTGCTAGAAAGCAGGTCTCCAAGACCTTAAGTATAGCTGCCTCCTTCTAGGCCTCAGACCTCAGCTTAAATGTCATGTCATTGGAAAGACATTCCCTGGCCAGTCTTTATCCACTCTTCTCTATTCATCACCCTAATTATTCCCTTCAAGTCATTATCACAACTTGCCTTTAGGTACTTATTTACTCACTTACCATCTTCCTTCAAAACAAGAAGTCTGTTCTCTGAGTACAGGGATCCACCACCTGTTCCATAGATACACATGTAGCACTCAACACAGAGCCTGGCATATCATACATGATAAAAATGAATGAATAAATGATTGAGTACATGAATGAACAAACTGGAATGTAGGGTCAATGTGGCTAGATTGTAGGTTTCAAGGCAGGAGGTGGCAAGACAGAAAGCTGGGGAGTGAACTGTGAGCCAGAGTATTCAAGGCCCCTGTGGCAGGTGGAGGAGGTAAGACTTGTTCTAAGTGCAATGGAGAGCAGGAGTGGGTAGGGTGGAATGAGGTGGGGAGTTCCTTAATAGGTGAGTATGTGGAGGATTGTGCTCGACATCTAGTGATGGGCACAGATCCTGTGTTCTCAGTGGGAATAGATCTTGAAGGAGCTGAAGGTTTGCACTTAGTAAGTGCATTGCACAAAGTAATTACTGGTTGGTTGAATGAGTGAGTATATGGAAAAGTCTCATATACAAAGCCATTCACTTCCAGTTGGATACCAGGAGTCAGGAAGAGGTCCTAGAATTCCTGCTTTCCTGATAACTCTGTACCACTGAAGTTTTCTCCTCCTCAGGATTTTAGGAGGCTACTTTTTCCTTCTTTTTCTTCTTCCACCCTCTTAGACCAAGGAAAAGGAGGTCTGTGCATTGTCGGAAGAAGACGACCATATGCAATGGCCAGAAGCTAAAAGAAGCAGGAACCTGCAGGTGAGAGCCAGCACCTCACTGCTTCAATCAGCTCTGAGCTGGCTTCACAGGCGTGCTCCTGCTGCCAGGTTATAGCACCTCCTGCTGCGGGAGCCCCTGGCAGCAGCTCTGCTTAGAGAGAAAAGCTGGAGCAGACTCTTTTGAAGGCCCAGTGCCTCACCAGGTTCAGAGGCCGCCAGCAGCACTGTCCCACACTCCCCACAGGGACTGGAAGGTCATCAGACACCTGCAAACTACAGATCTCCCTTTGCATCTCCACAGCATAGGATTTTCAGGCCCCTGGGTGGTTCCCTTCTTACTGTGAGCAGGAACTGAAAAAGACTAGGCTTGGTCTGGTTTTATTTTTTTACTTTTTTCAACACCAGGCTATTGCCATTGTCATTGCTGCTTTTACTGCTATCACTGCTCACTGCAAAGACTGAATTTGCTGGGTGAGACCAGAGAACCTCTGGGATCATAAACAAATCAAGGGTATCAAGGGTATTTTGGTTCATTTCCCATTGAGATGTGGAAGATATCATTCAATTACCAAGCATATTAATTCCCTCCATGTGCCCTGTTCCAGAAGGCTTACAGAAGATGGTGATGTTGTGGGCAAACCATCCCTTTCATCTACCAATGGAAGCATAAGTTGGTGCACCCTTATAAAGTAACTTGGCAGGACTTATCAAAATAACAAAAACATGAACCGTTTGACATGGCTTTTCCATATCTAAGAATTTATCCTACAGATGTACTCACACACATGTGGAATGACACATGTATCACATTTTTCATTGCAGCATGGTTCAAAGAACACAGGCTTGGAAATAGCTGACATGTCCATCTATAGGGGACTGGTTAACATAAACCATGCTGTGTTCAGACAATGGAATACAAAACAGCTATAAGAAGAGATACACCCTCTATGTAATTCATGTGGAAGGATCTCCAAGCATACCATCTATTGTTGCACAAAAAAGATTCGTTGGCTTAAAGGAACATTTACTATCTCATAGTTTCCATGGGCAGGAGTTTGGGAGCAGCTCAGCTGGGTGGTTCTGGTTCAGGGTCTCCCATGAGGCTGGAGGCAAGTTACTGGCTGGGGCTGGGGCTGGGGTCAACTCAAGACCTGACTAGGGAAGATGGAGGACCTGCTCCTGGGTCATCCTGTCACTGTTGGCAATGTCCACACTCACACAGTTGTGAGCCAACCTCAGCCACTCCCCTCACAGGCCTCTCTCTCCTAGGCTGTTTGAGTGTCTCCAGGACATGACAGCTGGCTTCCCCCAGATAAATGATTCAAGAGAGAGAGAGTTCCCAAAACAGAAGGGGTAGTTTGTTTATAACCTTATCTCAGAAGTGACACCCCATCACTTCTGCTAACTTTCTATGCACTACAAAAAAGCTACCAATTCCAGCCCATAGTCAAGAGGAGGGCAGTCCACCTCTTGAGGAGATATGTATCAAAGAATCTGTGGACATATCTTTAAAATCACCACACGAAGATAGATTTCTAAACAACAACAACAACAACAACAACAAAAGAAAAACAAAGTACAGAGCAGTTTGTATGGCCAGCTACTACATATGTAACAAGAAAAAGAATAGTTATATCTATTTGCTTGAAAAAGCATAAAATATCTCCAGAAGGATACATAATAAACTGTTAATGTTGGTTGCCTCTAGGGAGAACAATCTGGTAATTTAGAAGCAGGGATGGGAGGGAAGAAGCTTTATATTAGGTATCCTCGTCTACCTCTTGAATTTAGCACCATGGTAAATTACTGTTTTTTTTTAATGAAGAGAGATCACAATCATTCAATTATTCCATTAATATTTACTGAGTGTCATGGAGCAAGACCTGAGGGAGTGTCCACACCCTTAAGGAATTTGCAGTCTCACTCAATAAATGAGATTCCTGCAGAGTTGAAACCTTTGGGAAACAACTTCTTTCCAAATAAGTTGAAGGTCAAGTGTACTTCCTAGATAGAAGACCCCATGTAGGTGGTGCTGGAAGACTCGAGGTGAGAAGTGCTTCTGTGGGACTCTAGTGGAAAGTACAGGATAAGCAGAGAGAAAGGGGGGCATGCCAACTGTAGGTGGGTAGACATGAAAAAGGGACCAAGTGGGCCTGTGGGGGTAGAAAAGGAGAAGGAGGGGCTCTGGGAAGACTGGCCAATATAGCTGGAGGTTTGTGTTCTTTGTTTATTACTTTTCCCTAACTCCTTAGTTCTGTCCCTGACTCTTCTGGCTTTGAAGACTGTGGTTCTACCTTAGTCACCACATGAAAATGAATATGATGTAAAAATTGGGTCTCTGCATGCTCCTGAACTAGAGAAATCATTCTGATGCTAGAAACAGATATCCATTCACTTCAGATCAAATCAAAAGGAGTTTTCCTGAAGGGTTCAAGGAATTTCATAGAACCCAAGTAGAGCTAAGCCTAGTGACATGAACTTGGAACTGGAGAGTTGTAATTCAAGATCCCTCTCTCCTCTCGGGCTGCAAACTCTTTTGGGCCTGCCTCTCTATATACATCTGTGTCATGTCTCCCCTGCTGCCCATTTTTTATTGATTTGTTATAGTTTCTGCTCCCCTCTTGTTTCAGGTTGAATTATGCCCCCCCATCCATACGTTGAAGTCCTAATGTCCAGTACCTCAGAATATGACCTTATTTGAAGATAGGATCACTATAGGCATAATTAGTTAAGATGAGGATATTATGGTAGGCTCTAATCTTATATAACTGTATCCTTATAAAAGGGGAAAATTTGGACACAAACACACCTTGAAAATGTCATATGAAGATGAAGCCAGAGATGGGAGTGCTGAACAGAAGCCAAAGAATACCAAAGATCACCAACAAACCACCAGATACTAGAGGAAAAGCATGGAACAAATTCTCCCTCACAGCCCTTAGGAGGAACTGGCCCTGCTGACACCATGATTTTAAAAACCTGTAATGCTAGCCTCCAGAACTGTAAGAAATAAATTTATATTAAGCAACCTGATTTGTAGCACTTTGTTATGACAGCCCTAGCAAACTAATCCACCCCTCATATTAACTTGCTCCTGGCTTTGGTTTCCATGGCAGACCTGCTCACCCTAGAGTAGAGCATAGACTGACCATGGACCCTGAAACTGTTAGCCCACATTCCCACAAGAGAATCTGCTGACCTAAGGTCACCTGTATATAGGGATGAGCCTGATCTCATCAGCTGTGAGGGAAATGGATTACATCCTCTGCTGGTCACCTGGTCACCCAGGTTCCTGCCCACTACAGGGGATGTGGAGGGTGAGGCAGTTCCCAGAAAAAGGATGAAGCTTCCAAAAACAGAGCCCCATATGGAATATTATTTTCCTTTTAACATATCCCCAGAGCACCAGTTCTCAGCCTGAACAGGAGAATAACCAGGAGGAAAGGGGATACTTAGGGAAGCCCTCATTGCTCAGTTCCCTCCCTTATCCATGAAATTTTAAAAACCTGTAATGCTAGCTGCTGGGAATATAAAGTTGAAGAAGACACTACTTTTCTGAAGGAGCTCACAACCAAGAGAGGGAGACGATAAAAATAAACATTTGTTTTACTGGATTCTTACTGTGCTTGAGGTGCTTTGCAGGCATGACACAATTTGATCCCCTTAGCAGCCCAATGGGGTGGACCTCTCTACCCCCCTTTTACAGGTGAGGAAGTTGAGCCCCACAGAGATGAGGAAACTTACCTGAGGCCACACAGCTGGCAGGTGGTAGATCTCAGATATGAACCTGGTACGGCTGGTTCCCTACACCCTGCTGCCTTGCATTCAGACACGTAAACATGACAGTACTGGAAAGTCGGAACAAATCCCATGTAGAGCCGTGGCTGGAAGTGCCATGACAAACAGGGATGGAAAGGCTGAGTGAGTGTAGACTAATGCATGCCAAAGTGCTGAGGGTGCAGAGCGCACATCTGGAGAGTACCTTTCTGGCATCAGTGGAAGGTAACAGGCAAAGTGCGCTCTTGTGGAGAAGGCCAGACAGGAAGTGAAGGGTTAGGCGAAGAGGTCAGCAGTCTTGAACATCAGGGTGAGGAGTATGGAATAAGAATATTAGGGACTACAGATTTTTTTTCAGCATAATAGCATGATCTGAGCATATTTTAAGAAGATGCCTCTGGCATCCCTATGAAGACAAAACATGGAAGGTTAGAGATGGGGTGTGGGAGAGTATGACGGAGAGTTGAAACAGAAGGAACTGAATCAAGGGCATGACAAGGGGCTTAAAGACAAGAGACTCTGGAGAGGTACAATGCAGAAGATGTTTGTAAGAACCAGGGGGAGAGAGGAATCAAAACATCTGGGGTCTCCCCTGCATTTCTCCTATAGGTAGCTCTAAAATGTGCCTCTAATCCAAAATTCCCATTTCTAAGGTTATTCTTTCCACCTAGTCCTCCCAGTTTGGCTTGCACGTACACACACATGTGGACACACACATGCTGCTCTGACCTATTCACACCTAGTGCCTTTATTTTACTGGAACAATCTCTTTTTCAGGAAGGCAAGAACTGTTTGTATTCTTGACCTGATTCCAAACACCCAGCAAATCCCCGGGGAGCAATTAATTAAATGGTTATCTGTGTGTCTGGCTTAGAGATTTCTCCCATCCACTCTCTCAGTCTTTGTTTCCATCCTCCCCTAATCTTCCCTCGCCCCCCTCCCCCACATTGTACCTACTGGTTAAGAAGCTAAATTTCATTTCCCTTGGTGGTGGAACATTGCTTTTTTTTTTTAAAGACACTCACAATCTAAGAGCTTTATTTTTTTTCCTTTGTAACCGTGTTGTTGCTATATTTAGTAATTTTATTAAGGAGATAATTTACATAAATTCCATACCAGAGCCCTGCTGAGTAGCAAACGAACTAATTCTATTTTTCTTATTAGGGAAAACAGACAAACCAAATGAGATTTAAAGACTAGACAGATGAATTTGTGTCTGAGCTAAAGTCAGACCTGGGACCTCAGGACACGTGTCTGGGGATCTGAGCAACAGAACACTGTGTTCCATCTACCAGCAACAGTTGAAAGAAGGGGTGTGGGGGAATAGATTTCAATAAAGAGATGCCGCATCAAGATTTCACTTGGAGAACAGTGGGACTCTCTTTTGGAAGAGTATCCACAGATCTAAAATGGAGATGTCCCTCCTCCATGTCCCCTTGAGCAGGTTGCAACCACAATTCGTAAGTGTCAATGGAGAAAGAGGGACTCATGGTCTCCCCAAGCGTTACTGTGTCTGTTTGCTCTCTGACATGCTTGAGCTTCGCTTCAGCTTCTGGCATGTGGGACCAGGCCTGTAAGATAGATTCATTCAATCTATCTCGACAGAGGTGTCAGCACCAAGTCTGTATACGTGGGCTTCTTAAATACAAGGGAACCCCATTCTCAACAAAGCCAATAAATGAGAAAACTGATTCATACCAAAGACATCAAGGGGTGGTTATTAGCTTTACAAAAAGACAAACTAGAGAATTCTTTTAAATGCCCAGCTCCCTCAGCTCATTGGAAATGAGATTCAATTTAGAAAAAAATTCAATTGATACACAACTTTTGAAAATGCTCTGCTGGTAAAAAGAAGGCACAGCAGGGACTAGACACTGATGGCGATTAAGAAAAGGAAGCAGACATAATTTCCTTCCTTCCCAATAGGACTGATATTAACATGTAGTGAGGGCCCAGTACATGCCAAACACTTTC
This sequence comes from Callorhinus ursinus, assembly GCF_003265705.2. Taxonomy (NCBI): domain Eukaryota; kingdom Metazoa; phylum Chordata; class Mammalia; order Carnivora; family Otariidae; genus Callorhinus; species Callorhinus ursinus. The sequence continues at coordinate 161,084,179 of NW_027397066.1, forward strand.
AAACACATTCAGCATGTTGAGTCCTCCTTGTAGCCCTGGGAGAAGGAGATTTGCTTTATCTTACAAATGAGGAAACTGAGGCTCAGGGAGCCTTACCCACAGGCAGTGAGGGGTCTCCAAGCCCTTTCCACTACTCCACAATTCCCTCTTCCTCAGAGACATATTTCCATAGAATTCCAAGGCTGGCTTCCCTTCTCTAAACAAACCCAGCAACTGACAGGATAAGCAAACTCCACTCAAAGTCAATATGCTCTTCTTCTGGAAAAGCAATTGGATCATCCAGGACCCATTCCCCATCTGGGCTATTAAAGACTGTCGGGGAGGGCGGAGCAAGATGGCGGAGGAGTAGGAGACCTAGATTTCGTCTGGTCTCAGGAATCCAGCTGAATAGGGATCAAACCATTCTGAACACCTACGAACTCAACAGGCTGGAGAGTAGCAACAACTATCTGAACAGAGAAGCGACCACTTACTGGAAGGTAGGACGTGCGGAGAAGTGAATCCAAGGCGATATTCGGGAGGATAGATGGCGGGGAGGGGCCTCCGCCGGCCAATTCTGGCAAGTGCTAGAGCCGCGGAGCACAAAATCGGACCTTTTAGAAGTCGGCTCCACTGAGGGACGTCGCTCCAGTGGCTAAGCGGGGGTGGAACCCTCGCGGGACAGTGTGGTCTCAGGACCCTTGGGGTCACAGAAAGACCGGGGCTGCCTGAGTGCGGCAGAGCTCCCAGGTATCGGACCGGGGAAGCCGGGTGCAGAGACGGAGCCGAGGCGCGGGCTCTCAGCTCGGGGTTGCCATAAACTGTGATCCGCGGCCCAGTCGGGCCACTGCTCCTGCAGCAGAGACCCAACAAGCGGCAAATCCGGGGAGACTCCCCTTCCTCCCCTGGGAGGAGCGGCGCGGGAGTGCACCGCAAGGATCTGCTGGGTTTGGAGACTCCACACGGGGTCGGGTGCCAGAGATACAAACGCTCAGTCACAGGCCGGGTGAGCACGGAGAGCGGCCGGAGACCAGGGACAAGGGAGTGACTGCTTTTCTCTGGGGGCGCACAGAGGAGCGGGGCCCCGAGTTCTCAGCTCCTCCGGGTGGAGATTGGGAGGCCACCATTTTTGCCCTGGTCCTCCAAGGCTGTACGGAGAGCTTGCAGGGAACAAAAGCTCCTGAGATCAAACCCGAGCAGCTTGCTTAGCTCGGACCAACAAGGGCGGGGCAATTCCGCCTCCGGCAAAGACATTTGGAAACCACAGCAACAGGCCCCTCCCCCAGAAGATCAGCACGAACAGCCAGCAAGCCAAGACCAAGTTTACCGATCAAGGAGAACGGGAGAACTCCAGCGCTAGGGGAATACTGCACATAGAATTCATGGCTTTTTTTTTACCATGATTCATTAGTTCATCAAACTTAATTTTTGTTAACTGTTTTTTTTTCTTTTTCTTTTTCCCTTTTTCAACCAACATCTTATCAATCTCTTTTAAAAAAAAAAAACATTTTTTATTTTTCATTTTTAGAGTCATATTTTATCCCTTCATAGTAGTTACCCTTATTTTTGGCATATATATATAAGTTGTTCTCTCTTTAAAATTTTGAGATACAGTTTCTTCTAACAGATAAAAATATACCCTAAATCACTAGTGTATGGTTCTGTTCTAGTCTCCTGCCTGATCACATTCTCTCCCTTTTTTCTTTTTTTTTTTAAATCTTCTTTCTTTTTTTCAAACAACTTCTTATCTTATCAAGTCCTTTTATAAAATCTTTTATAATTTTCATCTTGACAGTCATCTCCTATCCCTTCATTGTATCAACCCTTATTTTGTACATATATGTCTTTCTTCCTTTAAAATTTTAGGAGGCACTTTTTTCTAACAGACCAAAATACGCCCAAAATCTAGTGTGTGGCACTGATCTATGCACTAGCCTGATCATATTTGATCACATTCTGCTTTTTTTGTATTGTTCTGTTTTTGTTTTTATGTTTTTTTTCTCTTTCTTTTTTCTTTCTTTCCCTTTCTTTTCCCCTGGTTTCAGGTCTTTTCTGATTTGTATAGAGTATATTTGCTGGGGACGTTGTAAACCTGTTAGCATTTTGTTCTCTCATTCATCTATTCTCCTCTGGACAAAATGACAAGACGAAAAAAATCACCTCACCAAAAAGAACAAGAGGTAGTACTGTCAGCCAGGGACCTACACAATACGGACATTAGTACGATGTCGGACCTAGAGTTCAGAATCATGACTTTAAAGATACTAGCTGGGCTTGAAAAAAGCATGGAAGTTATTAGAGAAACCCTTTCTGGAGAAATAAAAGAACTAAAATCTAACCAAGTCGAAATCAAAAAGGCTATTGATGAGGTGCAATCAAAAATGGGGGCACTAACTGCTAGGATAAATGAGGCAGAAGAGAGAATCAGTGATATAGAAGACCAAATGATGGAAAGTAAAGAGGCTGAGAAAAAGAGGGAGAAACAACTACAGGATCACGAGGGCAGAATTCGAGAGATAAGTGATTCGATAAGACGAAACAACATTAGAATAATTGGGATCCCAGAAGAAGAAGAAAGAGAGAGAGGGGCAGAAGGTATATTGGAGCGAATAATAGCAGAGAACTTCCCTAATGTGAGGAAGGAAACAGGCATCAAAATCCAGGAGGCACAGAGAACCCCTCTCAAAATCAATTAAAATAGGTCAACACCCCGACATCTAATAGTAAAATTTACGAGTCCCAGAGACAAAGAGAAAATCCTGAAAGCAGCTCGGGAGAAGAGATATGTAACCTACAATGGTAAAAATATTAGACTGGGAACAGACCTATCCACAGAGACCTGGCAGGCCAGAAAGGACTGGCAAGATATCTTCAGAGCACTAAACGAGAAAAATATGCAGCCAAGAATACTATATCCAGCTAGGCTGTCATTGAAAATAGAAGGAGAGATAAAAAGCTTTCAGAACAAACAAAAACTAAAGGAATTTGCAAACACGAAACCAGCCCTCCAAGAAATATTGAGAGGGGTCCTCTAAGCAAAGAGAGAGCCTAAAAGCAGCAAAGATCAGAAAGGAACACAGACAACATACAGTAAAAGTCACCTTACAGGCAATACAATGGCACTAAATTCATACCTTTCAATAGTTACCCTGAATGTAAATGGGCTCAATGCCCCAATCAAAAGACACAGGCTATCAGATTGGATTAAAAAACAAGACCCATCCATATGCTGTCTGCAAGAGACTCATTTTAGACCCAAAGACAGCCCCAGATTGAAAGTGAGGGGGTGGAAAACCATTTACCATGCTAATGGACACCAAAAGAAAGCTGGGGTGGCAATCCTTATATCAGACAAACTAGATTTTAAAACAAAGACTGTAATAAGAGATGAGGAAGGACACTATATCCTCCTTAAAGGGTCTATCCAACAAGAAGATCTAACAATTGTAAATATCTATGCCCTGAACATGGGAGCAGCCAATGATATAAGGCAATTAATAACAAAAGCAAAGAAACACATCAACAACAATACAATAATAGTGGGGGACTTTAACACCCCCCTGACTGAAATGGACAGATCATCTAAGCAAAAGATCAACAAGGAAATAAAGACTTTAAATGACACACTGGACCAAATGGACTTCACAGACATATTCAGAACATTCCATCCCCAAGCAACGGAATACACATTCTTCTCTAGTGCCCATGGAACATTCTCCAGAATTGATCACATCCTAGGTCACAAATCAGGTCTCAACCGGTACCAAAAGATTGGGATCATTCCCTGCATATTTTCAGACCACAATGCTTTGAAACTAGAATTCAATCACAAGAGGAAAGTCGGAAAGAACTCAAATACATGGAGGCTAAAGAGCATCTTACTAAAGAATGAATGGGTCAACCAGGAAATTAAAGAAGAATTTAAAAAATTCATGGAAACCAATGAAAATGAAAACACAACTGTCCAAAATCTTTGGGATACAGCAAAGGCAGTCCTGAGAGGAAAGTATATAGCAATACAAGCCTTTCTCAAGAAACAAGAAAGGTCTCAAATACACAATCTAACCCTACACCTAAAGGAACTAAAGAAAAAACAGCAAATAAAGCCTAAACCCAGCAGGAGAAGAGAAATCATAAAGATCAGAGCAGAAATCAATGAAATAGAAACCCAAAGAACAGTAGAACAGATCAACGAAACTAGGAGCTGGTTCTTTGAAAGAATTAACAAGATTGATAAGCCCCTGGCCAGACTGATCAAAAAGAAAAGAGAAATGACCCAAATCAACAAAATCATGAATGAAAGAGGAGAGATCACAACCAACACCAAAGAAATACCAACAATTATAAGAACATATTATGAGCAACTCTTTGCCAGCAAATTAGATAACCTGGAAGAAATGGGTGCATTCCTAGAGATGTATCAACTACCAAAACTGAACCAGGAAGAAATAGAAAACCTGAACAGACCTAGAAACACTAAGGAAATTGAAGCAGTCATCAAAAATCTCCCCACAAACAAAAGCCCAGGGCCAGATGGCTTCGCAGGGGAATTCTATCAGACATTTCACGAAGAATTAATACCTATTCTCCTGAAACTGTTCCAAAAAATAGAAATGGAAGGAAAACTTCCAAATTCATTTTATGAGGCCACCATTACCTTGATCCCAAAACCAGACAAAGATCCCATCCAAAAGGAGAATTACAGACCCATATCCTTGATGAACATGGATGCAAAAATTCTCACCGAAATACTAGCCAATAGGATCCAACAGTACATTAAAAGGATTATTCACCACGACCAAGTGGGATTTATCCCTGGGCTGCAGGGCTGGTTCAACATCTGCAAATCAATCAACGTGATACAATACATTAACAAAAGAAAGAACAGGAATCCTATGATCCTCTCAATAGATGCAGAAAAAGCATTTGACAAAGTACAGCATCCTTTCTTGATCAAAACTTTTCAGAGTATAGGGATAGAGGGTACATACCTCAATATCATAAAAGCCATCTACGAAAAACCTACAGCGAATATCATGCTCAATGGGGAAAAGCTGAGAGCTTTTCCCCTAAGGTCAGGAACGCGGCAGGGATATCCACTCTCACCACTGCTATTCAACATAGTATTAGAAGTCCTAGCCACAGCAATCAGACAACAAAAAGAAATCAAAGGCATCCAAATCGGCAAAGAGGAAGTCAAACTCTCACTCTTTGCAGATGATATGATACTTTATGTGCAAAACCCGAAAGACTCCACCCCAAAACTGCTAGAACTCATACAGGAATTCAGTCAAGTAGCAGGCTATAAAATCAATGCACAGAAATCAGTGGCATTCCTATACACCAACAACAAGACAGAAGAGAGACAAATCAAGGAGTCGATCCCATTCACAATTGCACCCAAAACCATAAGATACCTAGGAATAAATCTAACCAAAGAGGCAAAGGATCTGTACTCAGAAAACTATAAAATACTCATGAAAGAAATGGAAGAAGACACAAAGAAATGGAAAAACGTTCTATGCTCATGGATTGGAAGAACCAACATTGTGAAGATGTCAATGCTACCTAGAGCAATCTACACATTCAATGCAATCCCCATCAAAATACCATCCACTTTTTTCAAAGAAATGGAACAAATAATCCTAAAATTTGTATGGAACCAGAAGAGACCCCGAATAGCCAGAGGAATATTGAAAAAGAAAAGCAAAGCTGGCGGCATCACAATTCCGGACTTCCAGCTCTATTACAAAGCTGTCATCATCAAGACAGTATGGTACTGGCACAAAAGCTGACACATAGATCAATGGAACAGAGTAGAGAGCCCAGAAATGGACCCTCAACTCTATGGTCAACTTATCTTTGACAAAGCAAGAAAGAATGTCAGTGGAAAAAAGACAGTCTCTTCAACAAATGGTGTTGGGAAAATTGGACAGCCACATGCAGAAGAATGAAACTGGACCATTTCCTTACACCACACACAAAAATAGACTCCAGATGGTTGAAAGACCTAAACGTGAGACAGGAGTCCATCCAAATCCTAAAGGAGACCACAGGTAGCAACCTCTTTGACCTCAGCTGCAGCAACTTCTTCCTAGAAACATCACCAAAGGCACAGGAAGCCAGGGCAAAAATGAACTATTGGGATTTCATCAAGATAAAAAGCTTTTGCACAGCAAAAGAAACAGTCCACAAAACCAAAAGACAACCGACAGAATGGGAGAAAATATTTGCAAATGACATATCAGATAAAGGGCTAGTATCCAAAATCTAGAAAGAACTTATCAAACTCAACACCCAAAGAACAAATAATCCAATCAAGAAATGGGCAGAAGACATGAACAGACATTTTTCCAAAGACGACATCCAAATGGGCAACAGGCACATGAAAAAGTGCTCAACATCACTCGGCATCAGGGAAATCCAAATCAAAACCTCAATGAGATACCACCTCACCCCCGTCAGAATGGCTAAAATTAACAAGTCAGGAAACGACAGATGTTGGCGAGGATGTGGAGAAAGGGGAACCCTCCTACACTGTTGGTGGGAATGCAAGCTGGTGCAACCACTCTGGAAAACAGTATGGAGGTTCCTCAAACAGTTGAAATTAGAGCTACCATTCGATCCAGCAATTGCACTACTGGGTATTTACCCCAAAGATACAAATGTAGGGACCCGAAGGGGTACGTGCACCCCAATGTTTATAGCAGCAATGTCCACAATAGCCAAACTGTGGAAAGGGCCAAGATGTCCATCGACAGATGAATGGATAAAGAAGATGTGGTATATATACACAATGGATTATGCAGCCATCAAAAGGAATGAGATCTTGCCATTTGCAACGACGTGGATGGAACTGGAGGGTGTTATGCTGAGTGAAATAAGTCAATCAGAGGAAGACATGTATCATATGACCTCACTGATATGAGGAATTCTTAATCTCAGGAACAAACTGAGGGTTGCTGGAGTGGTCGGGGGTGGGAGGGTTGGGGTGGTTGGGTGATAGACATTGGGGAAGATATGTGCTACGGTTAGCGCTGTGAATTGTGTAAGACTGTTGAATCACAGGTCTGTACTTCTGAAACAAATAACGCAACATATTTTAAGAAAAAGAAAAGAAGAAGAAGATTGCAGGAGAGGAAGAATGAAGGGGAATAAGTCAGAGGGGGAGACGAACCAGGAGAGATGATGGACTCTGAAAAACAAACTGAGGTTTCTAGAGGGGAGGAGGGTAGGGGGATGGGTTAGCCTGGTGATGGGTATTAAAGAGGGCACATTCTGCATGGAACACTGGGTGTTATGAACAAACAATGAATCATGGAACACTATACCAAAACAAATTATGTAATATATGGTGATTAACATAACAATAAAAAAAATTTTTAAAAATAAAAATAAAAATAAAAAAAAAGACTGTCAGGAACTTTACTGATTCCTGACTTGTCTAGGCTCATAATCAAGGTCCTTCCCTCTGACTTGGATTTACATGCATTCCTCTGCCCTACAGATCCCTCCTTTCCCATCATCTTCCAGATGCACTAGAAAGGAAGCCTCTGGCCCCCTATCATACTTACATTCTCCCTTCCCCAGCAGACTGGGCTTTCTTTGGCTCAGACAAGAGCTTTTCATCCTTCCCTTTTGCTGGATGACTGGCTTTCTTGGCTAGTCTGGATGACCTAAGATGACCCTGTGGCTCTCCAGGAACTAAGAGGGAAGAATATTTGCTCACCCACCAGAGCTAGGGCTGGGATGAGGCTATAGAGGTGCCAAGGATTAAAGTTTAAGGAGGTGTTCCTTTGTGAGGCCATCCTGTGCTTGTGTATCCCTGAGAGCAAGGTCTCCTTCAATTTTTTGCCATGGTGCCTTTCTTGCTTCACCCTAGTCCAAGGCTGGCCACCCATATCTCAGGTATTACGTGCTCTTAGACTCAAAGGTGCCTTTAAAGCTTGTCTAATGGTTTCTAAACTTTTTTAGCAAACCGACATTTTTGTGGAAGCCCAAGTAGGGGAGTTTCTCTGATGACTAAAACCGGGTGGTCATGATATACAACCAAACTCACTACTGAGTAAGGATGGAGCTCTGACCCTCCCAGGCCACTGTCACAGCAAACCCACCCTCCACTAACTGAGGAACACTCAGCTGTCACTGAATCTTCTCACACAGAAGAGACACAGGCTCCCTGGTACACAACCAGGACAATTTGAAACACAGTCTCCAGGAGACAATCGCAGGAGTGAGAAACAAAGCCAGTGGATAATCCATCTTTCTTGAAATACTTAGGAGACACTGCCTCCTGCCAGCTAACTTTCAGTCAGCTCCACTCTCTTCCTTATGAGGACTTTAGGCCTTGTTGTGTTCTCCAAAGAGGGTGATCATGAGAGTTGACAGAACAGCCTTCCTTCCTGTGCAAGGCCCATCTGCCTGGCTCTGGTTCCCAGCCCAGGGACATCACCCTCTCCCCATGTTCCCTCCCAAGAAAGCTACAAGCCAAACCGTGGGGAAAGTCATATAGTCTTGTTTTTTGTTTTTTGTTTTTTGTTTTTTTGTCATTGTTGAGAAACATTATTGTTATCTTATTTCCCAGTTTATTTTAAAACTACTTGTGAAGGTTGTTGAGCCATCGGGTTGAGCGGGGGAACATTCCAGCAACAGCTAATTGACTCTTGTCCTAACTGGCTTTGTGTTTTTCTGTTCAAGCAACATTACTTTTTGTTTTGTTTTGTTTTTAATTGAGCTGTGGAGGGCCAGAACAGAGGTCAAAGAATTTAAGTAGGGAACTAGAGATTCAAGGCCTGGGAATTCCAGCCCCAGCTCTCCCTGCTGTACAAGACTTTTGGGTAAACCATTTCAACTCTTTCTGCCTGTGTTTCTCCCTGAACAGGGAGATTGTTCTCTTAGTGGAAGTATGGCCACATCTGACTCTCAATAAGGACACAGAAGTTTTGGGGTTAGAGTGGGGGGTGAAACTGAGCACCTGGGTTGTGTGACAATCTTGCAGTCCAGTGATTCCCCACCCCCTCAGCCAGAAGATCTTGAAAACTCCAAAGTGACCTCAGTTTGAATCCAACCCTCATTCACCCATGATCCCTGGTCAGGGACCTCAGTTCCTTCATCTGTTGAGGAAGGGAGAGCAGTCACCTGCCCCCAACAAGCAGAGAGTAAAGAAAACATTTATTAAGCACATGTAGGGTCCTCAGCACCCACATTACTTGGGTTTTTTCATTCAATCTTCATAATTTTATAAGGCTGGCATTCTAATGTTCACTTTCTGATAATAGCACTGAGGTTCAAAGACATTACACAACTTACCCATGGCCTCATATCTATTAAATTACAGAATCAAACTCAAGACCTCCTTAAAAGCTCTTTAAAGTCACAGGAATAACAATGTATTACAAAATAGGTCTAGCCCAGTGCAGACTTTGGACAGCCTGCTTTCTCTGCCACTCTTGCATTAGCTGCCCATGGTTATAAGCTTCAATGTCCAAACACCTCTTCTCTGACAGTCTTTTCTTACCCTTTCTCCCACTTTTCTCCCCAGCTGTTTTTCTCTTCACTAGTCTCTAGACCTCCAGGGGTCTGGGCAGCACTGGGGGGCAGTGGGGTGCTCCTCCCTTCAGTACAGTCCAACTACACTTCTCCATGTTCTATAATCAAGAGAGAGACTCCCATGACTTTGAATAGCCACCAACAAGCAAATTTGGGGGCCTGGGCCCAGAGAATATCTTTTCTACAGTTGTGTCTACCTCAGCCCAGAATTTCCATCATCTCCTATCATCCTGACCAAGTATCCTCTTCAAGACCAGACTCACAAAGCACTGCCTCTGGGAAGTCACTGCAGGACACTTCCCAATGGCCCCTGGCCTTCATGTGCTGTCTCCACTGGATTCCTGTGACGTCTGGTAGAGCCCTCCTCTGAGACACACAAATGAATAAGAGAACCAGGCACAATGGGATGCCCTTATTGTGTGGCAGGGACTATAGTCGATTTTATTTGTGTATAACCAACCAGTAGAAGGGGAGTGAATATCACCTGTGATGTGGAGGAACAGATTCTGGACACGAAGGCAGACACATGGCTTCCAGACATGATAGGATTTCTCACAAGCTGTAGGACCTCTCCAAACTTCTTCACCTGTGAGGACTTTACCACTGAGTTACTGTGAGATGAAGAAGCAAAAGAAATCTGAAAAATACTGTAGTCTTTTGAGAATGATACTTTATAGGTATTTCTGTTGGATATTATAGGTGTTCAGAGGAGTTAAGGTGTCCCTTCTTGTGGGGCAAGAACTGAAATCATGGTTAGTGAGAAACTCATGAAAAGGTGGCCTTGAAACAGACTTTGAAGTGCATGCAGGATTGAGAATTGCTGAAATGGGGATGGGGTGGAAGAGGAAGAGAATGAGACCAAATGCTGAGAAGCTGGCATCTATTTAGCCAGCACATTTTACTGAGCAACTATTAAGCACCAACCATTGTTCTAAGCGCTTGAGATACAGGACTGAAGAAGACAGACAAGGTCCTTGCCCTCAGAGGGCTTACATTCTAATTGGGAAGGGCAGACAATAAATAAGCAAGTAAGAATTCAAATGATTTCTGATAGTTATAAGTAACATGAAGATAATGTTAGGATGACCCTAGATAAGATAGTAAAAAAGGCCATTCTGAGCTGATATCTCAGCTGAGAAGACTGATGAGATAGAACTGGGCTGAGGGAGAGCATTGTCAAAGGAAACACCAAATGCAAAGGCCCTGAGGCAGAACAAGCTTGGCATGTTTGAGAAACCAAGAAAATGACCAGTGCGGCTAGAGCAGAATGCTCAAGGAGAAAAGAGGATGTGATGAAGGCTAAGGTCATATCCAGGGAAAACTAACTTGTCAATTTGGACAGGAGTTGAAGTAACAGATGATCCTGGAAAACTAATTTGCAACTAAAAATCAGGAAACCTCAGACACTAAATTAAAGTGGATATACTTTATTCTCCAGGAAAACTGTCTCATGAATGCTCAAGCCAGGTCTGCAAGGAAGATCCTTGGGGACACTCCCTATATATTTCTCATAAAGTAAGGTGACTTTGGGGATGTCAGAAGCATTTGATCCAGAGCACTAAGGCAACAAGGCAAAGGGAGGTATGAGATTGTTGGCCACATTTTATTACAGAATATCTAAGCAGAAAATCATCCAACTCATCCTCCTCACTAAAAGAGGAAATGAAACCCAAAGAAGGAAACTGAGGCCTGGGAGGGATGTGAGTAGAAGATACAACCGATGTTTATCAACCCTGGTTCTCCTCTACCAGGAATGATAATGTGTCTCTTTGAGGCCCAAGCATTTATTTATTTATTTTTGTTGTTGTTGTTGTTGTTAATAAATGTGCCTTTAATAAACAGCTCCTTAGTCAAATAAACCCAAGAAACATTGCATATACTATAGTCCACATCCTGGGCCCAAGCATTTAATGGCTGGTGTTCAACTCTGAACCTGCCATGGTAATCACTTGTTAATACAAAGGTACTATAAGACAGATGCAGTGTGGAATACTGAGCCAACATCTGGAGGGTATATTCCGTGGAGGATTACCCAGATCCACAGTAAATTTGCCAAAGACAGAAATAGGTTGTGTTTAGTTATTGAACTGGATGGAGTTGCTTGTTATAGCAGGATAACCTAACCTATAATGACTAATACAGAGTCCAGGCAAAATAGCCCAATGTGCTATGACTAACATGGTTTCTACTCCAACAGTTCTATACGTTTTCAGCATGTGTGTGTGTGTGTGTGTGTGCACGCGCGCGCGCGGTCATGGATGTGTGTGCAATGTTGCATGTGAGTAACTGTATGCATCCATCTTGGGGGGCACATGTGTGTCTGAGTATCACCATGTTGCCAGGAGGGCTGTGGTGCCCTCATCATATACCCTGACACCCTGGCTGAGCCTGAACAGATTCTAGGAAGCCTACCAGAGTATGCCCATCAGGTACTGCTAAGGCCATGTTTATGACCTGTAGAGCTGGGGCCTGGAATCAAAAGGGGGCACTGCACCACTGCCCCTCCTCAGGGTCCCAGAGCACCATGTAGGGTCTCCTGAGTTACTCATTTCCCCAAAACTCCCTCCAACCGTTTCTATCCTTCCTAAAACTCCAGCCAGGGGAGTTGGCTGCAAAAGCCAATTTGATGTGAGCTGCCCAAGAGTGAAGGGTAGAATCAGCAATGCTCAAGAATCTATAGATCTGAACCCTTTCCTCCCCCGCCTGCCCTCTTGTACCCCTGGACCTGGGGCCCGCTGTGCGAGCCTCAGTAACTTACACTCACCACAATGCTTCCATTTGTACCTCATTTTATAATAGAAGGTCACTCCCAACTCACTAACTCCTCACTATAACCCAGGAAGGAAAGCCAGGCAGGAATGGGGACCCCATTTCACTGGTGAAGAAAACAAGGTTCATCCCACAGGTGGAGGTATTAGCTCCAACAGCTTGTGAGTAGAGGAGAAGAGCCAGAGCCACCGTGTTTTGCCAGCTCCAGTGTTCTTTCTCACATACCTTCTTGAACTGATACCAGTTGGCCAGGAAAAATAAATAAATGCTAAATTTTCCACTTGTCTGGAAACATTTTTGGCTCTCCTCTACACAATGCCAACAAGATGAGAAGAAGAAAAGAAATCATGCCATCAATATCTCTGGCTTCCTTGGGTATACTTCTAATTAAAGTTAGACTGCCAGGGGCCTTCTGGAAAGGGCTAAAAATAAACTTGGGATGGGGGAAGATTGTTTGAGGGGGGAGCCTTGGAGGTGGGAGAGTGAGGTGGAGAGTGCCATGACCTAAGGAGACAAGGCTGGTAATGACTTTCAGTGTAGGCAACAGCTGCCCCCAGCCTCCATCCCCATTTATTTCTTTTCCTCCTCGTCTTCTCTTTGAATAATGTGTTTTTGCCGCTATTTCAATCTCAGCCCCTGCTCTCCGCATTAACATGTATATTGCTTGGTTAAGGGCTATCTGGCCAGTCAGTTCTAAATAACTGGAAAATGACAAGAAGGTGATGGGGGCAGGATAAGTGAGCAGCTCATCAAAAGCTCCTCACTGCCTTTGCCATTTATAAACAAGTGCCCAACTGACTTCCACAATTCCATCTTCAAATGCACCCTTCTAAATAGAGTAGGGACAGCCCAGCCAGGCTTGCCTCCATGATCTCTCCCTTCCCTGGGCCCAGACCCAAACCCTGGGGCCATGTATTTACTCACAGCCATCAGCCATACTTCCTTCCTTCCTCAGAGCCAGGCACTAAAGGTCACAGCCACTGCCCTCAAAGAGCTCAAGCCTCCACAGACAGATACTAAACCACTAAACTACAACATTATGTTTGGTGCATTAAGTGCCCAGACATGGCATGGGCAGGGCAAGGCACTCTGGGAACACAAAAGGACACTCCATCCTGATGGGTTCTGATCCGGGAAGGCTTCCTGAAGGAAGTGACCCCTGGATTGGAGTGAGGATAAACCAAATAAACATTAGCCTGATGAATTAGTACTCGAAACCCACCAACCCACCATCCCCTCACCCTGGGGGGCTGTTACATTATGCTGTTTACCTTCCTTATGGCATTCTCCACTTATACACACATACACAAACAAATGAATTCAAAATGTGTACATATTTTGGTTATTTGCTTTTTCTAAGCTATATCTCTCTCCGTTATAATATAAATTCCAAGGGACCAAAAACACTGTATCTTGTTAACTGCTATAACTTTAGCATCTTGCATCATGCCTGGCATATAACAGGAGCTCAATATTATTTTCTGAATTAAAGGATAAGCAGATGGATGGGAGAGAGTGTTGGAGGCAGAGGGGCCAGCATCTATAAAAGCAGGGGCCATGAGGCAGTGTGGGGAGCTAGGGAATCGTGCAGAGCATTCCTGTGGCTGGGGTGAGGCACTGGGAGGAAAGGAAACAATGAGGTAGATGAGGGCCAGAGTCTACAGACCTTGTGAGCTATTTCAAGTTCAGACTTCAAGGGCAGGGCAATCGGGAGCCATTGAGGGATTTTCAGCAGGGAGCAACATGATTGGGTTTAACCTCAGGAAGACTGGAGGAAGCAGAGGAGTGGATAGGTTGGAAGGCAAAGTGGCAGACAGTAAACTGAGAAGCTGTTTGAGGTCATGGAGGAGAGAGAAGGCTGGGTGTCACCCCTCCAGCGGAAGGCCAGCATAGCTGTTTTGAGGAGCTAGTGCTGGGCTAGGAGTCAGGGCCTGGATTCTGGGCTGAGACCCCAGGCAAACTACACATCCTTGCTGGTCTGAAAGGGAGAAAGGAGAGTAGAGAAGACACAATTCCCAGTTGGGAGTGTAGTGCTTGGGCACTCTTGACCAGGAGCTTTTACCTCTGAGTTGATATCAGCTTGTCTCTCCAACTATTGCCCTCTGGGGCCAACCAAGGGCCATATTTAACAGTCCTAAGCACTCTTTCTGTGCCAGGTACATGTTCCAGGCATTTGATATGTCTTATTTAGTCCCCACAACACACTCTGTAAGTATTGGCTCCATAGTCAGCTCTCAGTACCTAACAGCTGTGCAGCCATTCCCGATGTTATCACTAACATAACTGGCTTATCACCATCCATCCTTACAACAGACATGTGAGCTAAACAGGATGATGTTATCCTCCCTCACTTCACAGGTATAGTAACTGAGTTGAAAAGGATCTGTGACTTTCTCAAAGGCACGTGTTAACAAGGAACAGAGTAAGTATAGAACCCAGGGCTGCCAAAGGAAGGACATTCACACAGGCCAGGCACTGGGCTGCCACTCCCCCATAGCTTCTCTCTATGATGCTTCACAAACAAGTGGGTGTTATTATCACCCTTCTGTTTGCAAATGAGAAAACACATTTAGAGAGGCCAAGGGACTCACCCAAAGTCACACAGCAAACCCAAAGAAAAGCCAGAATTTAATCTCAAATTATCCTGCCTCCAAGGTTCATGTTCTTTCAATTCTATTACACTGCTAGGATTCAGAGTGCTAACTCCCTGAATCCATCCATCCATTTTACAATTACATATTCTTCCTCTACCCCATGCCTGGCACTGAGCTCTAAACCTGAATATTCACTCCTACCTCCTCTGATATGGTGCAGAGGAGGGGATGTTTCTGGCTAGGGTTGCTGGTCCACAGTGACTCTGATTTTGGGAGCTGGAGCACCCACACGGCTTGCACGACAATGCCAGGGACCTTCCTCTACTCAGGGAGAGGATCAAGACAGTCGGGGTCACTGCCCTCAATGGTTTCCCAGAAGAGCCACTGCTGCTTGTAAAATATTCTCCCTTGCAGCCTTCAGGCTTTGGGTGCAATGCTGAAGTTGATCTTCCAAATGCCCACACCCTCTCAACTCTCTATGTTTGTCACAGGGAGCACAGGAAGGAGCGCAAAGTGTGGGTTCAGACCCAGCACCTCCTCCATGAGTCCTGGGTGTGTCACTTTACCTCTCTGAGCCTCATTGATCTTCCTTGACAAATAGAGGTAATGAGGCACACTTTATTGGGTGGAGGCCCACTAGAGTCTTCTGAGCACATGTAGAAAGTCCTCATTAATGAGGCCCCTCATTTCTTTCCTTATTAGGAGGGTTAGAGCCTGCAAAGAAGGCCCAGGCTTGTGCAAAGGCAGTGCTCATCACCTACCCACCCGGGATCTGGAGGGAATCTGTGCCATCCATGGATCTGTAATGTCAGCCTCTCCCTGGGCAAACAATGTGTCTGAAGTTCCTGCCACTAACCAGCTGCACAGCCCTGAGAAAGCCGTAGGTCCCTCTGGTCTATTCTCTGAGATAGGAGTCTGGGGCTATCTCTGTGGCATCTTTCAGCTATGGGCCAAGACCAGGGGGCGGATGAACAACCCCAGTGACTTTTCTCAGCCCTCTTCTTTTAAAAGGCAAGTACTCCTGGGGGAAATAATGCATTACCTCATCACACCATTAACGGATGTTTTAACATCTTATGGGACAACTTCCTTTCAATCTTGCTACTCAGAAGTGTTGAAGCCAAACAAAGTGTAAGAACAAGCTAAAGGAAGGAAACCATAGGCCATTGGATGGAATCACTAATGGGATAGTGTGAGTTAGTTCATCCTTATCACTTTCCTCCCATGTCATCAACAAATATTTAATGAGCACCTGCTGGGTACAAGCTACTTTGCCAGATGCAAAAGAAGTTTCCCAGTCCCCCAAAAGCCTATATTCAAGGTAGAGCAATAGGACATATTGTCATTAAAAGAATTGCAAATGTAAAACTCAGTGCCTCCTGGGTGAATGATAAAAGCTGTGGAGACAGAAGCATGGGGGTGTTTAGAGCATTCCTCCCTCTGACCTCTCCCTCTGACCTCTGCCCCCTCCCTCCCATCAGCAACCCTGTCTCTCTTTCTTCCCTCTGCCCCTCTCTCCCTCCCACCTGCAATCCTGTCTCTCCCATTCTTACCTCCCCCCAAAGGCTGAGGGCCTCCCAGCTGACTCCCTGCCTTCAGCCTGCCCAGCCCATCCCTAAAAGTTCCTACATGGAAGTGCATGCATCAAGTCTCAATTGAGAATAAGGTCCAAATTCCTTAGCAGCTTAATTATCTAGAAATCCTACTGTCACTGAGGACTAACCTAACCATGATTGTGCCTCTATTCATGCTTGTCTGTTCAGGCTGCTATAAAAAACACCATAGACCAGGTAACTTAAACAAGACATTTAGTTCTCACAGTTCTGGAAGTTGGAAGTCTAAGATCAAGGTGCTGGCAGATTCAGTGTCTGGGTTAGTGCCACTTTCGGGTTCATACCTGGAGCCTTCTTACAGAGTCCTCACTTGGCAGAAGGAGTGAAGGACCTCTATGGGGTCTCTTTTATAGGGACACTAATCCCATTCATTAGGGATTCATCAGCTCCCAAAGGCTCCAGCTCTAAAACAGTCACCTTGGGCATTAGATTTCAACATATGAATGTTGGGGTGACACATTCAGTCCACAGCAGTGTTCTTCTATCAGCCTCAGAAAGCATACTCACTACAACCCTCCCCATCCTCCAGTCTCCTATTCCCCTTACTTATTAAAATTCAGCACACCTTCAAAGCACAATTTAAATGACATCTGTGGGAGGAGCAAGGTGGTGGAGGAGTAGGAGACCTAAATTTCATCTGGTCCCAAGAATTCAGCTGGATAGGGATCAAACCATTCTGAACACCTACGAACTCAACAGGAGATCAAAGAAAAGAATAGCGGCAACTCTCTGAACAGAAAAGCGACAAATTTCTGGAAGGTAGGCTGTGCAGAGAAGTGAATCCGAGGCGATATTCGGGAAGATAGACAGTGGGGGAGGGAGCCTCCATCAGCCGCTACTGGCAAATGATAGAGTAGCGGAGCACAAAATCAGAACTTTTAGAAGTTGGCTACATTGAGGGACGTCACTCCAGTGGCTAAGCAGGGGGGTGGAACACTTGCTGGGACAGTGTGGTCTCAGGACCCTCAGGGTCACAGAAAGACCAGGGGTGCCTGAGTGCAGCAGAGTAACCAGGTATTGGAGAAGGGAAGCCCGCTGCAGAGACAGAGCTGAGGAGTGGGCTCTCAGCTCGGGGTTGTAATAAACCATGATCCCTGGCACAGTCAGGTCACTGTTCTTCCAGCAAGGACCAAACAAGCGGCAGATCTGGGGAGACTCCCCTTCCTCCCCTGGGAGGAGCAGCACAGGAGTGCACCACAGGGATCTGCTGGGTTTGGAGACTCCACATGGGGTCGTGTGCCAGAGATAGAAACACTCAGTCATAGGCCGGGTGAGGACAGAGTGCAGCTGGGGACCAGGGAGATGGGAGTGACTGATTGCTTTTATCTGGGGGCGCACTGAGGAGTAGGGCCCCGGGTTCTCAGCTCCTCCAGGCAGAGATTGGGAGGCCCATTTTCACTCTCGTCCTCCAAAGATGTACAGAAAGCTTGCAGGGAACAAAAGTTCCCGAGAGCAAACCCAAGCAGATTACTTAGCCCAGCTGCCAGCAAGGGCGAGGCAATTCCACCTCCAGCAAAGATATTTGAGAATCACTGCGACAGGCCCCTCCCCCCAGATCCAGGAAGAATCGCCAGCCAAGACCAAGTTTACCGATCAATGAGAATGGCAGAACTCCAGCACTAGGGGAATACAGCACATAGAATTCATGAGTTTTTTCCCCCTGATTGTTTAGTCTTTCAAACTTAATTTTTAAAATTTTCTTTTCTTTTTTTGAGTTTTTATTTTCCCTTTTTCAACCATTTTATCAATTCCTTTTTTAAAAAATCTTTTTTATTTTTTATTTTTAGAGTCATATTCTGTCGCTTCATAGTAGTTAACCTTATTTTGGTATATGTATAAAGTTGTTCTCTCTTTAAAATTTTGGGATACAGTTTCTTCCAACAGACCAAAACATACCTTAAATCTCTAGTGTATGGCTTCATTCTAGTCTCCTGCCTGATCATATTCTCTTTTTTTTTAAATTCCTCTTCTTTCTTTTTTCAACCAACTTCTTATCAATTCCTTTTATAAAATCTTTTATAATTTTCATCTTTACAGTCATATTCCATCCCTTCATTGTATTTACCCTTATTTTTGTACATATATAAGTTTTTCTTTCTTTAAAATTTTGGGAGGCACTTTCTTCTAACAAACCAAAATACACCCAAAATCTAGTGTGTGGCATTGATCTATGCACCAGCCTGATCACATTTGATCATATTCTTTTTTTTTAGTCTTTTTCTTTTTTTTGTTTTTGTTTTTTCTTCCTTTCCCTTTCTTTTCCCCCAGTTTCAGGTCTCTTATGATTTGTTTAGTATATATTTTCTGGGAATATTGTTACCCTGTTAGCATTTTGTTCTCTCATTCATCTATTCTAGTCTGGACAAAATGACAAGACAGAAAAAAATCACCTCAACAAAAAGAACAAGAGGCAGTACCCACTGCCAGGGACCTAATCAATTCAGACATTAGTAAGATGTTGGAACAAGAGTTCAGAAAGATGATTTTAAAGATACTAGCTAGGCTTGAAAAAAACCATGGAAGACATTAAGAAACCCTTCCTGGAGAAATAAAATAACTAAAATCTAACCAAGTTGAAATCAAAAAGGCTATTAATGAGGTGCAATAAAAAATGGAGGCTCTAACTGCTAGGATAAATGAGGCAGAAGAGAGAATTAGCGATATAGAAGACCCAATGATGGAAAAACAAGACGCTGAGAAAAAGAGAGATAGAAACTAGAACTGAATCATAAGAAGAAAGTCAGAAAACAAATACATGGAGGCTAAAGAGCATCCTACTAAAGAATGAATGGGTCAACCAGGAAATTAAAGAAGAATTAAAAAAAAATCATGGAAACAAATGAAAATGAAAACACAACTGTCCAAAATCTTTGGGATGCATCAAAGGCAGTCCTGAGAGGAAAGTATATACCAATACAAGCCTTTCTCAAGAAACAAGAAAGGTCTCAAATACACAACCCAACCCTACACCTAAAGGAGCTAGAGAAAAAACAGCAAATAAAGTCTAAACCCAGCAGGAGAAGAGAAATAATAAGGATCAGAGCAGAAATCACTGAAATAGAAACCCAAAGAACAGTAGAACAGATCAACGAAACTAGGAGCTGGTTCTTTGAAAGAATTAACAAGATTGATAAACCCCTGGCCAGACTTATCAAAAAAACAAAAGAGAAATGACCCAAATCAACAAAATCATGAATGAAAGAGGAGAGATCCCAACCAACACCAAAGAAATACAAACAATTATAAGAACATATTATGAGCAACTATTCGCCAGCAAATTAGATAATCTGGAAGAAATGGATGCATTCCTAGAGATGTATCAACTGCCAAAATTGAACCAGGAAGAAATAGAAACCCTGAACAGACCTAGAAACACTAAGGAAATTGAAGCAGTCATCAAAAATCTCCAAACAAAAGCCCAGGGCCAGATGCCTTCCCAGGGGAATTCTAGCAAACATTTCAAGAGGAATTAATACCTATTCTCCTGAAACTGTTCCAAAAGACAGAAGTCGAAGGAAAACTTCCAAACTCGTTTTATGGGGCCACCATTACCTTGAACCCCAAACCAAACAAAGACCCCGTCCAAAAGGAGAATTACAGACGAATATCCTTGATGAACATGGATGCAAAAATTCTCACCAAAATACTAGCCAATAGGATCCAAGAGTACATTAAAAGGATTATTCACCATGACCAAGTGAGATTTATGCCTGGGCTGCAAGGTTGGTTCAACATCCTCAAGTCAATCAACATGATAAAATACATTAATAAAAGAAAGAATAAGAATCATATGATCCTCTCAATAGATGCAGAAAAAGCATTTGACAAAGTACAGCATGCTCCTCAAAACTCTTCAGAGTATAAGCATAGAGGGTACATACCTCAAGCCATCTACGAAAAACCTACAGCGAATATCATGCTCAATGGGGAAAAACTGAGAGCTTTCCCCCTAAGGTCAGGAACACAGCAGGGATGTCCACTATCACCACTGCTGTTCAACGTAGTATTAGAAGTCCTAGCCACAGCAATCAGACAACAAAAAGAAATAAAAGGCATCCGAATTGGCAAAGAAGAAGTCAAACTCTCACTGTTTGCAGATGATATGATACTTTATGTGGAAAACCTCGAAGACTCCACCCCAAAACTGCTAGAACTCATACAGGAATTCAATAAAGTGGCAGGATATAAAATCAATGCACAGAAATCAGTGGCATTCCTATACACCAACAAGACAGAAGAAAGAGAAATTAAGGAGTCGATTCCATTTACAACTGCATTCAAAACCATAAGATACCTAATACATCTAACCAAAGAGGCAAAGAATCTGTACTCAGAAAACTATAAAATACTCATGAAAGTAATTGAGGAAGACACAAAGAAAGGGAAAAACGTTCCATGCTCATGGATTGGAAGAACAAATACTGTGAAGATGTCAATGCTACCTAGAAGAATCTACACATTTAATGCAATCCCTATCAATATACCATCTACTTTTCTCAAAGAAATGGAACAAATAATCCTAAAATTTGTATGGAACCAGAAAAGACCCTGAATAGCCAGAGGAATGTTGAAAGAGAAAAGCAAAGCCGGTGGCCTCATAATTCCGGACTTCAAGCTCTATTACAAAGCTGTCATCATCAAGACAGTATGGTACTGGCACAAAAACAGACACATAGATCAATGGAACAGAGTAGAGAGCCCAGAAATGGACCCTCAACTCTATGGTCAACTAATTTTCGACAAAGCAGGAAAGAATGTCCAATGGAAAAAAGACAGTCTCTTCAACAAATGGTGTTGGGAAAATTGGACAGGCACATGAAGAAGAATGAAACTGGACTATTTCCTTACACCACACACAAAAATAGACTCAAAATGGTTGAAAGACCTCAATGTGAGACAGGAATCCATCAACATCCTAACGGAGAACACAGGCAGCAACCTCTTCAACCTCAGCCACAGCAACTTCTTCCTAGAAACATTACCAAAGGCAAGGGAAGCAAGGGCAAAAATGAACTATTGGGACTTCATCAAGATAAGAGGCTTTTGAACAGCAAAAGAAACAGTCAACACAACCAAAAGACAACTGACAGAATGGGAGGAGATATTTGCAAATGATATATCAGATAAAGGGCTAGTGTCCAAAATCTATAAAGAACTTACGAACTCAACACCCAAAGATCAAATGATCCAATCAAGAAATGGGCAAAAGACATGAACAGACATTTCTGCAAAGAAGACATCCAAATGGCCAACAGACACATGAAAAAGTGCTCAACATCGCTCGGCATCAGGGAAATCCAAATCAAAATCTCAATGAGATACCACCTCACACTAGTCAGAATGGCTAAAATTAACAAGTCAGGAAACGGCAGATGTTGCTGGGGATGCAGAGAAAGGGGAACCCTCCTGCACTGTTGGTTGGAATGCTAGCTGGTGCAGCCACTCTGGAAAACAGTACGGAGGTTCCTCAAACAGTTGAAAATAGAGCTGCCCTACGACCCAGCAATTGCACTACTGGGTATTTACCCCAAAGATACAAATGTAGGGATCCAAAGGGATATGTGCACCCCGATGTTTATAGCAGCAATGTCCACAATAGCCAAACTATGTAAAGAGCCAAGATGTCCATCGACAGATGCATGGATAAAGAAGAAGTGGTATATAGATACAATGGAATATTATGCAACCATCAAAAGGAATGAAATCTTGCCATTTGTAATGACATGGATGGAACTGGAGGGTAATATCCTGAGTGAAATAAGTCAATCAGAGAAAGACTTGTATAATATGATCTCACTGATATGAGGAACTCTTAATCTCAGGAAACAAACTGAGGGTTGCTGGAGTGGTGGGGGGTGAAAGGGATGGGGTGGCTGGGTGAAAGGGATGGGGTGGCTGGGTGATGGACATTGGGGATGGTGTGTGCTATGGCGAGCACTGTGAATTGTGTGAGACTGTTGAATCGCAGACCTGTACCTCTGAAACAAATAATACATTATATGTTAAAAAAAAGAAGAAGAAGAAGAAGAAGAAGAAGATAGTAGGAAGGGAAAAATGAAGGGGGGAAATCGGAGGGGGAGACAAATCATGAGAGACTATGGACTCTGAGAAACAAACTGAGGGTTCTAGAGGGGAGGGGGGTGGAGGGATGGGTTAGTCTGGTGATTGGTATTAAAGAGGGCACATAGTGAATGGAGCACTATGTGTTATATGCAAACAATGAATCATGGAACACTATATCAAAAAGTAATGATGTACGGGACGCCTGGGTGGCTCAGTTGGTTAAGTGTCTGCCTTCGGCTCAGGCCATGATCCCAGTGTCCTGGGATCAAGTCCCACATCGGGCTCCTTCCTCAGTGGGGAGCCTGCTTCTCCCTCTGCTGCTCCCCTTGCTTGTGCTAACTCTCTCTCTGACAAATAAATAAATAAAAATCTTAAAAAAAAAAAAACTAATGATGTAATGTATGGTGATTAACATAATAAAAAAATTAAAAAAAATAAATGACATCTGTGTCACAAAGCTTTCCTTGATCCTCCAAGTCAGAATTAATGGCTCCCTTCTCCTGCTCCTATATTGTTCTTGTCTTTCTACTGCAACTGCAGTTCTTACTTTCATTGTAATAAGTTGTCTACACATCTGTTTCCCTCATTGGACTGAAAGCTCCTCCAGGGCAAGAGCCATATATTATCTGGCTATGAATCCTATGCCCTTGCTACTCAAAATGAGTGAATCAGCAGCATGGCAGACATGGGAGCTTGTTGGGAATGCTGAATCTCAGGCCTCTTCCTGGACCCACTGAACTGGATTCTAGTTTTATCAAGATCCCTGAGGTATGCAAAATAAAGTGTGACAAACTGTCTAGAGAGCATCTGGTACACAGTGCCTTGCACACTGCAGTCATCCAGAGAGTATCTGACCAATGAATAAGCGAGCGAATATGGAAGGGTCATCAAAGGCCACTCACAGCATCACCCACAGCCATTCCTGAGACAGAGATCTTTCTTAGTTGTTTAAATAGAATCATCTACAGAGAAAAACCCTCCTACACTCTCCTCTAACTTTATTTCTCTACCTCCTCCCCTAGAATCAGGCACCTCCCACCTCCCATGGACAGGCATGTCCCAAGCTCAAAAATATAATTAGAAAAAATAGTTTTTATGGCAGCTTATCCATAACATACCCTAAAGCCATGCCCGAGCAGAAGACGCAGTCCATCAGGGGCTGTGAGTGATGGTCCAGCCAGAGGGTCATTTGGGGAGGGAGCCCAACTCCCATCCATCATCCCTTCTCTCTTGATAACTGTGCAGACCTCACAAGGCAGGACAGCTTCTTCTGGATCTGCAGGTGGACCACTGCTCTTCATCAGCCTCAGCACTGTCTCTCCTGCATGCATCACCCACCTGTTCAATTTCCAGGGTCAGAAGGAAAACACAAAACCTGCCTCCATGAGACAGGCCTGTCACCAGGGTGTAACAAGGACAGCAGGTAACCTCTTAACCACCTGCTCACCAGCTGTGATGGTTAATTTCATGTGTCAACTTGACCGGTCTAAGGGCTGCCCAGATAGCTGGTAAAACATTATATCTAGATGTGTCTGTGAGGGCACTTCCAGAAGCAATTAGCATTTGAACCAGTAGACTAAGTAAAGATCATCCTCGCCAGTGCAGGAGGGCATTGTCCAATCCATGGATGGCCCAAATGAAACAAAAAGTGAAAGAAGGATGAATTTCCTCTCTCCCTGAACTGGGATGTCTATCTTCTCCTGCCCTCTGGGGACACTACTGGTTCTCAAGCCTCCAGGCTTAGGCTGAAACTATATAACCAGCTTCCCTAGGCCTCCAGTTTACAGATGGAAGACTGGGACTTCTCAGTCTCTGTGTTTGCATGAGCCGATCCCTCTAATAAATCTTTCTATATATCTCTATACATCATTGGTTCTGTTTCTCTGGAGAACTCTAACACACCACCACACCACACCTCAAGCCCCTGGGAAACTATATAATATAGATAGTAAATTGACAATAGAGCAAACTACAATTATTGTCTGAACAAAAGTCAGATTTGTGAACCCTAAGAGTCAGAAAGGTCAGAGGTCATTAAGACCACACCCCCACATTTTCAATAAATCAGCCAACTTGTGCTATACATTATAAAGAATTAAAAAAATCATAGTATTATTTATATTACTTTGATTTTGTAGGATCTTTTACCCCTTTCAAATTGCTTTTATATTCATTATCTCCTGAGTCAGGCTAGCAGGAAGTATTATCACCATTTTACAGATGGGGAGCCTGAGACCCACAAAGGTTAAGCCTTTCCCTCCCCCTTTTTTTTTGTAATTTATACCCTCCTTATATTCAGAAAGTATTTTTGGTGGCTTAAAATAAGCCATATTAAAAATAAAAATAAAACCATATTTAGATAATGACTAGCATTTGAAGTTTAACTATAGAAACATTTCAACATTTGGCCAAAAACTATGTGCTGAAAACATGTAAATGACAATTTAAGTACTCCAATTTATGAAAAATAACACCACTTTCAGGTTTTATTTGTTCAATAAACTTATATTGAACATTTAAAAAACATTTAACTACTCATATACATATGAATATAAGATAAAGTATAAAAGAAATCCAAAGCTGTATAGGCAAAGGAGAAAAGATTATGCTGAGAAGCAGGAATAAGCTCTTCACTATAACAAGCTTTAATTTGCTGCTGGGCTCCCTAGCAGGGAGAGTAAAAAGGGGAACACAATGTGTTGCAAACTTTATTGTTAGATGAAAGAAAGAGAGTATACTTATGCAGAAGAAATAAATGTTTCCTAGCACTGAGTTCTAAACAGAATTTATCAGTGGAGTCTTGTAAAAATAGAATTAAGTAAGATATTAGGTGATCTCTTCAGCAGTGACTACTGAAACATTCTTTATACTAAGAGATTGCATTTGAATCTTAAAATCAGGTTCAGTGTCTTGTCTCAGGATAAACATCTCATGGAAACTTCATAGATTCCCTGATGCCCTAGCTACTGGCCAAACTCCCTCCTTCCTCTCTCAACCAAAAGTTTGTAAAGATAGTCCATACTTAGAGCCCGCATTTCCATACCTCCTACTCACTTTTTAATTCATCAAAACAAAACTTCTGCCCCAACTCTTCCCGAAGACAGCTCTCCATAGCGACACTCTGACCACCACAAATAGGCATGTTTATTCCTTTTATCACTTGATACTTTCAGTTCCATCTGATATATTCCTGTCCTTGGCTTGGGACAGACCACAGCCCTGGTTCTCCTTCTCCTGGTACTGTGTGGCTGTTCATTCTTGGGGCTTCTCTCCCTCCTGCTGGTGCCCTTGGCTCCCCGGGGGAGCTTAGGCATTCTCAGCATAAGAACCACTACTCTAAACTGAGGAGTTCTAAATCTCAACCTCCAGGCAGTTTTCCACTTACACCTCCATCAGATTCTTGTACACACAACTGCCTATTAGACCTCACTGCCTGGAGTCCCCAGATCCCTGACTCAACCTTCCCAAACAAATTACCATGGACTCTGCCCATCCTTCCCTTCCCACCCCCTTTTGCATATCCCTGGGTCCCACCAGGGTCTCTGTCTCAGCCTGGATCTTCTTCTTCCCTTCCATGGAACCAACCAACAAGTGCATCTTCTTTGACTTCCTACACACTCCTCCAATGAGTCCCCTTCTCTCCATCCTCTCTACCCAGGAACTACCACTACTACAGTCTCCCAATTCATCTCCTGGCTTCCCCCCAAATCCATCCCTCAGATTAACGCTAAAGAAAATACAAATCAGAATGTGCACCTGCTATGTTTAAAAATTTGTAATGGTTCATCATCATTTATAAGATAAATCCCAATCTTTTTTTTATTATGTTATGTTAATCACCATACATTACATCATTAGTTTTTGATGTAGTGTTCCATGATTCATTGTTTGTGCATAACACCCAGTGCTCCACGCAGAACGTGCCCTCTTTAATACCCATCACCAGGCTAACCCATCCTCCCAGCCCCCTCTCCTCTAGAACCCTCAGTTTGTTTTCCAGAGTCCATTGTCTCTCATGGTTCGTCTCCCCCTCCGATTTCCCGCTCCCTTCATTCTTCCCCTCCTGCTATCTTCTTCTTCTCTTTTTTTTTTAACATATAATGTATTATTTGCTTCAGAGGTACAGATCTGTGATTCAACAGTCTTGCACACTTCACAGCGCTCACCATAGCACATACCCTCCCCAATGTCTATCATCCAGCCACCCCA